>NC_136072.1:969764661-970284974 GCF_964261635.1 Lissotriton helveticus
CCATCTTCAGAGCCTGCTGGCGCTGCCGCGGCCCAACCTCGCTGAAACCATCTTCGGAGCCTGCTGGCGCTGCCGCAGCCCAACCTCGCTGAAACCATCTTCGGAGCCTGCTGGCGCTGCCGCGGCCCAAACCTCGCGGAGCCCCCCAGCTCGAGGATTGAGAGCGGAGTATAGGGTATCCCTGTGCCAGACTGGTATTAAGACTGTCCCGCTACCCCTTTCCCTCCAGTTACCGAGACTCTAAGGATCCCTCGATCCGTTTGTACATATTACCGAAAGAACCAATCGTTAGTGTTGATAAAGATTCTAAGAAGTACTCTCTTGTGTGGGGTCCCTTTGGAGTGGTGTGATTACTCTACTGTGACGATTCTAGGAGAGGGCCCTCACCCAGGAGGCCTCTCGACGGCGCTCGGCCAATTCCATCAGGAGAGGTGGGCCTCGGGGTGGTCAGTCAGACATCTTCTGCCTCCCCAGGGACTGCCTTTCTAACAATAAGATGTCCTCTACCCCTTGGTATTCAAACGCACTAAAATATTAAAACAAAAATGTAAACATCAGGAAAATGGAGATTAAACTGTTGCCCAAATGAAAAACACTAATACAAGCTACTAATCTGCAACTATAACTCCATGATCATGACAGAAAAATTCAGATATTTTACAGATAAAAATAATTTCACTAAAAACTCCTATAAAAAGTTATATAAAACAGTGACAACACTGTCCAACTGCAATACTGATAACACTATAGACTCCAGCTAAACCCTGTGCAATTAACTGTCCAAATGTTTTCAATCAAAGGTTAATGTAATCTTCAATGTATTTACTTCCAATCTGAATGGCAAGCCCTCCAAGTACAGAAGTGATAGGCCGTATGCTATATTGAATATATTTTTAGCATTCTCCCCTCTCACCAGTGATATGATTCTATGTCAAGACCGAAGGCTTCGGATTATGCTATACTTCACTTTAATTTTCATAGCAGCCAATTTTAATAACCCCAACAAAACCACATTTCCTTAAGTCCAGGGAAATTGGAGAAACAGACAAGCACATCCATGAACAGCATTGTTCAATCAGAATCCAGGATATAGCCCCTCTTCAGCGTCCTGGTCTTCCTCTTTTTTTGCTGCTCGCAGCAACAGATGACTGTTACCCTTTTTTCCATAACACTTTGATCTTTGAATATTGTTTTTTGACGTGTTAATGTTGTCAATGCTGTTGTTTTATTATGCGGTAATCGCGGGGCCGCTTGCCAGTCCTATGTGATTCTGGTCTGCACTTTGGCAGGATGCCTGTTTAATGTTTTGGTGACAGTTGCGGGACCATTTTCCGGTCCTACCTGACATTTTATTATCCTGGTGTGTTTTTGCTTTTCCTGGTTTATAGATACAGCGGGCAGTCGTGCGTCCGCTTGCGGCCGCAATGCGACTTGAGGAATGTAATGTGTACCCTGTGGCGGGGTGCGTTGAACACCTCCAGCCACTAGGTGGCGCTGCATGAGCACGCCCCCTCGATGGTTGATGGCGCGCGGAGTTCGGATTGCCCTGTCAGAATCCGATTCTGCCTTCCATAGCCTCCGCCAGCCCCTGAAGGGAGACGCCCTCGTGGAGGGTTGGTACAAGCTGTTCAACCTGCTTTATTCTGACGTCCTGTTCGGTGCATGTGTATGTATATATCTTTTTTCAATCAGGATCGAAGTTTGGCCTGCAAGGGACATGCTCCCAGGAGAGGTCTTTGGGCCTTATTGATGATGTATCAAAATGATTTTGGCATAAGGCAGGGTCCCAGGGGCATTGATCTCTTTGGAGATAGGGGCTGCACCCTATACACATTACCAATTGCTGGTCCCCAGCAACCATAAAGCAGTTTTTTCATCAGAACTGCTGGAGGTAGTCAGCTGCCCCACCAACCTTAAGCAGGGTGCGGTTGGCAGCATTAACAGCCCTAGTTTCAGTGGTTTAACTGAGTTTGTGAGGAATGTCCGACCAGGCAGACATGCAGTGGGACAAGGATCCCTTAGCCCAAATTCCTTGGGACGATGATTTTTTTGACGTGGTGGCCTCGTCAATTTATAGAGCTATGGAGGAGGTAATGGCCCCCATGGAGGAACATTTAGCGCAGCAGATTGTGTTTGACTACGCTAAGGGAGCTCTGCCTGCGACACATGCCCCTAGTAACCCGCAAGCTGCACAGGGGAGGAGCCAGCCCCAGCCAAGCACCCCAAGGTGGACGGTGTGGACCAGGATGCTTTTGCATGCTTGTGGGAAGCGTTCCCTGCCCATAACCAGTCCTTGGCAGACCGCCCCACCTCCCCCCATATCCTATCTGCCTCCGCCAGCGAGCAAGGGGCTGGAGATGATGCCCAAGAGGATACAGATGAGGAGGCCGGTCCATCCAGGCCAATGACGTCCGGCAACAACCCCTGGGCCTATTGACACTCAAGGGGTGGGAGACAGCTCTGACATGTTGGATCCGGAGTTAATTGTACACCCTCGGTCGTCTGAATGCGCGCCATCCTTGAAGGTGGCGAGCTACTTGGCTAGCAAGATTCGGTCTCCCATGGGGAAAGCGGCTCGTAGCCGCCTCCGGACTGAGTGCCATCGGCCCTCCCTAGATGGTAAAGTTGCCCAGACCCCTGAAATGGATCCCAGAATGGCCATGTTCTTGGCCAAGTTTATTAAGGACCCTATATAAGAACGCATAATAATAATAATAAGAAGAAGGGTATAGACAAGTCCTGGAGGGTGTGCCAGGATAAGCTTTTGATGCCCTGGTTCTGCTAACTATGATCCTGGACATTGCCGAAGATGCCATGGCCTCGGGGGCCCTAATATCTCCAGAGGCCCTTTCAGGTTGGGCACAGCGAGCAGTGGTGTTCCTAGGGAACACCAACTGTGCGCTCTCTATGGAGCGGTGGCGTTCCATCCTTATCAAGGTGGACCCAAAGTTGGGGGACCTGGACGATTCTGAAGCCTGAGAAGGTGGCCCAGGTTGTTGGTTTGTTTAGCGAGCCTTTTATCAAAGAACTTGGTAAATGCATTCACGTCCCTTAATAAGGCTCAGTCCTCTATCAAGAGGGTTTTCTCTTCCCGGGTATTCCGTGGGGGGCGGTCGAGGCAGGAGCCGCACGACCGGCCATGCCCCCCCAAACTTCAGAGGGCAAGGCTCCAAGCGGGGGCAGAATCAAGATCAAGCGCGCTATCACAACTTCTACCCCTCCCGTGGACTAAGATCAAGAGGTCGGGGCTTCAGAGGTGGCACCAACGCCTCTAGCGCCAATAAGTGCTTCCGCCTCTTCTCTTGTGCAAGTGGGAGGCCGTTTGGCCAGGTTTGTGCATGTGTGGGAAACCACCACGAGCGATGCTTGGGTGTTACAGACAGTCTGAGGTTTTCAAATAGAATTCTGCGGCATTCCCAGTCAAGAGAGCAGACCCAAGCCTTTCCAATTCTCGCGGCTAGAGGCGGAACTGATCGATGTGAAGGTCTCCTCCCTCCTCGCCGTAAGGCTTCAGCAACAACATGTTTTTGGTAGACAAGGCAGATGAGGGGGCAGCGTCCTGTGCTGAATCTCTGCGAGTTTAACGAGTGGTTGGTTTGCTGCCATTTCAAAATGGAGGGTATCCACCTCTTGAGGGACGTTTTACGCCCTGCGGAATGGATGGTCCACTTGGACTTAAAAGATGCTTACTTGGCTATCCCGAGTTTTCCACCACACACAAAATTCCTGCAGTTTCTTTGGCGCCAGCGGGTGTTCCAGTGTACCACTCTGCCTTTCGAGCATTCCTCCGCTCCTTGGTGCTTCACAAAGGTGCTGAGACCAGTGGTGGAGCACCTTCGAGCTCGAGGGACACGCCTCATTGTTTACCTGAAGACATGCTTCTTTTGGCGCAAGACCCCCCACTGTTGCTAGAACAGTTGCAGAAAGGCGGTAAGCCTGTTAGAGAGGCTGGGGTTTGTCATAAACACCAAGAATTCGCTGTTGGTTCCGGCTCTGAAGGTTGCGTTCTTGGTTTTCGTGATGGACTCTATTGAGGCAACTCTATGCCTTCCCTCAAACCGTCACGAGCTGCACCGGACATTGGCCAAAGAGAGAGTGCCCCTCCGTCAGTTTGCCGCGTGGTGGAACTTCTGTCAGCCTCCATCCATGCCATTTTTCCAGGCCCATTGCACTATTGGGCACTACAGCAGCTGAAAGCGAGACACTTGTGGAAGGGACTTCCTTACTCTCATCCAGTGCCCTGTCCGACGAGGCTCAGGAGGAAATTCGCTGGTGGCCCACTCATATGGAGGCATGGAATGACTTGGCAATTTCCGACTCTACCCCAGACCTAGTTATTGAGTGTGACGCAAGCAGGTCGGGCTGGGGCGCCAGACGTGGGGATTTTTCCACAGGAGGGTCTTGGTCACTGCAGGAGCAGGCTCTGCCTTTCTATTGTTTGATGCTTTTAGGGTGTTCCTTCGCTGTCTGGCTGGCCCAGAGACCAGGTTAAATCGTGTGTCCTTCTGAAGTTGGCCAATGTCTCGGCAGTCAGGTACTTAAATCACTTGGGTGGCACTCGGTCAAAGGTTCTCTCTGACCTAGCAACAAGCCTTTGGCAGTTCTGTCTCGATCACCAGATTTCGTTGACAGCGGAATATTTCCCTGCACAGGAGAATAAGGTTACAGATTGGCACTCGCAAAACTTTCGGGATTCCATTCTTTATAAGTTGCACCCTGAGGTTTTCGCCATGGTGCAGAACCTTTGGGGTCCTTTTTCAGTGGATTTTTTTGCCTCCAGACTGGATCATCAGGTGGCCCTGTTCTTCAGCTGGAGGCCGGATCCTCTGGCGATGGCAACTGACGTTTTCCTGCAGGATTGGGCGCTGGAGCAGGCTTATGCATTCCCACGCTTTGCGATAATCATAAGAGCATCGGCGCAGATCAGGCGGCAGTGGGCGGAGGTGGTTCTCATCACCCTGATTTGGAGGTCGCAAGTTTGATTTCTAGTTCTACTGGAACTTTCTTGGGATTTTCCAATCCGTCTCCCCCAATTTCCAGAGCTGCTTCTCAAGCTGTATCAGGTTCCGCATCTGATGGTGCTGAACGGCTCCCTACACCTGGTGGCGTGGAGGACTACAGGGGTAGATGGTCGATCCCAGGCCTTTCCATGTATGCTTAAGACCTCTTATCCAATTTGGTCGCGGTTGGTGGTATTAGTTCCAGGTATAGGCGCCAAAAAGGAAAGTACACCTGTGTTATTAACAACGAATAGTTATTTGGATGGTGCTAAAAGGAGAAGAGAACCACACTCTCTCTTCTAATTCGGCTAGGGCCACACAAGACTGAAACTCCTTAGCACACGTTAGATAATTCAGAATATGTATATATAATTTTCATCATACAACACAATACATTCTTAAATAATTAGGTCCTTATTAGTCAAGGTGTTCTTTGGTGTTGTTTAATTTCTGGATACGTCACAGCCAACACGTGTTTCGTCGTAATGGGAATGTAACCCACGACTTTCTCAAGGCTGTTAGGCAAAGAAAATGAACATTATCACTCTGATGTTCCATCAATCATTTGATATAATGTACATTTGTGTGCATTAAGATACTTCAAATGTATTTAACCTTGGTGCAATGATATGGTGGTGTTCTACATTTAACCGATTAGTGTACAGTACATTCATTAGTGTCATCTAATGATGATTATTTACACACTGTGCAACTTGTGATTAACATAGATTTCATCTGTTAACCCGAAGGTCTATGACCCATTTCAAGACAAATGGAGAAACCAGTGTTTTGAGTGTTTTACCGTGTGGTACAGATATCCGCATGCAGAAAGGATAGTGCTTTTAGATATTCTGTCAATTTAGTGTTGTCATGCATAGTGTGGGAAATATTAGAGATACCTAGTCTTCTTAGTGATGCTGTTTCTGTTTCAAGGGAAAATGCACAGAAATTAGGAGAACCCCCAATTGATATGCAGGCATATTTACAGTCCAGGTTATTTATTTAGTTCCGTGTTCTATGTACTTACAGTAGTTGAGGTGATATTTCCAACCCTCAAGGGGTTCTGTTAGGGGACCTTGTTCGTATCGAGCGGTTCTTGGTACAGTATTCTGTATTTAGGTATTCACAAAGGCAGCTGTAATTTAATAGTATGTCCAGTTATAATTCTATTTACTATGTTTTCATTCCATACAATTTCTTGTTTGAATCGGTTCTTAATTAAAAACCTCATCTATAATGTTTATTCTATTGATAGTGTCATTCTAAGAAAAAAGTACAATTGTCTAGTGATTGGCTTACTGGTAGTTAGTAAACTCCAGTTACAGATGCTCACGCCACATTATCATTGTATTATTTATTGGATCTAAAAATATTGCCACCATAGACATATATGTAATACCATTCTAGTAGCGGTTGTTAGCTTCTGCTATATAAATCTATGAGAAGCGAGGGATATCGGCGGCACCATAATTTGCATTAATTCCTGGTTCAAAGTTATCTTGTTCACTTATAAACACGTGCTTTGTAACTTGCTCGTAAAAAATCCACTTGTATAGTGGCAAAGGGAGGCGGCTACATCTGGGCAACAGCATCGCGTTTTTGCTGAAATGGCACCACGAGTCTAAGTGACTTAAAAGGGCGGGTAAGCCTGATCCCTAGTAGCGCGTTTGTACTAGTAGTGTGCCATAAATCTAAGTCTTTTACCAAAGCTAGCGCTTTACTCTAGAGTTTTTTCGTAGCAAAATTCAGCGTTTTCTTACCTTTCGCTGTTAAATCTAGTTCGCGGACTCCGTCCCCTCTGCTCAGTGTAGGAAGCAGTATCTCTCTCCTGTGGTAACTTTCTATTATTCACTTGTAATTGGCTTGCTGTAGCACGTGATTGCGGGTACTTCCGGTTTACCGGGTTAGTATGTGGCTATTGATTTGCTGGCTTAAAGTTGGTATTTGTGGCGGCCATCTTATCATATCTTGTATTTCTACTATCTTTGGGGGGCCAAGTAATGAAAACCGATCAGTTTAAAGTATCCTACTGTTACGCCCAGTAGTATATTTGTTAGTGAGTAGTGATTTAAAAATTATTAGTTACGAGTCTCATAATAAACGAGTTTCTACTTAGTTAATTTACTCCTATTTTTATTATTATTCTTCAGAATCTTTATGATATCCTTTGTTTGTGAATATATATATATAGTGTTTCAGCATTATTTTAGTTTATGTCCCCAGTTTTCGGAAAGCCTCATATATGGTGACTGTGATGCTAACCTTCGTTGTTTTGTTTATGGGATTGAGATAATATATCTTGGTGCTATTGTGATTTGTGACATAGTGAAGTTGGTTTGTGAGGTCACGTGTAGATTTTAACTTCAGAAACGTACAATGATAGTGTAGTGTTACCATGCAAATATTTGTAGCGTTCTAACGATAGGTCATATTTCTATAAGTATTGTGACGCTATGGTTTCTCCACTCAAAATTGGGACAGAACATATAGATAAAACTAACCGGTGATTAGACCATCATGAGGATAAAAACATACAGTACAGGCTTATTTCATACATTTGAATACTGTTTCTTTTGTTATTTATCATTACTTTTAGTCTAATACTATTCATTTCCTCTCTGGGCACTTTTGCACTTGTTTCTTGCAGCATCTTACATGGGTTAGTTTAAGTACCCAGAAAGTAATGAAGCTCATGGTCAATGTTGAGCCCTAGGTCCACACTTCTCAGAGTTTGTATCCAAGTTGCCTCCCTCCTTCTCAGTGCCAACTCCCTGTTACCCCCCCTTGGGTGGGTGGGTACATGTTCAAAGCCATAATATTGGAATGAGTGGTTTGATGTTTGTGCAGGACAAATGGACATATGTGCAGCTACTGGGTAGCGCATGTCTCCCTGTTTCACTGCCCTGATGTGTTCATTTATTCTGTCTCTCATTGGTCTTTTAGTGCTTCCTATGTATCTTTTGCCGCATTTACAGTCAAGTGCGTACACCACAAATTTGGTAAGACAGTTTATAGTAGTACGGATGCTGTATTTTTTGCCATTTGGTCCATCAAACTCCTTTCTTTTTTTATAAGCCCATTTGCAGGCTATACATTGACCACAGCTAAAAAATCCTAGTTCTGTGAGCCAGTTGGTCCTAGTTGCGCTAGTCGGATAGCTCGGGCTTAATATATTCCTCAGTGTTGTGCCTTTTCTATAAGTTAGTGTAGGCCTCTCTGTTATGTATTTAGTCAGTGTTGCGTCCTTCTTAAGGAGGTGCCAGTGTTTGTTAAGGCTTTTGCGCAGGACTGTGGACCAATTGTTGTATCCCGTTACTAGTCTGATCTTGTCTTCTTGTTTCTGTTGTTTGGTCTTTTCTTTAAGTGTGTCCATTCTTGTGATTCCATCTATTCTATTTACTGCCTTTAGTAATTGTTTCTTGTTGTATCCTCTGTTAAGAAATCTTTGGACCACCCCTTTTTTTTGGTCCTCGAATTCCTTATCCTTGCTGCAATTACGGCGTGTTCTAACCAGCTCCCCATAGGGGATTGCTCTTTTTTGGTGTTCAGGGTGTGCACTTGTTGCGTGCAGTAAAGCATTGCAAGCTGTGCTTTTCCTGTAGAGTCTGCTTTGTATTGTTTTATTCTCTATGTAAAGTTCAATATCTAGGAATGGGAGTTTGGTGTTACTATATTCCATAGTGAACTTTATGTTTTGGTCATTGTCATTTAAAAATTGGTGAAATTAATGTAGCTTCTCTGGTGTGCCTGTCCAGATCATGATACAGTCATCAATGTACCTTCCCCAGAACAGTATGTCATTATTCCATTCGGAGGCTTGTGGGCAGCAACAACATTGATCAATTCTTTAAATCAGTGTCAGAAGATTTAGACAGACACCACTCAACAAACAGGGCAACACACACACACCGAGATAACCTATCCATTGGTGAGAGAAAAGCACTCCTAGAACTAAGCCAGAACAAAGACCTGACGATAAGAGAGGCAGACAAAGGAGGCAACATGGTGATAATGCGAACTAATGACTATGAAAATGAGATCCTCACCCAACTACACGATACCGAATGTTATGAGGAAATAAAAACAAACCCGATATGGAGACTAACAGAGTATATCAACACTCAGTTAAAAAAATGGCATGGGATGGACTTAATTAATGATAACGAACTAGCTTATCTGAAAACTGACCGACCCAGATACCCATGCATATACACAGTTCCCAAGGTACACAAACCCCATATTTTCCCTCCAGGCAGACCGATAATATCGGGCATCGGAGGTCCAACCGAAAAGATATCGGAGTATGTGGACATCTTTTTAAAACCTCTAGTATTGAACCTACCATCCTATATTAGAGACACCAAACATATCTTAGGGACCATGGCAGATCTACCATGGGAAGACAACATGTTGCTAGTCACATTAGACGTAGTCTCCTTATACACCTGCATCAAAAGGGACATAGGACTAAATGCTGTAAGAAGAATGTTATCCAAACGACCTGCCAGTGCTTGGTCACACACTGAAATGATACTGGAAATGGTTGAAACCATACTAGACAATAACGTCTTCCTATACAGAGACAAATGGTACAGGCAAAAACAGGGAGTGGCTATGGGTTCCAGATTCTCGCCCTCATATGCCAACCTAGTAATGGAAAGGTTTGAGGAGACGAGGGTCTGGGGCCCACAAGCCTCCAAATGGAATAATGACATACTGTTCTGGGGAAGGTACATTGATGACTGTATCATGATCTGGACAGGCACACCAGAGAAGCTACATGAATTTCACCAATTTTTAAATGACAATGACCAAAACATAAAGTTCACTATGGAATATAGTAACACCAAACTCCCATTCCTAGATATTGAACTTTACATAGAGAATAAAACAATACAAAGCAGACTCTACAGGAAAAGCACAGCTTGCAATGCTTTACTGCACGCAACAAGTGCACACCCTGAACACCAAAAAAGAGCAATCCCCTATGGGGAGCTGGTTAGAACACGCCGTAATTGCAGCAAGGATAAGGAATTCGAGGACCAAAAAAAAGGGGTGGTCCAAAGATTTCTTAACAGAGGATACAACAAGAAACAATTACTAAAGGCAGTAAATAGAATAGATGGAATCACAAGAATGGACACACTTAAAGAAAAGACCAAACAACAGAAACAAGAAGACAAGATCAGACTAGTAACGGGATACAACAATTGGTCCACAGTCCTGCGCAAAAGCCTTAACAAACACTGGCACCTCCTTAAGAAGGACGCAACACTGACTAAATACATAACAGAGAGGCCTACACTAACTTATAGAAAAGGCACAACACTGAGGAATATATTAAGCCCGAGCTATCCGACTAGCGCAACTAGGACCAACTGGCTCACAGAACTAGGATTTTTTAGCTGTGGTCAATGTATAGCCTGCAAATGGGCTTATAAAAAAAGAAAGGAGTTTGATGGACCAAATGGCAAAAAATACAGCATCCGTACTACTATAAACTGTCTTACCAAATTTGTGGTGTACGCACTTGACTGTAAATGCGGCAAAAGATACACAGGAAGCACTAAAAGACCAATGAGAGACAGAATAAATGAACACATCAGGGCAGTGAAACAGGGAGACATGCGCTACCCAGTAGCTGCACATATGTCCATTTGTCCTGCACAAACATCAAACCACTCATTCCAATATTATGGCTTTGAACATGTACCCACCCACCCAAGGGGGGGTAACAGGGAGTTGGCACTGAGAAGGAGGGAGGCAACTTGGATACAAACTCTGAGAAGTGTGGACCTAGGGCTCAACATTGACCATGAGCTTCATTACTTTCTGGGTACTTAAACTAACCCATGTAAGATGCTGCAAGAAACAAGTGCAAAAGTGCCCAGAGAGGAAATGAATAGTATTAGACTAAAAGTAATGATAAATAACAAAAGAAACAGTATTCAAATGTATGAAATAAGCCTGTACTGTATGTTTTTATCCTCATGATGGTCTAATCACCGGTTAGTTTTATCTATATGTTCTGTCCCAATTTTGAGTGGAGAAACCATAGCGTCACAATACTTATAGAAATATGACCTATCGTTAGAACGCTACAAATATTTGCATGGTAACACTACACTATCATTGTACGTTTCTGAAGTTAAAATCTACACGTGACCTCACAAACCAACTTCACTATGTCACAAATCACAATAGCACCAAGATATATTATCTCAATCCCATAAACAAAACAACGAAGGTTAGCATCACAGTCACCATATATGAGGCTTTCCGAAAACTGGGGACATAAACTAAAATAATGCTGAAACACTATATATATATATTCACAAACAAAGGATATCATAAAGATTCTGAAGAATAATAATAAAAATAGGAGTAAATTAACTAAGTAGAAACTCGTTTATTATGAGACTCGTAACTAATAATTTTTAAATCACTACTCACTAACAAATATACTACTGGGCGTAACAGTAGGATACTTTAAACTGATCGGTTTTCATTACTTGGCCCCCCAAAGATAGTAGAAATACAAGATATGATAAGATGGCCGCCACAAATACCAACTTTAAGCCAGCAAATCAATAGCCACATACTAACCCGGTAAACCGGAAGTACCCGCAATCACGTGCTACAGCAAGCCAATTACAAGTGAATAATAGAAAGTTACCACAGGAGAGAGATACTGCTTCCTACACTGAGCAGAGGGGACGGAGTCCGCGAACTAGATTTAACAGCGAAAGGTAAGAAAACGCTGAATTTTGCTACGAAAAAACTCTGAGTAAAGCGCTAGCTTTGGTAAAAGACTTAGATTTATGGCACACTACTAGTACAAACGCGCTACTAGGGATCAGGCTTACCCGCCCTTTTAAGTCACTTAGACTCGTGGTGCCATTTCAGCAAAAACACGATGCTGTTGCCCAGATGTAGCCGCCTCCCTTTGCCACTATACAAGTGGATTTTTTACGAGCAAGTTACAAAGCACGTGTTTATAAGTGAACAAGATAACTTTGAACCAGGAATTAATGCAAATTATGGTGCCGCCGATATCCCTCGCTTCTCATAGATTTATATAGCAGAAGCTAACAACCGCTACTAGAATGGTATTACATATATGTCTATGGTGGCAATATTTTTAGATCCAATAAATAATACAATGATAATGTGGCGTGAGCATCTGTAACTGGAGTTTACTAACTACCAGTAAGCCAATCACTAGACAATTGTACTTTTTTCTTAGAATGACACTATCAATAGAATAAACATTATAGATGAGGTTTTTAATTAAGAACCGATTCAAACAAGAAATTGTATGGAATGAAAACATACTAAATAGAATTATAACTGGACATACTATTAAATTACAGCTGCCTTTGTGAATACCTAAATACAGAATACTGTACCAAGAACCGCTCGATACGAACAAGGTCCCCTAACAGAACCCCTTGAGGGTTGGAAATATCACCTCAACTACTGTAAGTACATAGAACACGGAACTAAATAAATAACCTGGACTGTAAATATGCCTGCATATCAATTGGGGGTTCTCCTAATTTCTGTGCATTTTCCCTTGAAACAGAAACAGCATCACTAAGAAGACTAGGTATCTCTAATATTTCCCACACTATGCATGACAACACTAAATTGACAGAATATCTAAAAGCACTATCCTTTCTGCATGTGGATATCTGTACCGCACGGTAAAACACTCAAAACACTGGTTTCTCCATTTGTCTTGAAATGGGTCATAGACCTTCGGGTTAACAGATGAAATCTATGTTAATCACAAGTTGCACAGTGTGTAAATAATCATCATTAGATGACACTAATGAATGTACTGTACACTAATCGGTTAAATGTAGAACACCACCATATCATTGCACCAAGGTTAAATACATTTGAAGTATCTTAATGCACACAAATGTACATTATATCAAATGATTGATGGAACATCAGAGTGATAATGTTCATTTTCTTTGCCTAACAGCCTTGAGAAAGTCGTGGGTTACATTCCCATTACGACGAAACACGTGTTGGCTGTGACGTATCCAGAAATTAAACAACACCAAAGAACACCTTGACTAATAAGGACCTAATTATTTAAGAATGTATTGTGTTGTATGATGAAAATTATATATACATATTCTGAATTATCTAACGTGTGCTAAGGAGTTTGAGACCTCTTATCCAATGCCTGGTCCGATAGCACGGTCAAGAGACACCGATCAGCCTGGAGGCGATGTTGTAGTTGGTGTGTGCAACGGGGTTGGAATCCTGTGGGCGCAGACGTAGTGCAGATCTTGAACTTTCTGTCAAGTCTAGTCTAACAAGTTTTGGCCTACCGGTCAGTGAATACCTTCCGATTGGCCATTTCGGCAGGGCACATTCCTGTTTAAGGAGCGCCTGTACGGGAACACCCCTTCGCATGTATACTTCTGAGGAGGCTCATTTTGTCTCTACCTCCTGAACCGCGTTACCCAGAGTGATGGGATGTCAACAAAGTTCTCAACTTATTTTTGTCTTGGCAGCCCAATGAGTTCTTGTCCAGGAAGGAGTGGCCGGCTAAGCTGGCGATGCTCCTCTGGCTAGTCTTGTGCAGACAAGTTTCAGATGTCGGTCCCTGGATATCACGGGCAGGGTTTTTTCTCCTACCGGGGTTTCTTTTACTATTCATCGAAGAACCAAATGTCACACGAGAGTGATAAGAGTACCCTGAATTTCCAGAGTCCCTGAAATTGTGTGTGGTGCAGTGCTTAAAAGCATATGAGGAGATGTCTTTGGAGCTTAGACCTCCAGACGAACAACAGCTTTTGATTGCCCTCCGCATAAGAGCGGTTCATCTCCCATGATTGCACGTTGGGTGCGGTAGGTCATGCAAGAGGCTGGTATTAACCTGCGACAGTTTGGGGCCCATTCTGCGAGGGGAGCGATGGCTTCCAAAGCTTCTACGCTTGGGGCAAGGTTGTAGGACATAATGAACGCTGCGGATTGGTCCTCGGACTCAACCTTTAAATGATTCTACTTCAAACCTTTTATTGATATGGCCCGCTTGGTGATAAGTAAGCTTTAAACTAGCATAATCCGGTCCTGATATACAATGAAACATTTCCTAGCTTTCTTAGCGGAAAGTTTCAATTCTATTAAGGACTTGGAGGCAGAGAGGTTGCGATATACCCGCCTGTTGGGAGTAAGTACCTTTTCTCTATGTCTTATTTGGCATGTTGGTCTAATTCTGGGGTCTATTTGGGATGGAATTGTTTTTCAGTTAATGAGCAGTTTTAGGTACTGGTGATTCAGAGTCCAGAGTTTTTTCTCTGTTACAATGGTGTTCATTGGAATGCTTCAAATGTTCGGTGACTAGCTTCCAGTTCTGATCCATTTTATTTGGTTCCAGGAGGAGATTCTGGAAATCAGAATGCGTAGAGTTAGACGGATGGCGTGATTTACGCGATGAAAGAGGAAGACCGGGCCACCTAAGAGGGGCTATATCCTGGATCCTGGGTTCTGATTGGACAATGTTATTCATGGATGAGCTGGTCTGTTGTTTGTTTCTCCAATTTCCCTGGACATATGGGAAATGTGGTTTTGTTGGTATTATTAGAATGGCTGCTATGAAAATTAAAGTGAAGAAAGTATAGCAAAATCCTCGCCTCTGAGCCATTAATGGAATTGAAACTTTGTTACGAAAGCTAGGACATTTTTAATTGCTAAACTCATTGAGGTCACGAAATCGGGTGCCCCTACAGATCAATCTCCCCCCTAGTGTGGTCCACGGCATCTCACTAATCTGATTTACTAAAATTGATTTTGATCTTAGGGCATTTTCCTGCTGCCTGGAAGAAGGAAGCGGTTTTTCCCTTGACCCCCAAACCATGAAAAACTATTGACCTATTTCACGCCTTTCTTTGCCAGCCATGGTTCTTGAGAAAGCCATGAATGTGGAACTTGTGACTTTCCTTGACGAACATAATCTTCTGGACTTTTCTAAGTTTGGATTTACTGTCCCAAGTGGGCCTTGCAACTGCTACAGAAGAAATTAGATCCATTGTGGACAAGAGTGGTAATGCGCCTCTGATTCTGCTGAACTTATTGGCCATGCCTGAAACAGGCAACCACTCGCTGTTAATCAACCGTCTGGAATCCATCAGCCTCATGGACTCTGCCCTCTCAAGTTCATTTCTAGCAGATAGAGATCAAGTTGTAACTTTGGGAGATTTTGTGTCTGAGCCTTTTTCCCTTACTTGTGGGGTCTCACATGGATCATCACTGAGCCCCACTCTTTTCAATAATTTTGTCACCCTTTGGGCGAACCTGATTCGATCTTGTGGTTTCTCTCTGATTTGCTACTCCGACAACACGCAGATTATAGTCTCAGTCGTGTGTGACGTCGAAAAGGTGGCCAAACAGTTAAATGGCACAAATTGTCACCTGGATAAAGGGTATTGCCTCAAATTAAACTCTGATATGATCAAGGTACTTCTATTCAGTAAGGACACCTCCTTCTGGACTGTTTCTTGGTGCCCACAAAATCTATGCCCTCTCCCCTCCAGTAAAGAAGGCTAAAAACCTAGGTGTCCTTTATGCCGGTTGTTGGAACTGGCCCTTTTTGCAGGGTTATCCCCAAACTTTTTGCTTCTTCCTCCCTTATTTTTCCTGACCTGTGGCTGTTGGCAATAGGACTCAGCACACTTTACCACTGCTGATCAGTGCTAAAGTGCATATGCTCTCTGTGTAAATTGTTATTGTAATTGGATATACATGATTGGCATATTTGTATCACCAAGAAGTCCCTAGTAAAGTGCACTGGGTGTGCCAGGGCTGGTGATGACAAATGCTACTAGTGGGCCTGCAGCACTCATTGTGCCACCCACATGAATAGCCCTAAAATGGTGTCTCGGGCCTGCCACCGCAGTGCCTGTGTGCAGTCTGTGAACTGCCATGTCCTCCTTGTTTAGTGTCCCCACTGACCAGGCCTAACCCTTCCCTTTCTGTACACATTTGTCACCCCTATGGAAGGCCCAAGGTCCTTGGGCAGGGTGCAGTGTATGTGAAAGGTAGAGCATGTACTAGTGCAGGTGACATGCTCTGGTAGTGAATTACAGCCATTTTCGTTTTTCACTATTGTAAGGCTATCTTGCCCCATAGGCTATCATGGGGAATGCTGGCTACAGTGGCTACCAGCATATCTTCCCATAGGAGCAAGATGGGACATACAAGTCTAGTATCCCTGAACTCAGAATTTAATAACACATCTTTTAGGAAAGGTTGTTTTTAAATCCTGTGTTTGAGAACAGCACTTTTAGAAAGCGGCTGTTCTCTTGTTTGACCTTTCTGTGTGCCTTGGCCTGTTTGTGAATTGACTGTCTGGTTTGAGAGTGACAGGGGCTGGGGAGCCCCCAGGAGGCTGGATGAGTCAGCCCTTGGCTGAATGACTGCATCTGCATCTTGAGTGGTGGGAGGGGATAGCACCTGGGACCTGAATAGGACTGTGCCTGCCCCCCAAAGTGCTGGCTCCACCTCCTGTGGTGCGTCTGATGTCTCTGCCCTGCACTGTGAAAGGAAAGAAGGAATCATGTTAACAAAGTGCTCCAGGGCTGTGCTTTCCCTCCACGATGCTGGCTCCACCTCCTGCTGGGCGGCTGACGACACTGCCCCTCTCTCTGAATGGAAAGGAGAGGCCAGGAGAACAAAGTGCCCAAGGAACACCCAGAACTGGTTCAGACCGGGCTCAGAGCCCTCCTGCACAAAGGGAACAAAGACTTTTAGGGGTATAAGTACAGGACCCCAGACTACAGAAAATTAGATCATCCTGGAATCAAGAAGGAACCTCTGTCAAGGAGAAAGCTGAAACTGAAGAAGGAAGACTACCCTACTGTTGCTCTGCTGGACTGACCAGCTGTTGCTTTGCTGCCAAAGAGATGGGAAGGACTTTGCTTTGTGCTGTGTCCCCTTGCTTGAAGGAATCTCCAAGGGCCTGAGGGAGAGCTGGCTCCCTGTTATGAAGTCCCAGGAACAAAAGGACTTCACCCCCAGCTTCCCTGAACTCTACTGAGAGAGTTCTGTCCTTCCTGGAGTGCGTGCCCCATGTGTGGTGCCTCTAGAAGTTGTACCTGTGTTGGGAAGCTGGAAACCAAGCTTTTAAAGACTTTCTGCAAGTTTTGTCGCATTGCTCACTTGCGGAGCACATCCCTGACAGTGCGAAGAAATTCCTGCTGCTACGAAGGCCGAGATCGTCGCAGCGCCTGTTGCCGCTGCCAGAGCCGTCGCATCCTTCGTTTGCGGGACGCACCAGACAGTTGCGGGAAGATTACCATGATGCGAGTGTCGTCGCAGAGCCTGTTGTCGCTGGGTAAGATCGCCGCACAGCTTGCTTGCGGACCGCATCACGTCGCTGCGAGTGTTGTCGCAGAAGCCATCGCATCAAGGAACTGCGAGGGAGATATCACCGCTGGTCCGCGCATCGTCGCCCCGGAGATCGTCGCAACTCCAAAGATCATCGCATCGTGCCTTTGCGAGAGAAAACTTCCTACGGAACCTACTCACAGGAATCCATACAAGTCTGCCTTCCTCCCCATACAGACCGGATTCGTCGCAACACACCCGCTGCTGCAGCATGGTTGTTGCTCCTGAGACCCCAGGGTCTCAGGAGCAACGCATCGCTTGTTTTCCACCGCACCAACTTCAGCTTTGGAACTTTGTCGCATTTAAAAGGTACTGTTGGCTAAACGTCACGCAACTGTGGATTATTTTATCGCAACCTTAAGAACTCTTTTGCAACCATATTCTTGAACTGTGTATGTTGGGTTTTTGTCGTTTTGGTCTTGTGTAGTTTAGATTAAATACCTTTATTTTTCTAAAATGTTGTGGAGTCAGTTTGTGGTGTTTTCACTGTTACTCTGAGTGTTGGTACAAATACTTTACACATTGCTTTTGGATAAGCCTGACTGCTTGTGCCAAGCTACCAAGGGGGTGAGCAGAGGTTATCTAAAGAGTGTTTCCTCCTTACCCTGCCAACTAGAGACCCCCAGCTCTAACACCGGAAAACTATCTTTCTCGGGTCAAATAAACCAGGTTACTTCATCCTATTTTTTCCTGGTAAGAATTTTGAGGGAGATGTTTCCTTTTATTCCTCCAGAACTTCAAAAAGCTATCATTATTGCCTTGGGCATCTCTAGGATTGACTATTGCAACGCTCTGTATGTAGGGATTAAAAAACATCTGTTGAACAAGCTCCAAACTCTCCAAAAAGCTGTGGCCCAGCTACTTATGAAAATTCCAAAATTTAACTCTGTCTCTCAAAACATCCCTAACCTTCAACGACTTCCAGTTCGAGTGTGAGTGAATTTTAAGGCTCTGTGCATGTCACACAAGGCTCTTCACAACGCTGACACTTATTTCTTTAACCGGTTGACCGCGGTGCGAATTCCGCTGCGGCGCGTGTGAAATGAGGAGTGGGCGTGGTTCGGACGGCCCCCGGTCGTCCTCCGTACACGCCCACCGTGGCGTCGGATGGCCGTCCGCATCAAACGGGTTAAAAAGAAATTCCAATGCACGCTTTGATCCACTGCAGTCAAAATAATGATCATCCACAGGTTCAGCAAAGCCGACTGGGGTGGCAGAAGTTTTTCCTTTGACACTTGCAAATTATGGAATTTGTTGCCCTTTGAGCTTAGAGCACAATCTGAATCGCAGCAGTTTAGGAAACTGTTAAAAACTTCACCCTTCGCACGCTCCTTACTGTATTAGGTCTTTCTTCTGAGCTTGTTGTCTGACGCTAGCACCAAGAAGCCCTTGGGCTTTTCCACGCTTTATACGTGTTTACTTACTTCTAGATGTAGATGGCACAGTATGGAACAGTTAAGAGGCTCAGGAGTAATTTGGAACGAGACTTCACATAAAATGTGGTGAATCTATATTGGAATGTTGGGAGCTCCATTGAGGACAATGAAGTGGCTCATGGCTAATAATGGTCTTTTGCTCCATCATTTCACTGTTAGTCTTTCTGTTTTTCCATTTTTATTAATTTATGCATTCTATCCTGGGGGGTGGAATGTTCTGATAGCCTTATAGCCTTCCGCCTTAAGCTACACCGATTGTGAAATTCCCTCTTCCTCGTTCTAGTCCCAGGTGTGTGTCGGGCCTTCAACTCCGGCTCAAGGCCTTTAATAAGCGTGATAGACCTCAGCGCTGGTTATAAGGCTATATTATAACTGTTTAGGCCTCTCCAGAGGGCTGTTCTGTTTTTTTTAAACAGCAAATGACCGTTTAATATTATTTGATCGAACGGTCATTTGCTGTTTGCAGTATGTTACTAAAGAAATAAACACGTTTTTGGCATTTTGTAAAAGAAGAATAAAAGAAAGTTTTGGCATTTCGAAAAAAAGATGATTAACATTATACACTGCTGGGCTAGCCAGTGTTTAACTGTGCATATGTGAATATGTTTTGAAAATGCAATATATACTTTTAATGGGAGACATGGATTTATGAGAGGTTTCTCTAGATGTAAATAAATGACTTGGCTAGTAAGTGCAATCACTGCTGAGAACGAATTCTGCACGACTGATGAAAACAGCAGATGCTATTTGCACAGTGTGCTGAAGTTAATATCCCTCTCCGTAGCATGGCAGTTGCAGCAAAACCAGCATGTATGCTACTGCTCCACGTTTACCATCGGTTTCCTTTTACTTTCGTATCTCCAACTATTTTCCATTTGATTTCATAAATCTCAACCTTAAAGGAATAAGATTTCATCGTTGTGGCAGAATGACCGTGTATTAAGCAAGATGTATGTTTTTCCCCCCAAGGTTTTGAAGGGTGATTTTAAGGCTCCAAGCAACTTGAAAGGAAATATTCAGGTAATTAGTCGTGCTGGTTAATTTAATTCTATTGTTCATTCTTGGCTCTTTACTGGTTTAGTCAGTTTTAACATTCGCCTTTTGTATACACTGTATCGTACATGTTTCACGTTGTTTGAAATGTATACACGCCAGGGGACTTTTTATTTGTATTTAAATGGTTTTATTAATGTACATTGCATGTTAATTCCTGTCTCCTATCCTTTACGGATTGGTTGTTCTGGCCGGAAACACATTTTCCTAAGTGGTTTTAGTAGAGCTATTAAATATTAAGCAAGTTGACTTATGCACAGGGCTATACATATCGCAATCTAAGCATGGGGCTTGCCATCAGTCACTCGGGCCTAATTTGTGCCTGTGCTTAGAGCTGGTAGTTATCAGCACTTATTTATGGGAACCAAGACTTCATTTTCCCAGTCAGATTTTGACCCAGAGTAAGAGAGAAAAGGATGTAGACAAAAATAGTAAAACAATAACAAACAGAGAAGGCAGGGGCGAAATATATTCTGCAATATTGATGTAAAGTGACCGTAAGATGAGTGATGTAAGAAAGAGAAATGTAGTTGAATTAATTCAGGCCGCCTTGTAAGGCAGAGTGAAAGTTTTGTTACGCCAGCATAATCTCAAATCATTTAACTCATTTTGTGTTAAATGAAATTGTCATTACGCCACATTCAAATCTGGGTAAAAATCCTATTGCTAAGGCAAAGCAACAACACAAACGAATAGAACGTTGGCAGCTGCTCTCAGCACTTGTTTTTTGCTTTTTTGTTAGCGCAAAATGGGTCTTTGCATCCACAATAGATGGAAGGAGACATTTAATGCTATAAAATAGCACTTAATGCCAGATTTTCAATTTGATGAACTTTTCCAAAATATTACGTAATTATACTAAAGGATATTACGCAAAATTTCTCACAGTTGTACAGTACAGCCTTGATATTCAGCAACTAACCACCATAGGCAGCTCCTAAGAAAACTTTGGGCACTTATTCATTTATTTATTTATAAATTAAGCATAGTAGTCAGCCAGACCTTTCAAGACATCCTAGGTTGTTTAGGATTTTTTTTAATACTAAACCTTATCCCAGAATAATTTT
The DNA here is from genome assembly GCF_964261635.1 of Lissotriton helveticus. Lineage (NCBI taxonomy): Eukaryota > Metazoa > Chordata > Amphibia > Caudata > Salamandridae > Lissotriton > Lissotriton helveticus. The sequence goes on from NC_136072.1 coordinate 969,785,626, forward strand.
AAAAATGGTTTAACAAGACACACTTTAGCATTTCGAATACATATCATTTTGGATTTATCGGCTTAACTCCTTAAGCAACGACTCTAGTGACTGTGATGCTGCCACAACCATGCGTTCTGCTTTGGCACAAGAAAGGTTACAGCTGATTTCCTTATTAAAAATGTCAGAGTATGTCAAGGGAATCTACACAGGGACCTCCTAATTTAACACCTACTTTTATGGAGCAAATGAATTAAGAAGTTCTGCATAGTAGGTTCTTTGATAGTCATAACCTTTGAATAATTCCATGCTGTCCGCACGGACCCTGGAATACCTTCACTGTATGTAGAACATACAGGAAAAGATCTGTATAGTGTCCATCACTGAAAGTCATTTTCCATTCATTTGTGATGTAGATTGTCAGGGTTGTTGTTCCTTGAGAATGCTGATAGACTGCAGGATATATGAACTGGAAAGGGACTGTGCCTGAAAGCATAGAAAAAGAAAAAAAACTGTCTGATGAGTTAACACAAGAAAACACAAAATGTGACCTTTACCTTAACGAAACCCAGAAGAACCCCATCCCACAATTCACTGTAATGGCAGTTTGCCTGTGAGAGTTAGTTTTTTTTGCAGCTTCTTCTGAGATGATCTCAGAACACCTCTGGTGATTTTTATTCCCTCAACTTTATTACTAATGTTAAACTACTTTTAGTGCTTTTCAAAGCTTTTCCCTTGCCATTTATCACCTCCTGTGTCAAGTGAAATACTTTTACAGTTTTTTCTGAGGAAAATTCTGTAAACAATGTCAGCTCTTTTCACATAGTACCCTCCTGGGGCAGAAACAAAAGCTTCCTCCGATGCCCACAAAGTTTGTGTGATGAGTCTATCTCTTCAACGCCTCACAAAAGGTTTTGACGTTTGCAGTGTCATTTCAAAAAGGACACTTTAAGAAAGAGAAGGCATCAGACTTAGTGGATGGATGGAAGATATGAAGGCAGACAAATGTGGGAGAAGACTGGAGAGGTCTCTTTCTCTGCATTCTCCTGGGATAAGGCACAAAACAGATAAAGACTCACTTAAGAGGAGATCAAAACCCCAAGAATCTCATTCTCAACACCACCACTGTCATCGTCATGCGTCGACGTCAAATCAATCGCCTTCAGTGTTGAAGTCTGTTCCCCCCCCCCCCCCCACCCCCACCCCCCCACGTTGACGGCACATCACCACCGTTTGATGTCTTTATTGACTACAAGGCCTTGCTCAATACCAAAAGACAGGTACGGCACTGACCTCATGCTCTCTTTAAGCACCATCAACTCTTCATTTGACAGAAAGGCACTGATCAATGTCCTGATCACACAGGTCAACACCACTTTCTCATTGTTCGCCTTCATGGTCACGTCATTCGATGTCACGATCATGCCAGACTTTGACAACTAAACACTCGATGGCAAAAAGACATGCCTCTCCACCAAGGCTTTGTCCATGAGACAGCATACAATGTTGAACACCTCTCAACGTCGTACATCATTCAGACGGAAATCTCTTCGTCCTCTTCACATTGGTGTGGTCCATCACAGCGTATGGACCCTTCCTCACTTCAACAAGATTAAAGTCTTCCGCCAATCCGTCCCGGTATTCATCCTTCTGATCCTCTTCAGATTCCTTCTCAAGAGCGACTTCAATGTCACCTATTCGCAAATGGGACGCTCTTTTATCTATAAAAACTCCCACAAGGGCTAGATCTTAGTCGCCCCCTGTCACCGTCAACTCCATCACAAACAGGATCTTCAGATTCCTCTTCATCATATATACCAACATTTCCACCCGTCTCCCCATCTGCATCTTCACCAGTTGATGATATCACCTTTCTAGACGCAATAGTCAGAGGAGCTTCTAAGCTCAACATCCAACTCCTCAGCCATCAGTATCTGATATACTGGAAACTCTGCAACCTAGAGCTACACCAAGGCCTCTTTTACCTCTTCTTCCAGGGCTGTTAAACATAGTTCAGGAAAAGTTTCTGACCCCGGCTACAGTAAAATCTGCAACTCCAAGGCGATTAAAGAAATACTAACCTTCGCTTCAGGATCCAGACTTCCTCAAGGCTGATCCTAAACTGAACTCCATAATTGTCACAGCAGTACACAGGAAACACTCCTCTTCTCCAGAGACCGCGGTGCCACCTGACTGAGAAAGCAAATGGATGGATGCTATAAGGAAGAAAATGCGTGGTACAGCATCTGCATATGTGCAAAATGCCAATTCAGCAGCATTATTGGGCAGATATCATCGGGCAATTCTGAAAGGAATGAAGTATTTCATATCTGTTCTACCTGAGCACAGACAACAGGATTATATAGAGATGGCCAGAGGGGGCTCTGTTATATCAAAATCAATCCATCAGCACTATAGTTGACTCTGTCCGTCACTGCTTTTTTCCCATGGCATTTCACTAAGACGTACATCCTAGTTGAGACGCATCTTTAAAGCCAGATGCCCAGCTGAAGATTGTTAATTTGCCTTTCTCCGGATCCTCCCTCTTCGAACTGCACGCGGAAGAGGAAATGCTGTATATAAAAAATGAAGCCGAAATGGTTAAAGCAGTAGGTTTAGAGAAACAGAAAAAAATCTTCAAACAGTGTAAACCCAAGGACAAATGGCATTTTTACCATAGGATTCAAACCCCTAGATGGCCCTACCAATACCAACTACAACAGAGATAACCTTAATGATCTTTTCAAAACCGGTATCAAAGAAGATCCTCTCCGCACAAGCCCTTGCAGACAAGGGTAAAAATTCTCAATCGAAGCAATGAGGATCACATACCCCCTCCACAATTATCCACTCGGGTGGAGGGATCGGTACAGTTTTATTGGACAAAATTGACAACAGACAAATGGGTCCTAAATATTATTCAGAAGAGCTACATTCTTCATTTCCGCAGCACTCCCCCGCCGGCCTCTCCTCAATAAACCTCAATGGCCCATTTGCGCGACCTCAAGCAGGAAACATCTAATCCTACTGCACAAGAAAGCCAAATAAGTAGTCCTGCAACATTAAAGGAACAAAGGAGTTTATTTGGGATACGTTTTGGTCAAGAAGAAAAATCACCTACACCAGATTTGGCCAATTCCGGACCTCGGGTTCCTCGACAAATTTACAGAGAGAAATTCAGAATGCTTTCACTGCACCAAATTGTACTGCACTTGAGAAAAGACGATTGGCTGTGTGCAGTAGATCTACAGGATGCATATTTTCATATTCCCATACTACTGCGTCACAATTTCTCAGATTTGTAGTGGGCTATCAATATGCGATGCTCCACTTTGGGGTAAAATCATGCCCACAAACGTTTTCCAAGTGCATGACAGTGGTTGCGGCTCAACTAAGAAAGCAAGGGATTTTCGTATATCCATACCTGGACAACTGTTTCATCAGAGCAGAGTCTTTTCACAAAGCAAAGGACGACTACACCACCACAGAATTTTATCCTGGCAAAACTAGGTCTCCAGGTCAATGCACAGAAGTCCATTGAAACACCGGTTCAGTACCTCACATTTCTAGGAGCTACTCTCGAAAAGAAAGCACGTCTCCTTCGGAGGAGAGAGTTTTTTCAATTCAAATGAAATGTTCACAAATTCTGCAACAGACGTAGCCGACGGTTCACAAGGCAGCGTCTCTATTAGGATCAATGGTGTCCTGCATCAATATTGTACTGAACGCACGTCTGTACATGAGAACCCTACAAGCTTGTCTGGATGATCAATGGTCTCAGAGGACAGGCCTTTGGGAAGATTAGATTCTCCTGACATCCAATGCACACCAATCCCTGTCATGGCGGTCCAACTCAGACAATTTCTAACAAGGGTTCCTTTTCAAAAAGCAACACCATCTCAGACAATCATCACTGATGCATCACTAACAGGATGGGGTGCCCACATGAACAATCTCACCATCCAAGGTCTCTGGTCTCAAAAAGAAAAGAATTACCACATAAATCTGCTAGAGCTAAAAACAGTATTACTGGCCCTCAAAGCTTTTCTTCCACCTCTTCAATTAAAGACCTGATCGATTCAAACGGACAACACCACCATGATGTTTTACGTCTACAAACAGGGTGGAACAAGGTCCAGGCAGCTATCTTAACAGCCGCAAACACTGGCATTTGGCTGTGGAGAGAGGGCTTTCCTTTACTGCCTTTCACATCCTGGGGATTTTAAGTGGAAGCAGATTTCCTCAGCCGTTTTCAGGTGGAAAATCACTATTGGGTCCTCAACGACCAAGTCGTAGATTAGATCTTCCTAAAAGGAGGCACCCCAACATTAGATCTGTTCGCTACCACCCAAAATTCAAAATGCCTAGACATCGCAACCAGTGCTCCAAAACCGAAGTCTCTAGGCAATGCCCTTTTGATATCCTGTTCGACTCCATTTGTGTGCGCCGTACCACCAATTCCGCGGGTGATCCAAAAGCTACCGAGATCGCGCACCACAATGATCCTCATAGCTCCGGATTGGCCGAGACATTGGTGTTACACTCTACCTACCTTTTTTCCAAATCCTACTTATGCAGCAGAGAGAGCATTACCCTTGCTAGATCTTAAGAGCCCTTTGTTTCTACTTAGACAGATCAAAAGCTAATCGAAAATCTTCCCAACTGTTCATAAATAATTTTTTTAAATGATTTTTATTGGCCTTTAGAATCAACACAAACACAGATGGCAAGTCACAGTTAATTTTCTGCACTTCCGAGCACCCCACCCTCCCACCCACTGTCCACATCCACAGCATCACGAACAGTTCAGTAGTACCCATCTGCCACCCACCAAACATAACAGTACCACATGCCATCACCCTCCAGGGGGACTTCAGAGGTCCCAAGCCCATGGCCCACCAGCTAGCAAGAGGGGGCATCGTCCCAATCAGTGGGGTTCTCAGCGTGTCAATCCAACCCCAGGCCCCCATCGAAACCATGTTACTATTTCCATTTCCCCCACACCCTGCAGAACTTTCGGGGACAACCCCAGGCTTTGTAGGTCACTCTCTCAGCCGCCATGTACAAATCCATCCCCCTCCTCCAGTCTCCCACTTGAAGGGGCTTCCCACTCTCGCGCCAAATCCCTCTTCGCCATCACCAAGGCCAGTATTACAAAGATCAGGTGTGGGATGCTCCGATCCATGTCATTGGTTACTCCCACTAACACAAATTTGGGGTCCGATGCGAGCGTCCCCTCCAGTACTTTAATCAGGTCCCCCAATATGTACGTCCAGTAAGTGTGAATGATGGGGCAATCCCATAGCGCGTGAAAGAAGGTTCCCTGCGGGTGTCCACATCTCAAACAGGGATCACTAGCTCTACCCATGCGATGCATCCTGGCTCTGTCATAATAGACCCTGTGCAGTATTTTATACTGGATGAGACGCAGTCTGGATTTAATCACGACTTCCCTATGGTGCATCAAGTCTGCCTCCCAGTCTATTGTGTCCATTTCGCCCACGTCCTGTTCCCAGACTGCTCTTAGCTTCCCCAGTCTGTCCGGTGTATTATTATTCAAGGTTTTATATGTCAGGGACACCAGTTTATTAGGTACGTGTTCCTGCAGCAAACGCCCCTCTAGCGGGGCATATTCTGGCAATGGGGAGGTGAGCGCCACCTCGGCCTTCCAGGCGTGGCGTAACTGCTCAGATTTGAGGAACTGCGCTGAACTCAGGCCATACTCCGCCCTCAGGGTCCCAAACGGTTTAAGCTCTCCTTTCGCCCAGGTGTGACCGGGAGCAGCCGTCGCTTCCCGACTCCCCCATACAAATAGTGCAGGCTAGTGCGGCGTGCCATGGTGGCCCTTTCCAGCTTATACGTCGGGTGGTCCGCAGATGCATGGAGCCACTCGTTGATCGTGCAAGATGTTCGGCCCAATAATATGCCTCCACGTCCGTTAGGGAGATCCCTCCATTATATTGATTCCTCTGGAGCGTAGCTAGGGCTATTCTTGGTTGCTTCCTTAACCACAATAAGGTGCTTAGTTCTGCATTTATTACTTGGAAGGTCTGTCTAGAAAGGGGGAAGTATTCATTCTGCAGGGCATACAGAAAGCGGGGCAGCGTGATCATCTTAAACATTGCCGCTCGGCCTAAGATCGTTAGGGGGAGGGACTTCCATCCGAGGGCGTCATCCGCAAAGTTCTTAATCACTCTCTGGATATTTTTTTGATAGGAAGTATGTTTGTTGGTCGTCAGGTCGATCCCCAGATATGTAAACCCTGCCTGGGTGACCTGGAGGGCGCCCGGTAGCGGGGGCCACTCCTCCTCCATGCGTGGGCTATAAAAAAACTATTTGTGCCAGTTTATTATGTACCCCGAGAAGGAGGTGTACCTATCCAGGAGTTTGAATAGCGCAGAGACAGTGGCCGCCGGTTGCGTCACATATAGGAGTATATCATCCGCGTAAAGCGAGATCTTTTCCTCCTGCAGGTCAGCCTGTATTATACGGAAGCCTTGCACCTCTTCGGCCTGGCGGATTTCACAGGCCACTATTTCAACAGTAAGGGCGAATAACAACGGGGGCATCCCTAGCGGGTCCCCTACCTAACAGGGAAGTCGTCAGACAGCATATCGTTCACTTTAACCCGGGCTCTGGCTTCCGTATATAGAAGCCCTACCCACTGTCTAAAATTGGGGCCGACCCCGAATTTAACCAGCGTCTCCTCCAGAAAGGGCCAGTGAACAGCATCAAACGCTTTTTCAGCGTCAAGAGAGAGGAACATATGGGGATCCTCCCTCTGTTACACCTCCATAAGCCAGTTATGGGTCCGCCGTAGGTTTTGCCTGGTCGCCCTGTCCGGCAGGAATCTCGTCTGGTCCTGATGTACCAGGCGGGAGATCACCTGGCGCAGGCGAAGAGCCAGGACCGTAGCCAGAAGCTGGACCTCTACATTTAGGAGGGAGATTGGTCTGTACAACGCGCAGACTTCAGGGGGCCTGCCCTGTTTATATATAGGCACGATCGTGGCCATTCTCAGGTTAGGTGGAAGAGTACCCTCTTGGGTTGTGTCTCTGAAAAGCGCCGGAAGGTGGGGTATCAAGAGATCAGTACTTTTTTTAAAGAATACCACCGCAAGACCATTTGGGCTTGGGGCCTTCCTCAGTCGAAGCCTAGGTATTGCATCTCTTATTTCGATGACCGATATGTCGGCCTCGAGTGTCTCATTATCTTCGTCAGTCAAGACCGTGGATTGGATATTGGCCAGGTAGGATCTTGAGTTCGTCTGGGCCGCCCAGTTCCCTGGCTTTATAAAACTCCTGGAAATAGGATGCATACGCCTGGGCGATCTGGGAGTCCCCTTTCTGTAACTGACCCTGTCCATCAACCACCCTATCTACCCACCGGACATCCCTTTCCCTATGACTCATCTAAGCCAGGAGCTTTCCTGACTTGTCCCCATCATTATACAGTCTGTGCAGGGTTGCAAGTGCCTGTGCCTTTGCTTCATTCGTAACCAGATCCCTGTACTGGTGTTGAGTGTCCAGGAGACGCCGAAGCACTTGTGGGTCCCTACCTGCCAGGTATTGCCGTTCGACGTCTATGATTTGGGCTTCCAGGGTGTGCAGTTCCTTTTGAGCTTTCCGCTTCTCCCAAGATATCCTACTTTGTGCCCTATCTCGAAGCACTGTCTTATATGCTTCCCATACTGTAACCCCCGACTGTACTGAGCCTATATTTTCAGCAAAATACACCTTCGTATCCGCCCTGAGGCCCTGCATTATCTCTGTATTCTGCAGCTCCCACGTTGGCAGTCTCCAGCCCCCATCCCGGAGTCACGGCCTCCCTCCTAGCCTGACCAACAGTGGCAAGTGATCCGAAATACCCCGTGCCAGGTGTTCGGATTCGTCATCCGCCCTAAAAGCATGCCGGGGGAGGAAGATATAGTCCAGTCAGGAGTGTACTTTATGTGCCCCTGAATAATACGAGTAGCTTCATGCGTCCGAATGTAACCATCTCCACACGCCTGTCAAACCTAGGGTACCCATAGTCCTGGCCAGTTGCATTGTTGGGGAGCCGTCATCTCGTAACCCTGACCGGTCCAGGGGGGTGGACATAACGTCAAAGTCGCCAGCTATGAGGTGTTGCGTATCCGGCGTGTCTAGTAGGACCTCCGCCAACCCTGACAACATCCTGGCCTGGAGTTTCGGGGGAGCATAGACCGAGACTAGTGAAACCCGCTGCGTCCCCCATGTTCCCGTCACCCCTACATAGGTCCCCTGGGGGTCTGTCCAGGTCCGGGTCACGTTGAAGGGAGGGGATTCTTTAATCAAGATAGCTACCCCCCCTTGATCCCGCTGTGTAACCTGCATGAGCCAATACTTTGTAAGCTCCTCTCGCCAAGAAACCACATTTCCTTCCCTTAAGGTGGGTCTCCTGGAGCAGACTACGCCCGGGCACAATCGTTTAATGTGTGCTGTTAACAACGCCCTTTTAATCTCGTCACCCAGACCATTGACGTTCCAAGTGAGAACCTTGCAGGGGCCCATCACCCTACCACCCTCAGGGGCTCCATGTGTGGTTACAGTGGCCATGTCGCGGTTGTGGTCAAGTGTGTCTCGTGGGTGGGCCGGACGGCATGTGGCCCTACTAAAGCGGAACTGCGTTCCATATGCCAATCGAACAGAAAACAAAACGCAATACAGAACTTCCCCAACCAGAAAACCAGCTGAACTCTCCCACCCCACCCCCCTCCACTTCGACTCCTCCCGGCAACATGACGGGAAGCGGACTCTAGGGCAGGTAGAGCCCTCCCTCGCCCAACTCACGCCACAAGTTCCAACTCCTGTGGGTGTCCCATAACCATCTGGGTGAAGCCCAGAAAAGAGAGATCAGAAGAGTCTGCACTAGAAAAGAAGGAGAGAGAAATGGAAAGAGAAATAAAGGAATCAGCAAAGTGACATGGGAATTAGAGGGATAGAGATAGGGTTATGGGAGTGCGCGTCCAGCTGGCACACTCCAGCTGAATAGTGTAGGTCATGGTCAACCCTGCATACCCCGGTTCACGAGTTAGTCCGGGGGGGACAGACTGGGATGCCTTGCGCCAGGCTACGTTGCTTATTCCAGTGCCAAAATCTCTGCTGCCAGGGGGTGCATCGAAGGGTCCAACACCTCCTCCCCTCCAGAGGAGGACCGGTCGCTTTCAACGTCCGCAACTCCGTCCACTCCGATATCGGAGTAGCGGAGCGCGTGCGCACCCGCCGTAAGAATGGAGTCAAGTGATCCACCGGTGCGGCGTCTCCTCCTTCCCGAACCCTTTTGGACATATGGGGTAGCTTCCAGGGTGCGACCCTTTCGCAGTTGACGAGGTCAGAGTGAGCGATGCGAGTCCAGAGGTCGGTTGCCAGGCCCGCCCGAGGGCAGCGGCCCACTCATCTGCGTTTCCGGCCCTCTCAAGAGGGGGCGTTCCTCAAGCCATTGCCACGCCTCCTCCGCCGTCTGGAAGAAGTGAGACTTGCCCAGGAAGAGGACCTTCAGTTTTGCCGGAAAAAGCAACATGTATTGGATTTTACGTTCTCTGAGTTTTGCTTTCACGGAGTCAAAGGTGCGCCTCTGCTTTTGCACTTCCCTACTGTAGTCTGGGAAAATCATTGTTTTCATGTCTGATGTCTCCCAATTTCCGGGCTTCTCTTAGTATCATATCCCTATCAAGGAAGTTCAGAAAACGGGCTATCACTGGCCGGGGCTGGACTCCCACAGGAGGTCTGGCCAGCAACGCCCGATTGACCCACTATATGACAAAGCAGGAGGAGAATTTGTCAGCCGGGAAGGTGTTCCGTAGCCATGCATGGAGAAAGTGAGGCATATTCGTTCCCTCGATTCCTTCTCTAAAGCCCACAAAATGGAGGTTATTGTGCCGGGCCCAGTTTTCCGCGTCATCCACCCTCCACAGCGGTTCCTTATACGAAGACTGAAGCTCCCGCATACCTTTATTGAGGTCTTGTACTGTATGTTTCACCTCGCCCAGCCTCGTCTGTGACTCTACCAACTAGGTTTCGTAGGTCTTGTCGCAGTAGGGCCACTTCCGTCCCCACCGCACCAATCTGGCCCTCCAGCGCTGTCCTGGATCGCCTGGAGGAGGGTATCTGTGTCAGATCGGGCACCTGAGCTCCAGCTGTGGGGGGGGCAACGACCTTCGTATATTGTTCCATTTTGCCTTGTTGTGGTGGTTTCGGGCCCCCGTCCCTTCCCATCCTGAGATTCCTCGGGTCACCCTCCGCCCGCCTGTGCCCCACTGTCAGAATGCTCCTGGCTTTTGTCGCAGGCGACGGTCGCAGCCAGATTACCAGAGTGGGGAGAGCGTCAATCCTCCCACAGCCTCCCTCTTCTCTCACAGGTCACCCGCCCGTTTGGTGCAAATCACATAAACGTCTTTACCCGCACCAATGCCCACCACCGCCAGGTCCTATGATGTCCCTCAGACCCAATGGACCGCTCCACTCTTCCGATGTTGCCCCTCTAGCCACGTCCTCTGACCCAGCCCCACCCGTCCGCCGGGGCACCCCCACCGCAGGCATGGGGGGGACAATCTAAGGGCTCCGCAGCCTCCACCGGCGCTATTGCAGGGATTACACGCCAGGCCAGGAGGTCGAAGACGGGGGGTGGGAAGGTTGAGCCCCGCTCCTATTCTGCCAGCAAGATTCAGGGGCCCGCCTCTCCCTGCCCCGCCCTCCCCACCGCCTCCATACCTCCAGGTTGGTGTCCTCACTCCGGGCCGGGAAGCGTCCAGTCGCCTCCGAGGCTCCGTACCCCAAGGCCGCAGAGCTGCCCTCTCTCCCGGGTGCCTCGTCCCTGGGCCGGCAGGGGCCTCTCACAGGCCGCCAGCTACTCATTCACTGCTTCCAGCAACCACAGGTAGGGCTCTGGCTCACACCCTACCGAAGGCAGCACACGCAGCGCTCATGGCCCTTCCAGCCTCCCCCGGAGCTCAACTTCCAGGCACCGCCTCGGCCTCCAGTCACTGTAGTTTGCTATGGTAGGGCGGGAGCCTCGCGGCTCCCACCCTACCATAGCAAACTGCTTTGGTTTTTGAAGGAGAAAAAACCAAAGACGATTGCTTTTCTACATGGGGAGCAGCAGGTTAGCTGCTCCCCATGTAGAAAAGCAATGGCGGCTCCCGCAGGATGCGGGGAGCCGGCTGGGACCGTGGGGGGATTGGGGACCCCCCACGGCCCCCAACACGGAGGGCGAGCCCCGGGATGGGGTCCAGGGGGCTAGTAGTGGCCCAGGAGAGGGGGCCACGCGGCCCCCCCTCCTTAAAAAAATGTAAAAATGGCCACAGGGGATGGGGTCCCCGGGGCCATAAGAAACCACAGGAAGGCAGCCCCCCTCCAAAAGATATATATATATATATTTTTAAAAAGGCCATGCCCCGGGGGATGGGGTCCCCGGGGCTGAAAAAGGCCTCGGGGGGGGGGGGGGCGGCCACAAGGCCCCCTTCCCAAAATAAAAATAAAAAAAATAAACATTTGGGGGCAGGCCCAGGGGGCTGGGGTCCCCAGGGCCAAGAAAAAAAGAAAGAGAAGGGGGGCTACACAGCCCCCCTTCTTAAAAGTAAATAAGACGCCCCCTCATTGCACACGTTTGCAGAGGGGGAACTGATTCCCCTTGAATACTGGGGGTCCCTGGGGTCCAACTAGCCCACCAGGAACCTCCAGTATGCGCCAGGGGGCTGCGTTACAGAGAGGTGTAATGAGGCCACGCCCCTTTTTACAACACTCTGCAACGCCGAAATCTAAAAATAAATAGTTAAAAACAATATAGTAAACAGTATTAAAATATAACAATTAATACATTTAAACATTATCATTTACAAAACCTTTGAAATTCACTGAAAAAAACCATAGGTTTCAGCCACGGTATAGTTAGGAATTAGCATTTAAAAAACCTGAAAAATTCCCTGAAAAAACCATAGGTTTCAGCCACATTATAGTTAGGAATTAGCATTTATAAAACCTTAGAAGTTCACTGAAAAAAACATAGGTTTCACACGTTATAGTTAGTTCAGCTAACTATAACTCGCACGCCAGCAATGCACTGCTGATGACGTCACATATCACTCATGACGTCACTGATGACATCATCCTTGTGAAAGTGGCAGACCTCCTCTCATCATAATATAACCTTTGATACACACATTCAAAAATAGAAACTAACATTTTCCAAAAAATTGAGATACCAATACCAGTTACAACAAACTATTCAGTAATTCCAACATCTACATACACATCCACTCATTCACCAACAGTTCTATATAGTCACTCATACTTGTACTCACTCATCATATGTACTCATACACCTATACATCCTGTTACACACCGACACTCATCCATAGAGTTACTCACACACATACTCACACATGCAAATAAACTATCAAACATCCATTTACTTGCATATACAGCTATATACACACCAGTAAACTTACTTCTACAGAAACGTACACATACGTACTCTCTTAAACAATCACTTATAAAAACACATAATTATTTATAAAGGAACTCTTCCAATCTCTCACTCTCACATATACTCACTTATATACATCAATACTCACATATACTAGTTTAAAACATATGTGGTTACTCATAAAGATACTATTGAGACAGTCATTCACTCACTAACACACCCATACACACACTCATCCACCCATACAGTCCTGCACACATGCTGTCTTCAAAACACATACATACAGTGTCACTCATTCATGCATCTATGCGCTAAGTAATACTCCCCACCAAACCATACAGACACTCGTACTGATAGTCAAAAAAAAAACTAATAACCGATATAGACACTCATGTAGCTACTCACCAACCCATGCAGCCACTTATACACAAAGTGAGACACTGATACAGATATTTACATATTTAAACATTACTCACTAATACATGTATTCACTAAGATACACTTAATAAGTCAGTTATACAATTAAATTGATGTTTTTTTTGTAAAATTGGACATCCATTTATTCTTCCATCGACCTTTAGATATACATATATAAAAAAATATTTATTTTCAGAAAGACACACATTCACCGGATGATGTCATCAGTGATGTCATTTGAGATGTCATCAGTGATGTCACTGACCATGTCATGAGTGATGTAATATGTGACGTCATCAGCAGTGCATTGCAGGCGCGCGAGTTATAGCTGAACTAACTATAACGGGGGAATTTCAATGGTTTTGTATGAGTGAAATGTCCAGCTAACTATAACGGGTGAAACCTATGGTTTTTCCTGTGAATATATATATATATATATATATATATATATATATATATATATATATATATATATATATATATCTGATCAAGACCCAGTGGGGGTCGAAACGCGTCATGGCGGACTGGCTGGTTGGATACATGGAACAATAAAGATTTGATTGGCACAAGAGTTGTGGGTCCACTTTTCGTTTCTTGCTCAAACTACGGCGTGTGAAACAACGATTGGAATATATATATATATATATATATATGAGCAGCTGAAACGCGTCTGGAGAACACTTAAGACTGCTGCCCCTTTTTAACTAATAAAAGCATACATGCTCCCAGAGTTGGCTTCGGCATATTTTTTACCTTGGATGTTGTCACTGCAGGATGCTCTGAACCTGTGTTGCTGAAGCAGCCCTGCCAGGGTTGGAGGCCCCCCTATTCAGAGGATTTTGTTGGAATTCAAGGTGGGGGCATGACTCGCTCGTTTTCCCTCAAGGCGAAAGGAAGGATTATCCTGTTATCAAGTCCGACATGGGAGCGAGTAAGGGACGCTAGAGGAGTATTCCAGCTCCTCGGGCGAACACTGGGACTGTTTCCTTTTAAAATTGCACTAGTGGGACACAGTATTGACAGCTCTTCGAAAAGCGCATTAATCTCACTTGAGGACAGTGATGCATAAAAAACTATACATGCACTACAGCACAAATTGACGAAAGATGCAAAAATGCTTTTTGAAGTGCATTATGGGCAATGAAGGAATCGCGAGCATCACGAACGTGCTTGCGCAGAAAGTATGCCCGTCCAATGATTAAAGCTGAATGAGCAGCTGAAACGTGTCTGGAGAACACTTAAGACTGCAGCCCCTTTTTAACTAATAAAAGCATACATGCTCCCAGAGTTGCTCTGGCATATTTTTTCCTTGGATGTTGTCACTGCAGGATGCTCTGAACCTGTGTTGCTGAAGCAGCCCTGCCAGGGTTGGAGGCCCCCCTATTCAGAAGATTTTGTTGGAATATATATATATATATATCTACTGTAAGGTTTTTTGCTTTATTTAATGCTCGGTAAGCCTTTGCATTACGCGTTTCTGTTGACAAGCGACCTTAATCACATGCTCATTACACAGGGACGTATCCCAGACTGACTTTTAAATCCTGTGAGTCAGACCTCCACTGAAGACCGACTCGTGACAGCTTCACTCATTATTCTGATACATTCTGAATCCACAGACTGTCACTGGTATAGCTCTTAGGCTAAGTCCCTCCCTGCCCCCTTACCCTCTCCTGATTCAGAGATCAATCTTAAATGCTTTTATCTAAACACTAGGTCCATGGTTAAACACCATACGGACATTTTCCTTTTGCTTCAAGTTGAGCAACCAGATATTTTACTCCTTACAGAGACCTGGCTTAGCGCCGAATCCTTGCCCGACATTTTGGCAGCAGTTCCCTCGAATTACTACATCCTGCATGTCGATAGACCGGCCGATAAAAGGGGCGGAGGGGTCGCCGCGATTATTCACAACTCCCATAAAGTGTCTCTCCTACCGCCCTTTGATCTCATAGGATCAGACAACTTGATTTTTAAAATGGATACTAATTCTGGATCATTACTTCTTATCCTTATATATCGTCCTCCTCAAAATATGCCCACTTTTGCAGCATCCCTAGCTGAACAGCTTGCCCCTTTAATAATTTCTTACAAAAAAATAGTGTTGTTGGGCGATCTCAATCTTTGGCTGGATTCTGTTGAGTTAGACACTCACGCAGCTGCATTGAAAGAGGCCCTCCTTGACATGAACCTTACTCAACAGATACATCTTCCAACCCACGAAAAAGGGCATAGCCTTGACCAGATTTGGTCTCAGAACATCTCCTTGGCTATCAATTCCATCACGCCCTGCATTTGGTCGGACCATTTTCTGATCAATTTCACTATGACTATTGAAAGAAGTAAGAAGCACCAGTCCCAGATAGGAGGAAAAACCAGATTATGGAAGAATGTCGATATCCCTGCTTTTATTGATTCTTTAACCTCCTCCCTCCCCTCATTAGATCAGGATATTGAAAAAATGGAAGAAGCCTTTTCTGAATGGCTACTCCAGGCAGCCGATGCTCATGCCCCCTGCATCAATTTTCCCCGCTCTCGCCCCAATGACGCTCACAGGTGGTTTACACCTCTTTTGAAAACTTTTAAACTCGAAGTTCGTCAAATGGAGCGAAAATGGCGAATAGCCTACTCAGAACAAGATAGAGCCAATTACTGTAAGGCCCGAAAGGACTATCAAAAGCTCATTCAGAAACATAAAACAGAATATTTCTCGGAAAAAATTCTAAATGCTCACAACAAATCGAGAACTGTTCAACATTGTGGAAAATCTTAGCGCCAGTGACAGAACCTCTCTCCCGGTGGTTCCCACTCAGGAGCTCTGTAACTCGCTAAACTCCTTCTTTGTTGACAAAATCTGCACTATAAAACAGGGTATCTCCACCACTCAGTCCCCCCTCCTTTTGGCGGACACCTTTTACAATCCTGTGACCCTGGATTCTTTTCCCTCCATCAATAGTGCTAATTTAATTAAACTTCTTGCTAAGATTAAATCAGGCTCTCCTGATGATATCTGCCCCCCTTATATTCTGAATGAAGTAGGAACTAGCATCTCCGCGGGTCTACTTTCTATGCTGAATGGATCGCTCACACAGGGCAAAGTCCCAAATAATTTTAAAAAGGCCCTCCTCATTCCCCTTTTAAAAAAGGCAGGAGCCAATCCGCTAGATCCGCTCAATTATAGGCCCATATCCCTGCTGCCTTACTGCGCCAAACTTTTGGAGGCTCATGTATGTGACAGCATCTCCAAATTTCTGGAGGAATCAAAGTACCTTGCACCCAATCAGGCTGGCTTCCGCCCTTGTCACTCTACTGAGGGAGTCATTCTCTCGGTACAGAACACTTTGAGGCGGAACGCGGATGCAGGGATCCACCAGGCTCTGGTGCTACTTGACCTCTCTGCTGCGTTCGACACGGTCGACTACGCCATCCTGGTCGACCGTGTCGAGCAGGCAGGTCTTAGGGGCCCTGCGCTGAGCTGGATCCTCTCATTTATCACTGGCCGCACTCAATCAGTTAGACTGGGTTCCTTCACTGCCCCTACTATATCTACCATCTGTGGGGTACCTCAGGGCTCATCTTTATCACCCCTGCTTTTTAATCTGTATCTACGTCCCCTTTTATACTCCCTCAGGAATGCGAAAGTCACCATCCTCAACTATGCAGATGATTTGCAGCTCATCTTCCCTTTGAACACCAAGGACTCAGTGGTAGAATTTCAAAACACCATGTCCCACATTATGAGTTGGATGAGCTGCAATCATCTGAAACTTAATCCAGGCAAGACCGAATTGGTCTTGCCTGGACAGAGTGCACTTAGTTGGAACCCTAGCTTCTGGCCTTCTAGCATGGGTGCCCCTCCATCTAAGTCATCCTCGGTTAAGAGCCTGGGAATTTTCATTAGTGAGGATCTCTCTCTAAAAAAACAGGTAGGAGCAGTCGTGTCATCCAGCTTTTTCCAGCTGAAGAAAATTAAGAAAATTGCCTGTTTTTTCTCCCCGGCTGCTCTTACACAGATTGTCATTTCCCTGGTTCTTTCCAGACTAGATTTCTCTAACAGCCTTTATTTTGGCCTTCAAATTGGAGAGCTTAAACGCCTCCAGCTCGTTCAGAACCAGGCAGCCAGACTCCTCCTGAATCTCTCCAACAGGCAGTCTGTTAGACTTGGCTTGCAGCAGCTACACTGGTTGCCTGTTGAGCAACGTGTTGCTTTTAAAGCAGGATGCATCTTATTTAAGTCTCTACATGACTCTGGCCCCCTATTCATTAGAGATCTATTCAAAAGATACAGCCCTTCCCGGAATCTCCGGTCCATCCATAAATCCCTTTTGATCGTCCCTCCCTATAAGAGGAAACGTCTCGGAGGCAGCTGCTTTGACCACCTTGCAGCTGCCTTCTGGAACTCTCTTCCCCTTGATCTCAAACTGAATGATAACATCCTCAGTTTTAGACACTCTCTGAAAACCTGGCTCTTCTCGCAGGCGCATTACTGAGTTGTCTCACTTCTACCGGGATTGTTCTGTTACGCTCCTTCCTACAGCGCCATGAAGCCCTTGGGCGTACGAGCGCTTAATAAATTTATTTTAACATTAACATCATATCATTCCATAGTATTCGCAACAACTTTGCTCGTCATACTATTTATAGCTAATTACTACTTGTAATTTTAAATACACACAAATATAATTTGCATTTGCTTATTTAGCATGCATGAGGGACTTGCATAAATACCATTCCAAATACTGTGATACTTGGTACATTCAACACATCAATTGCAAACAATTGGGCCATTTAAATGTATACCCCTCTTCCAAAACTACTACCGGGACAGTGCCCTTACTGTACCTGTTCCCACAGTTACCTGCTTGTTTGTGATTGCCTCCCCTCAACACAGTTTTTTACGCTTATAATATTTACGCTATACCTCAAATTGTATGATTTCTCTTCGGCTAGTGCCTTAATTTCATCAGCTCTTAATTTACGTGATGCTGTCTAGTTCTTTTAGTATTCCTTCATCTTGCATGTTTGACCCTTCTCATTTCTTCTGCAAGCTTTCATGTTTATTCCCTCTCAGCATTTCTTTCCTGACCTTCTCCTCATTTTCCCACTATAGGCAAGAGTGAAATTCCTCCTCAAAGTTTAAACCGTTTGGGGCCTTACTATCGAGTACTAGTATATATCTGGTTTCTAGTTCACACAGCCTGCGGGTTCGGTCTCCCCCTCTCCTATCAGCTGGCACTGCATCAATTACAAAGTATCTAATTTGAGTAGGATCTTTGTTATGTAGCAACTCACAGTGCCTGGCCACTGGGTATGTTCTATCCCCATTCGTTATGGCCTCATGTGCTGGACCACCCTCTTGTGGACTTGCAGCGTAGTGCTGCCCACATATTGCAGTCTACATCCACACGTCAGCACATATACAGTGAACTCCGTCTTACAGTT
This sequence comes from Lissotriton helveticus, assembly GCF_964261635.1. NCBI lineage: Eukaryota > Metazoa > Chordata > Amphibia > Caudata > Salamandridae > Lissotriton > Lissotriton helveticus. The sequence continues at coordinate 969,803,908 of NC_136072.1, forward strand.
GTAGGATCCTATAATCCTCCTTCCCCCCCTAATGTTGTCACATAGTTCACCATAGCTTGGCCTATGCTGCATGCCCTGCACCCGTTACACTTCCTGAATCCTGGGGGGGGGCGGTCTAAGCCAGCACTCTCCCCGCTCAATTTCTGGATTTGATTTCACAATTGCGTTTCTTGAAGACGGTGCTCTTCGATAAGTGTCTTGGTAATACATTTCCAATTACGGGATGTGTTTTTACCAGGTGCCAATTCCTCTTGCACAACTCCCTTAACTTCTCATGCAGGGTGTTATAGTGGTCAAAAACATCACCTGGGACTTGCTTTCCCCCTCCTTTGAAAATAAGATTATTTTCCGTCTTTGCTTTTTGGCTGCTATCCTTTCCTCCTCCACCACCCGCTTGCTATAGCCTTGCTGCAACAATCGCTGACCCAACCCCTCTTGACAGTTAAATCATTCACTGTGCTACAGTTCCTCTTTGCCCATAGCATTTCCCTGTACGGTAGGCTCATCTTGGTGTGTTTGGGGCGGAAGCTTGTAGCATGCAATATTGTTACATGCTGTGGTTTTCCTATGAAGTCTAGTTTCCAACTTCCACCCCTTGGACAAAAATTTCTATGTCCAAAAATGTTACCTCACTCTTGCCAATAGTGTGAGTAAACTCCAAATTTAAGTTGTTGTCATTTAACATGATAAACTGTTGTGCCGATTCAGTGGTGCCCCTCCAAATTATAAACAAGTCGTCAAAGAATCTATTCCACATGACCACATTTTCGTCCCATATTTGAGCCTGCTTCTTGGGAAGCACCTGTTCCTCCCACCAGCCCACATACAAGCATGGGAAGAAATTGTCATTCAGACATTTCTTTGCCATGGAGAGAAGCAGATCAGTATGCTTGAGTAGACCTGCCGGTCTCTCTTGTAGAAAGTGGTTGATGGCTCTCAGCCCATCCGAGTGGGCTATGCTGGTGTACAGGGACGTAATGTCAAGTGCTATTAGCGCATAATCAGGCTCCATTGGTGTTTCGTAAACCATTTTTAGTAAGTCACTACTGTCCCTTACAAATGATGGCAAGTTCGATAGAATAGCGTCAAGAAAAAGTCAATATATTTGGAAGTGTTCTCCATCATCCTCCCAATAGCTGATATTATCGGGCGTCCTGAAAGGCAGCTTGCATTTGTGTGTATATGTTTGTGTGTGTGTGTATATGTATATGTATGTATATGTGTGTGTGTTTGTGTGTGTATATATATATATATATATATATATATATATATATATATATATATATAACAAATCCTTAAAAACACGAAATAGGGCAAAAACTCTGGCCTTGATCACATGACATGCTTAAAGAACCCACACCCTTAAATACCATATGGCTCTATCCAGATCACTCCTATACAATTCATAGAAGTAAAGAACAGACTTCACGAATAAAGTGCAAAGTGTACTTTCCTAACAAGATAAATGTTAGAAAAAACAAACACAATAATATTATTGAAATAATCAATACAATGAAAAATGTGTGTATATATGTGTATATATACTCGAATGTATGGACAGACGCGTTTCGGCTACACCTTCCTCAATGTGACAACAACAACAAAAAAAATATATATATATATTCACTGAAAAAACATAGGTTTCAGAGACGTTATAGTTAGAAATGAGCATTTAAAAAAGCTTTGAAATTCACTGAAAAAAACATAGGTTTCAGAGACGTTGTAGTTAGAAAATAGCATTTAAAATCAGTGACTGACCATGTCATGAATGATGTAATATGTGAGATCATCAGCAGTGCATTGCAGGTGCGCGAGTTATAGTTAGCATAACTAACTATAACGGTGGAATTTCTATGGTTTTGTACGAGTGAAATGTCCAGCTAACTATAACACCCCTGAAACCTATGTTTTTTTCTGTGAATTTCAAAGCTTTTTTAAATGCTAATTTCAAACTATAACGTCTCTGAAACCTATGGTTTTTTCATTGAATTTCAAAGGTTTTTTAAATGCTAATTTTTAAGTGTAATAGTAGTTACACTTATTTTTTTGTACTGATTTTGTACAGTTTTTTAACTGTTTATTTATAAATATTTTATTCATTAAATAACATATTTTTTCGAAAATTGCAAAACATTTTTTAAATAAATTCTAACTGAAATATTGTTTATTTTTGTTTTATTTTTTTTATTTTAATATATTTATATTCTTTAAAAAAAAAATCGGAGTCGCGTACACATCACGGTGGGTGGGTGGATTCTAGCCGCCATTTTAGAAAACGTCGTGAAGGATCCGCCTACGGTGTGCGACGTCTGCGTGTTTTTCAGTTACATCATATACATTTAATATTACGTGATGTGAGCAATTGGTATGTGACCAGTCCGCGACTCCTGCTCCTGTGCATTCGCGACACATGTGCATTACGGTGCGCGACGCTTGCGCGGTGGCGGGTCCCGCATGACGTCATATACGTGCTGGGGAGCACTGGGTGTGCGACTCCCGCAAAAAGTTATGTTCTAAAATGATATGTATGTGTCTTTATTATACATATTAGGGCAAGAGATTATCTAAGATATTCATAAAAATAATATATTTGTACTTATAATAAGCTTATATTATTTTTAAATATATTTTCGCGAAGTCGCATCGGGTGTGTGCTTCGTGAGCGCAGACTGCGCGGATCCCATGTGAAGTAAAAAAAAAAGATTTCATTGGTTCATAACATTTCCCGCTGTAACTTGAAGAACCCCACCCATTTTAATCATTCTTGTTGGAGCATCATTAGAGTGACATCTCTTTTCCTACAAGAACCCTTTTTGCTTGTTTTTTTTTTGGTGTTTTTCAAAAAATATCAAACAAAATGGCATCTGGACAGCAGCAGGAGGAAGTATCTTCTGAAGAAGAATTCTTGCAGGAGGCACCACGTCCACAGAGGCCGGAATCTGTCGTGTGGAAATTCATCACTTTTCCACCTGGAGAGAAGAAAGTAAATGCGAGAAAGGTGACGTGCAAAATTTGTGACCGAGTCCTGACAAGAGGCAGTGAAAAAAAATACTCTTGTGGCACTGCTTCTATGTACAAGCATCTCCGGACCACACATCCTTTCAATCTTGCTCGAGAGGAAATGAGGTGAGCTGCTTTGAACCCCCCACCTGCTGTGGCAAGTACGTCTGGAGCGTCCTCAGGAACACCTGCAATGGACATTAGACCAGAATTCGCCTTTCTCGAGCAGCACTGCGTGAAGTGTAAGACACTTATATGCTTCAGTGAGCAGTCGGTGGATGCAGTTTGTGCTGCGCAACGCAACCATCGTTGTTAATTTTATTTTTTGTTGTTTTTGGAATGATAAGTAATTCCAAAAGTTTCCTGTTTTATTCGTTCTTTTTTTTTTGTTCATTTTTTGAAAAAACACCCCAAAAAATACAAATAATTTCAAAAAAATACAAAAGTTCTTATCAGAACTACCTTATCAGGTTAAAGAAAGAACTATAATTGCAAGGTAATGTGTGAAAGTTTGGCTGAATATATGTATACGGCATGATTGACTGAAAGAATGCATTAGTAGTGTATGGTGAATTTACAGGTGAAGATTTATGAGGAAGTACTGTAGCGTGACACTGCAAGCTCTTTAGCTGCACTGCACTGTGGCACTTCCGAAGCACAGGGATGTGACAAATGTACATGAATATGTTGCAACTCTGCGCTTCCCTCTGCACTGCTGCACAAACTGCAGCCATGCGGTGACACAGGTACCCTTGCACCATGGTGCAGGGATGTCTGTGTCGTGCGGAGATTGTTTTTGTGCAGGAAGGGACACCTTCCTGCACAAAATCAATCCATAAAGGCATTTTCCTCTTTCATTGTATGCTGTGGAATGCAGCATGCATTGAAAGAGGAAAAAATGAGGAGAAATGAAAACAATGCTCCTCGTTGCGCCTTGCTACACCAACTCTAGGATGGCGCAGCATTCACACACATCTCCAGATTTACGATTTCTCATAAATCTGGAGATGTCTTGTTCTATGGGTGTTGCGTGGGAACACCCAAAGCAACACCTATGGAACACCCCTTCCACGCAAAGTTCTGTCTATGAAGGGGTCGTATTTACAAGGAGAGGAAAAACCATGCAGGGTGGCTTTTCCTCTCCTTATAAATATGAAGGAGTGCCTGGCGCCATCACTGCGTTACAAAAAGTGACGTATTGGTGGCACAGGGTGCTTGTAAATCTGCCCCATTAGTGCTTAGGTAATGGCAGACTGATACAATAAGAGTATAGTGCTGGATGGGGGATTTAAGAATTGCATGAGACTGACAGGAAGTATCCTACACTGCATGGGTACTACTACAGTATTTAATGTAGTGGCCCAATAGTATGTATCTGCTTAGAGATTTGTAGGGATTATGCACAGAATATTTTATGTGTACTTGTGTTGGTGCCTAGGTCATTTTATAAGAATACCACTAGTAACTGGAATGATGGCAGTGCTGCAAACAGAGTGAAAACTTAATTTAAAAGTGCTTAGATATTGGTGGAGTGATAGGATAAGTAGATAGTGGTAGATAAGTGATTAAAGAAGTGCATGGGACAGACTGGACGATTCCTGCACTGCATGAGTACTAACTGGGTATTTAGAAGTGTATCAATAGTATGTAGCTAGTTAGAGGTCTGCTTGGATAGTGCACAAAATATTATAGCTGTACTTGTGTTAGTAGCTAGGCCATTCCATAAGTTCATGACTAGTAACTAGAATAATTACAGTATTACAAACCGAGTGTATAGTGAATTTATAAGTGCTTAGGTATTGGTGGAGCAATAGGATAAGTAGATAGTGCTCGATGGGTGATTGGGGAAATGCATGGCACAGACAGGAGGATTCCTACACTGCATAGGTGCTCACTGGGTATTTAGAAGAGCGTATCAATAGTTTGTAGCTGGTTAGAGGTGTGCATGCATAGTGTACAAAATATTGTACCTGCACGTGTGTTAGTGACTACGCCATTCCTTAAGTATACGACTAATAACTGGAGTAATTTCAGTGTTGCAAAGAAAGTGTGCGCTGAATTTATAAGTGCTTAGGAATTGGTGGGTGATAGTATAAGTAGATAGTGCTGGATGGGTGAATGGAGAAGTGCATGGGACAGACAGAAGGATTCCTAGACTGCATAGGTACTAACTGGATATTTAGAAGAGCGTATCAATACTATGTAGCTCTTTAAAGGTATGCATGCATAGTGCACAGAATATTGTAGCTGTACTAGTATTGGTGTGTCTATGGTTTCGAGAATGGTAGTCTGCATTTTAGGGTGTGAGGAGGTGCATCAGATGATCACTTGGATGATGTCGTTTGAGATGTCATGAGTGATGTCAATGACCATGTCATGAGTGATGTAATGTGTGACATCATCAACAGTGCATTGCGGGGCGTGAGTTATAGTTAGCACAACTAACTATAACGGCCGAATTTTTCTTGTTTTGTACGAGTGAAATGTCCAACTATCTATGACGTCCATGAAAACTGTGGTTTTTTAGTGAAGTTCTGGGGTTTTTTTTAAATGCTAATTTCTAACTATAATGTCTCTGAAACTTGTGTTTTTTCAGTGAATTTTATGTATATGTATTTAATCTCCTCTCACTCTTACAAGGAAGGAATCAGCACTCTGGTTGTAGTTTGGAAGTATTTAATCTCCAAAGAACGTGATCCACGCGTTTCGGCTCGTCCGAACCTTGATAACTATACAAGATGTCATTGTAGTATCCTTATTTAAATGTACAAATGCCTAAAGTTGCTAACATTAACAAAGGACTACATATTACTTTAATTAAAAAAAGCCCTCCTGCCATGCATGGTCTGATGTGCTGCCACTGCCCTCCATTTAGCATGATGTACCAGTCCACTCCTCCTGCCCTCCATTGCCCAATTCTATGCCCCATAATTGACCTCCTGCTTAGCCTCTGTGCTTAGCTTGCTGCCCCTATTCTCCTTCCCCCTGCCCTCTGATGTCTGTGTGCATGCCCCTGCTCCATCCTTTTTGCCCACCATGTTCCATGGACCTGCCACTCCTATCTACTCTGAGTGTTCTGTTGAGCTGCCACTCCCCTCCCACCTGCCTAGCATTGTCAGATGACTGTAACCTGTCCCTGCCACCTCCACCCTGCCTGTCCACATTCCATGCCCCTATCCCCGTCCTCCTGTCCCCCATGGTCCATTTTACTGCCAAACCCTTCTTCCCTCCCTGGTCTGTTGTGCTGCAACTGCTCCTCCTGCCTGCCTCGTGTGGTCTGTTGTGAGGTCCTTTCCCCTGAACTCTCTTGTCTGTGCCCAGGTCCTGACCCTCCCTTCTATCCTCCATGGTCCTTTGTGCATGCCCCTGCACTCTCCTTCTTGCCCATCATATCCATTGTGCTGCCACTAACCCTCCCACTTGCCATACATGGTCTTCTGTGCTGCCACGGCCCCTCCCAGTGTGGTCAGCTAGCTGCCCTTGACCCCCACCCACCTTCCCTCCATGGTCTGTGTGTATGCCATTATAGTCTCACTGTTACTCTCCATGGTGTCTTGCTTCTAGTGCCCATCCTGCCTGACCTCCATGGTCAGCTTGCTGCTCCTGCCCTGTCCCCTTACCCCCAGCCCACTGTTTCCATGTGCAGACCCCTATTCTCTCCCTCCTGGCTTTTCTGTTCCATTGTAATGCCCCTGATCCGTCCATTCTGCTCTTTATGGGCCGTTCTGCTGCAACTTTCGCTCCTGTCTGTCCATTATGGTTAGCTAGCTACCATTGCCTCTTTCCCCTCTGTTCTCTGTTGTCCATGTCCCCTCCCTATTGCTTTCTATGGATTGTTGTGCTGCACTCCTGTCCCGCATGCCCTGGGTGGTGTATTGTGCTGCTGCAAACCCTGTGCCTGCCCTGTGAGGTCAGTTTGGTGCACCTCTCCATGTCCCTCCTGTCCTCTATTATCCGAGCCCATGTCCCTACCCCAATTTCTCCTGCCTTCCATGATCCAATGTACCAAACTTGCTAACATTTTGTACTTGGTAAGAGGGAGATTTTGAAAAAAGAACTGAGGTATTGATTTTTCCCTTTGACTTACATTAAAAAAGAGGAGATTGTAGACAGGAGACAGATCACATTAAGTCCATTTGGGCTTAAAAACATTGCACGTTTCTTGGCTGAATCGGGTCTGTTGGCATGTATGGTTGTACTACCACTGCCTCTTCCTTCTGCCCACAATGGTATATTATATTACCACAGCCTCTCTTGCCAGTCCTGTATTGTTGGTTTGTTGCCCCAGCCCCCCCCCCCCCCCCCTTTCCACTGCCCTCCATAGTCTGTTGTGCTGCCACTGCCCTTCCTGCCTGCCCTGTGTGGTCAAATTGTTGCCTCTGCACCCTCTTACCTGCCTTCAATTTTCAGCCTGTGCCCCTGGCCTCTGCCTCTCAACAGTATCCTAATGAACAACTAGATTGCTAACATTATATATTTATTACAAAAGTTTGTAACACCTGACGTCATCATGATGTAATCAAAACTGTAATACCTAGAGCATTTCCTTTAGAAATTACATCTATGAGAGGGTCTTATTTACATCAGAATTATGTTTAGTGCTCTAAAAAACCAAAATGAGGGCATATTTTCTGAGTTTTCAAACAGTGACAAAGCACTTTTAAATTATTTATTCTCTTTGTTTTTTTAATCCAGTTGACCACTTGATTAAATGGTGCAGTTAGGGCAGAGGATGTGGTGTTACTTCCAGAGCTGCAGACTTTGCAACTGGGGAACCAGGTTGGAGATTCGGCTTCAGCTCGACCTTCTTTGATTCTGGTCAAATCACTTCATCTACTCATGACTAAAACCAAAATGAATTTGTTCTTGTGTGATGTAACCAATGCTCATGTAAAGCACTCCAATACCTGACAAGTCTGCACTATATAAACCTGCAAAAACACAAAAAATAAAAAGTCTTTTGCACACTTCTGTCATTGGGCTACATGTGGGCTACATCTGGGTGATATTTGTGCTAAATTTTGGCTCTTTTGTCTCTGGTGGCCATCTTGAGAGATTTATTACTGCAGTCTCCTCAGTAGGAAATGCTTTCAATTTTTTACTTTGATTCCATCAAGAAGGTATTCAGATATGTCACACATTTGCCATAAATTCTGAATGTTAGCACTCTAGTTGCTCATTAGATCACTATAGTAAAGCTACTGCTCACCAGGGAAATCTGCTAGTGGTATTCAAAGTGCATGTTTCAGTCTGCATGTCAGAATTTTTTAATGAAATAGAAGAGGATTTGAGAATCAAAATGTGCCCTAATTTTTCTTTTTGCAGCACTAATCATAATTTCTATGGCAAAATGAACCCCCTCATTTTGTTCCTTTGCAAATTAAATGTTTTAAGTGTTACCACTTTATTCCAATCAAGATGGCTTCAGGTGTGCCATACTTTTGTCATAAGTACGACTGTCAGCGCTTTAGTTGTTCTTTAGAACACTCTGGGACATTCTGTCATTGGGCTATACTTGGGCTACATCTGGGTGATATTTGTGCTACATTTGGGCTCTTTTGTCTCTGGTGGCCATCTTGGGAGACATATTTGTTATGAAGTTTCCTAATTTCCTCATTTACCACAGTCTCCTCAGTAGTAAATACTTTCAGTTTTTTACTTTGATTCCATCAAGAAGGCATTCAGATGTGTCACACATTTGCCATAAATTCAGAATGTTAGCACTCTAGTTGCTTATTAGATCACTGTAGTAAAGCTACTGCTCACCAGGGAAGTCTGCTGCTGGTATTGAAAGTGCATGTTTCAGTCTGCATGTCAGACTTTTTTAATGAAATAGAAGAGGATTTGAGAAGTCACTCAAAATGTGCCCTAATTTTTCTTTCTGCAGCACTAATCATACTTTATATGGCAAAATGAACCCCCTCATTGTGTTCCTTTTTAAAGTAAATGTTTTAAGTGTTACCACTTTATTCCAATCAAGATGGTTTCAGGTGTGCAATAAGTTTGTCATAAGTAGGACTGTTAGCGCTCTTGTTGTTCTTTAGAACACTCTGGGTAGCTGCAGTACAACACAAAGGAATCAACTGACAGTCTCTGCCCTTGTTGGATGTAGATGTTTTACTGAGAATGTCAGACTTCATTCTCACATGACTAAGAAAGATAATGTGAATTTACAGAAAATATGCTCTCAGTTTAGCTTGTAGATCACCTTCCAAACCTCTGTGGGAAAAGCATGAGAAAATAGTTTTCTCTCAAACATGATTCATGATATCCCAGCAGAAGGTTTTTTCACATTGTAAAATCACCTTAGAACACACCACAATTCCTAAAATGAGTATGGTACCATCAACAAATGATTTATAATATAACTAAAGTCTTAAAACCTATTAACTGCAATGCTTTTTAATGAGGTGCTATCATGTATATTGATCCCAAGATGGCTGCCAACACTTCTTGGATGAAGTGCTGACAGCCAATCAGATCTCACGATGAGATGTGCGGTTAGGCTCCGCCCAAATTTATATTATTTCTTTTTCCATTAATATTTTAAAAACTACTGAACGGATTTTCACCATTTAACAAAAAGGGTTCTTTCTGGGCTACCTTTTTGCCAAATTTGCTGTAATTCCATTCAGCAGTTCGGGCTGTAACCGTGTCTAAAGTTTCCTATGGAAAATTGCATGGATAAAACACGTTTTGGGACATCACATTTTTCTCTGCCCCCGCATCACCCCGAAACTTTCAAGATAGGAGCGGACCGAAGCAGAAAATTTCGCAAAGATTCGTCAATCAGCGCCAAAGTTATTGGGAATAGAATGTTGCGATTTTCCCATGGTAACTAGGTCCTAACTATAACTACCTACTGGCGACCACCAGTGGGTAATATATAATCTCTATCTCTGACAGACACTATACTGAGTTTAATTAGCTTGCTATTCTATGCAAGCGTTAGGACTCTCAATGTAGTTCCTATGATGCAGAAGCTAAAGTTATGTACCTAATAATAATAATAATAATAATAATACCTGTAGGTATAGTTCTGCATAGTAGGTGTCTTTATTGAAGTCCTAAACACCCTCCCTTCTCTCCGTCTGTCAGGCTGTAAAATATTCTTGTCCTGTACTTCCCATAAAAAGAATTGACTCTACAGGCAAACCGTCGCTGCAGTGCATTGTGGATGGGGTTCCTCTGGGATTCTTAAAGATGCAAGTCACATTTTGTGATTTCTTGTGTTAGCCTATCAGGCTGTTTTTTCCTGTTCTTTCTATGCTTTCAGGCACAGTCCCTTTTCTTATGAAAAAGTGTTGTAAGCTTTGCAGTTCATCTGTCCTGCAGTCTTTATTAACATGCTTCTGGAAAATACAACCATTATAAATCAGTGGTTCCCAAAATGTTTCGACCCACGGCTCCGTTGGCCTATTGGCCACATCTCCCACTGTGTTACTTTTTTTTGGAGGGTCTGGAGGATTGAAGCCAGGCCTCAGAAGTACTTTCATTTTTCTCCCTGAAATTAATTGGGATGAACCTAATGAAGGTATTATAATAATATACGCAGAGTGTTTCTTATTATTAAGGCTTTACCTCTAATCAAATATTTGTAGTTACACTTTTTTGCCCATGCCTTTTGAGAGACCCCTCTCAAACTTTTTTAACCAACTTACAGTACTAGATAGCACCCCTATGCACGTAGGCTCCATTGCCAAAGTGTTTCTACGCTTGAAGAATATTTGCAGGGACTTCTACCCATGTCATACATGCCAACGCACCTGTCTCAGCAAGGTGACTCGTGTTTTTTTAAACCAAATACAGCTTTATATTAGCTGTCTCCGTCCTAAAATGCCCCCAACTCATTGCATGGTTGTTAACAACCACAGGGGCTGTCCCAAAACCCCGACAAGCAGTTATAGCATCAAACAATCGGTTCAGGGAGAGCAAAAATACCTTCCAAACTATACGTGGTCTAACTCAGAAAGAAATAGGAAAGGGAGAGAAGGGATACGAAGTAAATGGAAAAGCCTATGGAACAACGTAATCAGTATCACAAAAAATATTTTATTATTTAAAATCATTAAAAACAACTACGCTCAAGACAAATAATGCTGGTATACATAAAGAAACATATAACAAAAACCAGACAAGTGGCACATAAAATCTTTACATAATAAAAAAGGAACAACATAGACATAAACACAATGCCCTTAATAAATTTAGACCACAAAGAAACGTCGACGGCGTTTCGACCGCTGCTTGTTTTAAGCGGTCATCTTCAGGACAGAAAATTGCCTGAGCGTTGAATATTTTAAAAACTAAAAGAAAATACTAGTTGTTTTTAATGATTTTAAATAATAAATATATTTTTTGTGATACTCATTACGTTGTTCCATAGGCTTTTCCATTTACTTCTTATCCCTTCTCTCCCTTTCTTATTTCTTTCTGAGTTAGACCACGTATAGTTTGAAAGGTGTTTTTGCTCTCCCTGAACCTATTGTTTGATGCTATAACCCAACTCATTGCAAGCCAAATAAATTTCTCAGATTTTTTTTAATTAAGACATTTTGTTGTAAACTGCCCTCTTTCTTGCTTCCAAATGTTGGCATTATGCAATATATTGTGTTTTACTTACCTGTTCTAGTGGAGAGAGCCTGCCTGTCTAGAAATGTGTATGTACTGGAGGAAATGTGTAGTGGAAGTACCTACGGTTCAAGTACACATTTCAATACTTAACACTTAGTGTGTTTAAGAGGCAGGACAACTTTATTTTCCTGATAACTTGCAATTGTGTAAAATGCATTTGGAAAAAAACTAAACTAACAACGAGTCTAACAAAATAAATCCGGAATCTTATGCTTTGGGATTGTTGGAACGTGGAGATCCAGTAAAATATGGAGGCCATCTCCCTAGATATGCCATCAATTAAGACCTAGGTTTACAACTTTAGGCATGTCGCTTACAATTCATCAACCTCATGCGATTGTCTAATTAGTTAACTTCGACTTTAAATGCTTTAAAGTATTTGGTGTGCGGCTCCCCTGGCTAGTTGACGGTGCACCAGGGAGCCACGGCGTACAGATTGGGAACCCCTTCTATAAATGAATGAAAAATGACTTTCAGTGATGGACACTATACAGATCTTTTCCTGGAAGTTCTACATATATTGAAGGTGTTCCGGGGTCCGCGCAGGCAGCACAGAATTGTTCGAGGTTTATGACTTGAGTGAAGATACCTACGATGCAAAACAGGTTACCTTTTTTATTCCCTTAGAGCAGGACCATTTATTCTGTCTGAAATATCAACCCTTGCCATGTGCCAGTTATTAGGAGCTAGAATAATATGTATCAGTCTTTGTCCAAGCATTACACCTTGGACACTTTTGTTGAAAACAATTTAGAGTAATTTTGAGCTCACTTATACTCTTGCGATGTGTAAGCATTCATCTGCTCCCAGTATGCTCTGCTCATGGTTAGGGATAAGATGTTTGCCCCAGTATTGGGACTTTCATAGATTCCCATGCTTTTGTATCATTATCCGTCGTCGGAACGGGAGTCTCGGTAACAAAAATAACATAGCAGTAGGCACCAAAGAGAAAGAAAAAAGGCCTAGGCCTCATTCCCTTTTGTAGCCCATCACTCTCTTTGTGTAAAAGAGACCAAACTTAGGCATCAGCCAATCAGAAGAGCCTCACCCCTTAGAACCCTCCGGAAGGAACCTCAGAGCCTCAGATTTTCTACCGCACGTTGTGCTTAGGGTGTCTCCTTTGAGGTCTGCTCAATCTACTCTTCAGGAGTTTATTCTTCAACATTTTTCTTCAGTTTGTCTACTGATCCTTCCAGGATGTCTGAGAAGAAGAAAGCCCTTTTCAACCCATGTTCCACTAGTGGTAAGAAAAGGCTTTTCATTGAGGATAAGCATGAGGATTGCATCTACTGCCTCTATCCTGACCACAAGGCTGCGGACTGTAAGATCTGCCGCACCTTTTCAACTAAGACCCTCCGGGACCGTGAGGGTAGGCTTCTGACATGGCTCCAGAAGTTGAAATCCAGGAAGGATACTGTCTCCAGTGACAGTGAGGATTCGGCATCGGCATCTTCCTCAAGAAGGTCAGTGAAAAGGGGTAGGGGTTCCCCTTCTCCTTCTGTGGAGCGTCCTTCTAAGGCCTCAAAAAAGACCCCCACTGAGTCTGAGAGCCAGGGTCCAGGCAAATCTCCTCACCAAGGTGGAAAGGAGAGGGTAGGACCATCTACGCCTTCTGAAGGGTTGAAGACTGATCCAGCCTTCAAGAAGCCCTCTTCTTATTCTTCTGACAGAAGTTCCAAGTCGTCGACGAAGAAGACGTCGTAAGAAATTGAAACAGAAGCTGAAACTGGTTCTGTCGACGGGCTCGTCGACGGGACAATCGACAGCAGGATGGTCGACGACAGATACAACAGCGTCGACGAGGGACTCGCCGACGACGGCATAGTCGACGAGAGTCTCGACGACCGCAACATTGACGACGACGACGGCTGGGGTGTCGACAGTCTCATCGTTGACGGCATCGACGACGCCCATCTCGTCGTCAAGTGTTTTTGTGTCGACGACGGCTGCATTCTCAATTCCGTCGACTATTTTGTCATCGGAAAAGAGTATCACAATTTCCATGACCAGGATTACCCCGGACATGACATCTCCCAGGAGGGTAACCCCTTTTCCTCCAGCTCTACTGTTCGATGAGGACGAGTCCGAAGAGGAGGATCAGGACTCATATGGCTATGCCAACAGCCCCTCTCAACTGCTGGTTAAATGCCAGGAAACGGACTCTGAAGGAGGATATGACCAAGAGGAGGGCTATAAACGTCATGCTGCCCAACCACAGCAATACTCTGGTCAAGAGATGGTTACTGTACCATCATTTTTCCTACAGGACCTGCATAAAATGCTGCAAGATTATAAGTCTAATGCTGCACAGCCTGCTCCAGCTCCTGTGGCGCACGGCATGCCTGTCATGGCACCGACCTCAACGGCTGTTCCTGTATCACCACCGCAGGTGTCTCTTCAGCCACTGACATCGACTCCACGGGAGCCTTCCAGACCTGCTGACACGCATGATGATTCCTCGAAGGAGGATCATGCTTCGGAGGGTAGAGAATGATCAGGCCTCTGAGTGGGATGAATGTCATTCCGGACCCTCCATCTCCATGTCAGGATCCGGTGGATTCTCCACCTGCAGATATCGGAGGTTTTCATCAGCTGATGGAAAGAGCGACAGGAAGATTCAAACTGACCATGCCTGCGGTGTCCTCCGAGTGTTTCTTGTACGATTTCAAGGAACCTTACAGAAGAACAAGATCCATTCCAATAGTGCAACATCTCTGGGATGAGGGCCTTAAGGCTATGAAAAATCTAGCGACGGTGGTCCCTGTGATACGCGTCTAGATAAGAAGTACAAGGCGCCTGATGATGGTCCAGCTGCCTTGACAGGCCACCTGAAACCGGACTCAGTAATTTCTCAGGCGGCGCAGAGAAAATCCCGCAACCCCTCTGCACCGTTAACAACTCCTCCGGACAGAGGGTAGGAGATTGGACAATGCCGGGAAGAGATTCTCGTCCATGGCGAGTCTTCTTGTGCGAGCAGCTAATGCCCTAGCAATATTGGGCAGATATGACTGTCAGCTTTGGTGTGAGGTCGCACCGTTCCTGGACCAGCTACCTCCAGAAGCGAAAGCAGAAGCAAAGAAGGTCTTGCAAGAGGGGAAGGCGACATCGATGGAGGTCATTGACTGTGCCATGGACATTGCCACGACGGCTTTTCGTTCTTTGGCAGGAGCTGCGTCCTTCGTCGCCAGGGGTGGCTGAAGGCAACCTTGTTTCGACCCGAGATCCAAAATAAAGTCCTGTATCTTCCATTTGATGGAGAGGCACTGTTCGGGAAACTGATTTGATGACACTCTCCAAGACATCAAAAAAGACACTGAGACTGCAAGATCCTTGGGTACGCTCCAGTACCGTAAAACACCTTTTAAAGGATCCAGGGGTAAGAGTACGAACTACAGAGGATCTTACCAACAGCAAAGATACTCTTCCTATGGTTCAAGTTCACAGCAGTACCGCCAGCCTTACCAACAAAGGCAGGGCCAATCCTCCAATTACTCAAGGCCTAACAACAGAGGAAAGCAGGCTCGCCAGGGACGCGATGCGTCCAAGCGCCAATAGCGGCCTCCTGGCTCTTCCTACTGGACCCTCCTCCAAGAAGTCATCAGTTGGAGGCAGGGTATCAAAATACCTTCAGAATTGGTCCAAGATAACATCGGACCGTTGGGTGCTCAACATCATTCGAAAGGGCCATACCTTGGAATTCACCCAAATCCCACCAACAAAGCCCCCCGCAGCCGTTCCATCGAGACACCTACGACTTCTGAGGCTCGAAGTTCATCAAATGCTCCTCAAGGGGGCTATAGAGCCGGTTCCCTCCGACCAAACAGGACATGGATTCTATTCCAGATTCTTCCTGGTCAGGAAGACGTTAGAGAAATGGCGCCCCATTCAAGATCTCAGGGAGCTCAACACCTATCTCCTCTCCCTATCTTTCCGGATGGTTTCCCTTCAAGACATCCTGAAGTTGATCAATCCAGGGGATTTCATGGCCACTCTCGATCTCGAGGATGCATACTTTCATGTACCGATTCACCCTAGCACACAGAAGGTTTCTACGGTTTACAGTATCCAAGAGCCACTTTCAATTCAGGGTTTTACCCTTTAGTCTTCGCTCAGCCTCGAGGATTTTCACGAAGGTGCTGGCACCGGTAGCGGCATTCCCACGAAGATATAATTTTCAAGTCTTCCCTTACCTGGACGACTGGTTGCGGAAGGCTCCGTCCAGGGAAGCAGCGCAGGACGCTGTTCAGGCTTGTACAAACCTATTTTGCAATCTGGGACTCACGTAAAACAAGGACAAATCTCTGGTTCCATCCAGGAAGGCACGATTCCTGGGAGCTATCCTGGACTCAAAACTTTCAAAATCTTTTCCAACCCTAGAAAGGCGGAGAAAACTTCAAACCATGGCTCTGGACCTACGAAAAAGGTGTCTTTCAGTTCGCCGCTACAAGTCTCTGCTAGGGCTAATTTCATCATGCATACCCCTGGTTCCTCACTGCAGGCTGCGAATGCGGCCTCTTCAGGAACAATTGGACATCCAATGGAAACAGGTGCACGGATCATTCGACGACAAGGTGACTGTCACCCCGACAATGCAGAGAGCGGCCCTGTGGTGGGCAGACCAAAGCAACTTGTCCCTAGATCTATCCTTTGTAAACGATCCGTCTCCTCAAGTAGTGACAACGGACGCGTCGTTGGATGGTTGGGGAGCAGTGATGCAGCACCTGCATGTCAGTGGCCATTGGTCTCTGGCTCCACATCAATCTACTGGAGCTCAGAGAGATAAAACTGGCTCTTCAAGCTTTTCTCCCACGTCTAGGAGGTTCACAAGTTCTCATCAGGACGGACAACACCACGGCCATGCATTATGTGAAAAAGGAGGGAGGAACCATATCTCTCCCGTTGTCACAGGAAGCTCAGGAAATCTGGGAATGGGTTATCGTTCACGGAATGTCACTACAGGCAGAACATTTGACAGGGGTTTTGAACGAGAATGCCGACAGACTGAGCAGGTTATCATCAGTCAGTCACGAGTGGGAGCTAAACCAACAGGTTCTAGAAGAGGTATTCCGCCAGTGGGGCACACCGGCGATAGATCTCTTTGCCACGCCGTCCAACAAAAACTGCCAGTCTTATGCAAGCAGGCTTCACCACCGCGGATCTTTGGGGAATGCGCTTTCGATAGCCTGGTCAAGAACATTTGTCTGCGCCTTTCCCCCCATCCCACTGATCCCGAGACTGATCAGGAAGTTCAAGGTGGATCCTTGCAGGATGATCCTGATAGCCCCTGCTTGACCGAGACAGTTCTGGTACACGGAGCTCCATCTGTTGTCGCTAGCTCCGCCTCTTCCCTTGAGGCTTGTTCCAGACCTACTCATAATGTCAGAAGAACAGGTTTGGCATCCGGATCCACAGTCATTACACCTGACAGCATGGCTCCTGAGCAGTGAGAATTTATGAATCTCCCCATCTCGACCGAAATGAAAGAAGTCCTCTCCCAAGCGAGAGCCCCTTCCACAAACAAGACGTACCGCCTCAAATGGAAGAGATTTTGCATTTGGTGTAGGAGAGAGAAGATTGACCCTTTTTCTTCAAAACCTCATCAGCCTCTGCCTTATCTCTTGTCCTTGGCTAAGTCTGGGCTGGCCCATTCTTCTATAAGGGTACACTTGGCAGCAAATTCAAGATACAGACGGTCGGAGTCCGGACCTTCTTTGTGGTCTTCCAGAATTATTAAGCAATTTCTAAAAGGCTTGTTTAGGGTCTATCCACCAGTGAGGCCTCGGCCTCCTACTTGGCACCTGAATCTCGTCCTTACTCAACTCATGAAAAGCCCGTTTGAGCCAATTCATCGTTCAGACATGAAGTTCCTGTCATGGAAATTGGCTCTCCTTCTTGCCCTCACATCGGCAAGATGTGTTGGGGAATTACAGGCTCTCACAATCCAAGAGCCTTTTCTACAATTCAAAAGAAACACAGTTATCTTGAGAACCAACCCAAAGTTCATACCCAAGGTACCCTCGGACTTCCATTTGAACGAGCCGGTTATTCTTAAGGCTTTCTTTCCTCACCCGGCTACACCAGCGAAGAGATCGCTACATTCTCTGTATGTGCAGCGATGTTTGAAATTCTATTTGGATCGCACCAAGGGATTTCGGAAATCCTCACAATTGTTTGTGGCTTTTGGTGGTCCGAGAAAGGGTCTCTCTCTGTCAAAGCAGGGAATTGCAAGATGGATTACCAGTGCCATCCTACATTGCCATTCTGCAGCAGGTAAACCACTGACTGGCAGGGTTCGGGCACATTCCACAAGATCAGTGGCGTCTTCAACAGCCCTCTTCGCGGGGGTACGGATAAAGGACATTTGCAGAGCTGCTACTTGCAGCAGTGTCCACACCTTTACTAAGCATTACTGCTTGGACTCCTTGCAACAAGAAAAAACTGCAGTGGGCCAGGCAGTCCTGAGGAACCTCTTCCACTAATTGGTGAGCTTTCCTTTCTATCCCACCTTCCGTAATTTAGCACATTTTGTATCTTTGTCATGTTGGCTTTGCAGTGTATACTACGACACAAAATTTGGGTTTTATATTGCTAACTGCTTGCTACTCTGATACAAAAGCATGGGAATCTATGAAAGTTCCAATACTGGGGCAAGAAAACAAGTTACTTACCTGTAACTTTAGTTCCCCAGTATTGGTAACTTTCATAGATTCCCATGCGCCCGCCCACCTCCCCCGGGGAAAGCTCAGCCTTCAGCAGAAATGGTGGCTACACACAACGGCTACGAAAATCTGAGGTTCCTTCAGGAGGGTTCTAAGGGGGGAGGCTCTTCTGATTGGCTGATGCCTAAGTTTGGTCTCTTTTACACAAAGAGAGTGATGGGCTACAAAAGGGAATGAGGCCTAGGCCTTTTTTCTTTCTCTTTTGTGCCTACTGCTATGGTTTTTTTTTTACCGAGACTCTCATTCCGACGACAGGGAATGATACAAAAGCATGGGAATCTATAAAAGTTACCAATACTGGGGAACTAAAGTTACAGGTAAGTAACTTGTTTTCTTTCAGCTTAAGCGGTGGCACTGACCTTGATGCATCATACTGGCAGCTAAACCCGCCGTTTATTGTTTGCTCTGCAATTTGGCTACTGGATGCAGAGGCACTGCGGGGGCTGAGCTAGATCTAATTTGACACTGAGCAGCTATGGTGGCCACACCAGGATTGGTCTACTAATGTTGGTGTGCTCCAGATGCATACTAACATACATTGACTCGTGCTCTGAGTCTCACTCACACTGGTGCAGTGCAGGAGTGGCAACAGCTAGGGATGATAAAGGACGCAGTAGAAAGACTGAAAACAAAGAGACAAAACAAGAACCAGCAAGAGTTATTTAGAGGTAGGGAGTGTCTGATGATGGATTAAAGATGCATGAGGTAGAAGCAAGGTTACAAGCCTTAATAATCGTTACTCCAACATTCAATAGCACCAGCCACAGGCTTTTGAGCAAAACCTTGCCACGCAGCTTATTGTTTAACAAATTAATCACTTAAAGTGACTTATACTATGTTGTGATGATTGGACAAACCCTGTGTGTAAGCGTCTCACTACTGCTGGTTGACACTTTTGTTAGGACAATCTTTCTCTCCCACTCGTACACCCATGTCGACATTAAGTGGAACGATTGCAATGTGAAACAGAACCACAATAGCCATACGTCCCAAAAATAATTTTAGTACATAGGACAGTTTGTAACATTTAATATTACTTCTCTCAGAGGACAGGTACATCAATCATGCCTTATTTACAATTCAGTGAAAAGACAGACTTCCTCCATGATGATTATAATGATTGTGTGTGTGTGTGTGTGTTGGAGTAAGTGGTACGTCCATAAGCTTGCTGTCTGTGTCTTATGTAGAGGACACCTTTGACCAGTCCCAGCTTTTTTATCCAGCGGCACTTTGTATTCCCAGAAGTAGACTGATGTTGCATAAACACTTACGGAGTATTGTGGTGATTTAAAGCAATTTCTAGGCCCAAAAGGGTGTTGTATCGGCCATTTATTTAATTTTATGGGTAAAACGTTGTTGTATTCGCAATAAGATTTCACACACAAAGCATTGAAAAGTCATATTTAAATAAAAGTAAGCTTGGCAGTTTTGAATATCACGGACTAAAAATCCACAAAACAGCCGATTTCCCAGAAGACTAGTTAAACTGCATAACGTATGGCGGGTCTTTCTGTGTACTTATGCAGGAGGCTGCCTTTTCCTGACAAGAATTCAAAATATCTCTTAAACTAAGAATTTCGTCCATCTCAAATTTTTCACACTATCAACATGTCCAGTTTGCCAGTTGGGCATAGCACAGGAACATATTGTTCCTACCCTTCCTTTTTTTTTTTAAGACAAAATGGGCTTGTTGATAGTTGTGAAACATTTGAGATGGGTATTTTGAATTCTTGTCAGGAAAAGGCAGCCTGAAACAATATGTTCCTGTGCTATGCCCAACAGAAACCACTATAAACCAGTAGTGTCTGCTGGGTATAACACACTACAAATGCACAAAACATGAGGAGCCCACTTTCCTAGATAAGACAAGTTCAACAATGTTTTTGAAGCCAGAGTTGAGAGAGGTGCAAATGCAAGTCCTTCTGCTTGCCAGGCCGGGTCGCCCCCACGCTCCTCCTGCTCCTGTCCTGATTGCTGGTTTCCTGTTTGCTGGTCTCTGCCGCCACATGCGACCCAGCCGCCCGCACTCGCCTTTTCCCGCCGCTGCCTCCCTGCGGCCCCGCCAACCGATTGGGCCCCCCCCCCCCCGCTCCCGCCACCCAGCAGACCCTCCCTCCCGGCTCCCTTCTTAAGGGGACATCGTCCTGACCTCGGGAGCGACCACTGTGCTTTGCCAGGCCGGGTCACCCCCACGCTCCTCCTGCTCCTGTCCTGATTGCTGGTTTCCTGTTTGCTAGTCTCTGCCGCCACAGGCGACCCAGCCGCCGCTGAGCCGCCCGCACTCGCCTTTTCCCGCCGCTGCCTCCCTGCGGCCCCGCCAGCCGATTGGCTCCCGCCACCCAGCGGACCCTCCCTCCCGGCTCCCTTCTTATGTCGCCTCCACGCACGCGCAGCGTTGACGCGCAGCGGGCGCGCCGATTGTGCGCCAAAGGCAAGCCCGTCTGCGCCCAGACCGCGCCCAGCGCCAGGACCCCTAGCCCCCGACGGACCTACGACGCCGCCACCCTCATCGCACTCAAACCCAACCGACCGAGAGCCTGCCACCGAGCCACCCCGAGACGCACCCACGGACCCTTCACCTGGGTCAGGCCTGCAAGTTCACCTGCCTCCGGACCTGCACCGCACCCGCCTAGCCAAGCACCAGCAGCAACCACCTCAAGTGCATCCTGCTCTATACCCGCTCCATCCACAGACACGCCATCGAACTTTGGAACCTGCTTGACACAACCTCACCAGACGTCGCCTTCCTCACGGAAACCTGGATGAACGCCTCCTCAGCACCCGACATCGCCATCGCCATCCCAGACGGATACAAGATCATCCGGAGAGACCGCGTCAACCAGACCGGAGGAGGCATCGCCATCGTACACAAGAACACCATCCGCATCACGACCGACTCCAACGACACCTTCACCACCGCCGAGTATCTCCACTTCCAGATGCACACCGACCCAAAGACGACCCTTAGAGGGACCCTTGTCTACAGACCCCCGGGACCACGTACACAATTCAGCGAAGACATCACGGACTTCATCAGCCCGCACGCCCTCCGCTCCGCTGACTACATCCTCCTAGGGGACCTCAACTTCCACCTGGAGAACAGCAAGGACCGCAACACCACCGCCCTGCTGGACAACCTCGCCAACTTCGGACTCAAGCAACTGGTCAACACCCCCACCCACTACGCCGGCCACACGTTGATCCCGTCTACTCAGCCAGCAAGCACATCACCTTCAGCCACTCCACCGGACTTCAGTAGACCGACCACAGCTGCGTCCACTTCAGCTTCAGAAGAACCACGACTCACCACCACCCGCAACAGGTTCCTCGCAGGAGCTGGAACAAGATCACCGCCGAGCAGCTCACCACCTCCCTCAGCCAGAACCCACCCGCCAGCACAACGGACCCCAACGAAGCAGCCCGCAACTTCACACAGTGGCTGACCGCCTGCGCCGACGACCTCGCGCCACTTAAGAACCCGCCCAGCAGAAGCAAGAAAGCCTCCTGGTTCACCGACGAACTCAAGAACTCCAAGAAGAACTGCCGCACCCTCGAGAAAGCCTGGCTCCGCGACCAGACCACAGACAACAAGACCGCCCTCAAAGACGCCACCCGCAAGCACCACCAACTCATCCGCACCACCAAGAAGAAATCACTGAAGGAACGACTGGACAAAAACGCCCACGACAGCAAGGAGCTCTTCAACATCGTCAAGGAGTTCTCCAATCCCAGCACCAGCAACAACGACATCACTCCTTCACAAGATCTCTGCGACTCTCTCGCCTCGTACTTCCACCGCAAGATCGCCGACATCCACAACAGCTTCGGCGCACCTTCCACGCACCCAACCGGCGAACCAACGCCCCCCACCGCCACCCTCCGCACCTGGACCACGGTGACCACCGAAGACACATCCCGCACGATGAACACCATCCACTCCGGTTCCCCAACCGACCCCTGCCCCCACCATGTCTTCAACAAGGCCGACTCCACCATCGCACCCCAACTCCGGGACGTCATCAACTCATCCTTCAACACCGCCACCTTCCCGGAGAGCTGGAAGCATGCCGAGCTCAGCGCCCTACTGAAGAAACCAACAGCGGACCCCACCGGCCTCAAGAACTTCCGCCCCATCTCGCTCCTCCCTTTTCCTGCCAAAGTCATCGAGAAGACCGTCAACAGACAGCTTGCAGCCTTCCTCGAGACAAACGGATCCCTCGACCCCTCGCAGTCCGGGTTCCGAGCCCTCCACAGCACCGAGACCGCCCTCATCGCAGCCACCGACGACATCCGAGCCCTGCTCGACAACGGGGAAACAGCGGCCCTCATCCTCCTGGACCTCTCTGCAGCGTTCGCCACCGTCTGCCACCGCACCCTAGTGCAACGCCTCAGCAACATCGGTATCCAAGAAAAGGCACTGGAGTGGATCATCTCGTTCCTCGCCGGAAGAACACAGAGTCCGCCTCCCCCGTTCCGATCCAAGGCCACCGAAGTCATCTGCGGCGTACCCCAAGGATCATCGCTCAGCCCAACCCTCTTCAACGTCTACATGAGACCTCTTGCAACCATCGCACGCCAACACAACCTCAACATCATCTCCTATGCCGACGACACACAGCTGATCCTCTCTCTCAGCCGAGACCCCGACACCGCCAGAACGAGCCTACACGAAGGGATGAAAGACGTCGCCGAATGGATGAAGAGCATCCGCCTGAAACTGAACTCAGACAAGACGGAAGTCCTCATCCTGGGACCATCACCCTCCGCCTGGGACGACTCCTGGTGGCCTCCCGCCCTGGGCACCGCTCCCAAGCCAACAGACCACGCACGCAACCTGGGCTTCATCCTGGACTCCTCCCTCTCGATGACCAGACAAGTCAACGCCGTCTCCTCATCGTGCTTCAACACCCTGCGTATGCTCCGTAAGATCTTCCGATGGATCTCCACCGAGACCAGGAAGACCGTCACCCAGGCACTCGTCACCAGCCGACTGGACTACGGGAACACCCTCTACGCGGGAACCACAGCCAAACTACAGAAAAAACTCCAGCGCATACAGAACGCCTCCGCCCGACTCATCTTGGACATCCCCCGACGCAGCCACATCTCCGGACACCTGAGGGACCTGCACTGGCTCCCCGTCAGCAAAAAGATCACGTTCAGGCTTCTCACCCACGCACACAAGTCTCTCCACGACCTGGGCCCCAAGTACCTCAACGACCGCCTGACCTTCTACACACCCACCCGCCAGCTACGCTCTACAAGCCTCGCCCTCGCCGCCGTACCACGCATCCGAAGAGCCACCGCCGGAGGAAGATCCTTCTCCTACCTGGCAGCCAAGACATGGAACTCCCTCCCCATCCTCCTCCGGCTGACACAGGACCACCTCGCCTTCAGGAAACAACTCAAGACCTAGCTGTTCGAGCAGTAGCAACCCCTCCCCCGAGCGCCTTGAGACCCTTCCGGGTGAGTAGCGCGCGATACAAATGCCATGATTGATTGATTGATTGACTGCTGACGTGGTAACAGCGCATTAAGATCAAGTACAGACCCAACCTGGGCAGACAGTAATTCTACCCTTCTCCCCCATGCCCACTTACAGTACCAGATTGCATAGTAAATGCACAGAAATGCAACCGATCAGGCGAGGTAGGTCCCAAGAGTGTTCCATCATCCCAGATACTGATGCCAGCCTTGAAAAACAAGAAGAGTCCCAGACTCCTTCCACTTCAAATGCAGGTTCTCAGTCCACTAAAACCATAAGGAGCGGCAAGCTCCAAATAAGAACAACCACCATGGCTAAAGGACCTGACATGAGAGGCATAAAACAGTTTGGGAATGCACCAGAAAAAAGGAAGTCATATCCCTGATAGCAACAGAATTAATCAGTTTTCAGTGAAAAATCGTCATAAAACCAGGACTAAGAAGGAAGAAAGTCAAAAATACAGTGTCTCCACATATAGCATATACTGTAGATGGTGGCACATCCTTGTGTCTTTGTAAGTTATATCTTGCCATTCCACAAAGATTAGAGGTGTACGAATATGCATTAATAAAAACTATGTTGTATACAGGTGGTATGTCAGACATCACTCTGCAATGAAAATCTTTTTGATAGAAAATTGAGTCATTCCTGTAGCAGGGTGGACAGTTGTATTCTGTGCACCTTCAACCACATAAATTAGGGATTTCTGATTTCAGAAAAATGCTATAAATAGTGTTCCAATACTTGATTTTGACTTTCCTTCTGATTGATGCTAACAGGTGTTAACCAGACATAAGCTCTTCTTTGCCCTTTCCAACTGTACAGAATTCAGTTGTATACTGAAAACCATATAATCTGATATAAAGATATGTGGTGAAGAATGCCGATATTGGGTGTTCGAAACAAAAATATGTTCCATACGAGTCTCTTTAGAAATTGTCTTTGAGTTACCAGAAACCAAATGTTCCAATAAAGTTATTATCTGCCAAATGGCACTGTTAAAAAGTTGTGAGCCAGGGCTTGAGATGCCTAAAGGCCATGGATGAGAGCTCTTAAAATAGGCACATATCCGATGAGTGCCCTGACATACAATTTGTCTTTGCAGCAAATGAATCTATGAACAGTCCCATAATATATGTGAAGCCGCATGGCAAAGAAGTAAAGTGTCATGGCATCAATTTAGGATTTCTTCCTGAAGATCCCTAGCTGCCATGTATAAGGCCTTGGACTTTAAGAGCACATATACTTATTACGTAAATCTTTTATCTTCTGCACGGATATATGAGGAAAATGCAGTTCCTTCATCTTTGTCCAAAAATGAACATGCAAGTCCCATTATCTCAGTAGGATGCAGATTAACTGATGGGTGTGAATCCTTTGTAAAATTTTGGGCCAGCCATCAGCCACTGGGCCCAGGTACTTTGAATTTGTATTGGAAAAAGTAGTAGTCCCAAAGTTCCCAAAGTAGTGTATGAACGTTGATATTGGCATTACACTTGCAGGCTTCTCTAATCAGTCCCAATTTTCCGAAACAATCAAGCTGCCGGTGTTGTTTTTCTAGTCCAATACTAAAAGTCAGCTATCATGGTTCTTTCTTTTAGTGAATAGTTCCGTTCCAAGCAGAACACTAATTGAAGATTGGATGTCCCTAAATAACTACTCCAATAGCTCTGTTGAGAGCATGATAGAGAAAGGAGGGCTGCTGAAAATCTGCTTCGTAGACTGCATCTGAGTACCAAATAGCCAGAGCATTTACTTTAGTTGTAATTAATATGGAAAATAATGTAGACCTTTGTGTTTTCCCTTAGAGTCCAAATAATTAGGTACTTGCATTTAAAATGCGCAGCCTATTGGTTTTGCTGATGCATGATGTTTTTGTTTTGTTTCCATAAAATAACAGCTTGCCTTCAGCCTTTGAGAGGATTCATTTGTTATTTTCCATTTAACTTTGTAATGTGGAGAATGGTTCTTCCAGAGCCCAGATGGTTGTTTGAGTAGCAGAGCGTTTGCTCTGTTAAGAGTAACATCATAATGATTCTAATAGCACTGCTGTAATTTAGTTGCGGATAAAGATTATGGTTAAAGTGAAGTGTCCTCTGCATCAAAGGGGTGTTTTAACACGAATGGCCTAACTGCAATGTATGTGTTTCCTAAGTTCATGCCTAAAGGGGGATTTGAAACTCTGTCACATGCTATGCCTTTTAAAGTGTAGACCTTGAGTGCATCACATATGCAAGCTAGAAGCCATCGTGAAAGTGTTCATTAGTGAGGGAGTAGCCAAAGAAATGGACTCCCTGACTCACACTCCTTGTATGGATTTATTATCCATTGCTTTTATGAACCCGAAAATTAGAAAAACGTAGGTCAGACCTAGCAAACAGTTGCTGCATGATTGACTTTTGCATGTTTTAAATAGTAAGGTGAGAGAAACATGGACAACTTGACCATGGATAGCAGGGTGGTTTCCTATTGCTTAGATGAGCAACTAGCTAGAGGTGATTTGTAGCTGTTCTCCAGGAGAGTTACATGAACAGCTAAGAGATCCTCTCTTGTGAGTGTTTTTTATGAGACCACATAGGGCTATTAGATTCAATCAGCTTTATCTGCTCTGTAGAAGTTAGCATCTAAGGCAACTAGTGACCTTTATAAACTGTGCCATGTGATAGTCAAAAAATGCTTGGTGTATGTACTTTTTGTGGACTGAGTAGATACTGAATCTGACTTATTTTTATGCTTAGCTAGTTGACTTAATATAACCAGAATCTTTTGGAATTGTATTTAAATGTATACTGATCTCAGAATTACAATATAAAATATGATAATCTTTATGTATAGCTACTATGTTTTAGTAGAGTTTTATAAGAAAGCCTATATATCTGGTCTAACTTGTTAAATGGACCACCAAAACTAACTGATGTCCCCTGATGTACCAATTGGGAATTTTGATCTGTTAACATTTTTATAAAACTTTCAAGAGGATTTTTATCTTAGTAAAGCAATGTGTTTTTTGTTTGGGAAATAGTGTATAGTATGTGTAATGTTTATTATCTGACAAAGACAAGTATTACAGATGTTTTTCTTTTTGTGCTAGCAACAAGAGAACTGTAAATATTTATTTCCTTATTTTCAGATTAATCAGAATACATCATCAATCCATTGGTGAAGTTAAAGGTGATCAGGTGTGTATAGTATGGCAAAAAGTCTGCAAGTAAATGGTGGATTTTATGAGTTACATGTCAGCACTTTTAGTCAAACTATGGAGTCTGAGCTGGAAATTTGAATTGTTGGTGGTTCATTTATAACCAGTGTAAACTGCCAATCCCTAGGTTTAGTTTGAAAATATAAATAAAAGAAGGAATAGGTTTGTGTTAATTAATCAAAATCATTACAAATTACAACTGTCAGCACCTTGGTAGACCCAAGTACTTACCAAAGCACGCCATACGAAGACCAGAATAGAAATAGAGAAGAGCAAAATGCCAGGAGGACCTTACCCTTCTAAAAGTTCTCCTCTTCAATTGTCATTACATCATCACCACAGCTAAAGCCATCTACTACAAGACCACCATCAATGGAGTAATCAACAGAAGCAAAGCCCTATTTATCGCCGTAACAGAATCAGATCTTACATCACCAGTGCATCCACATCACCACCTATGCCCAGCCACCATACCACTAACTTTTCATCTGTCAACTCTGTTCACCACACAGACCGTTCCAACATCCTGAACTTATTCAAAGCCACCTCCTTAAAGGGTAGCATCCCTTGCCCCAGTATTGGAACTTTCATAGATTCCCATGCTTTTGTATCATTCCCCGTCGTCGGAATGGGAGTCTCGGTAATAACAAAATACCATAGAGTAGGTACAAAAGAGAGAGGAAAGGCCTAGGCCTCATTCCCTTTTGTAGCATATCAGCATCTTTTTGTAAAAGAGACCAAATATTAGGCATCAGCCAATCAGAAGAGCCTCACCCCTAGAACCTTCCTGAAGGAATCTCAGAGCCTCAGATTTTCGTAGCCGTTGTGTGCTAGAATCTATGAAAGTTACCAATACTGGGGAACCAAAGTTACAGGTAAGTAACTTGTTTTCTTGCCCCAGTATTGGAACTTTCATAGATTCCCATGCTTTTGTATCAGAATAGCAAGCAGTAAACCATCATAAACACATTTTGTAAATAAGTACTGTATATCATCACAAAAGAAATCACAAAATGTGTTACCACTGGAAGGTGGGATAGAAAGGAAAGCTCACCAATCACTGGAAGAGGTTCCTTAGGACAGCCTGGCCCACTGCAGCATCATCCTGCTGCAACGACTCTAAGCAGTAATGCTTAGTGAAAGTGTGCACGCTGCTCCAGGTAGCAGCCCTGCAAATGTCCTTGATATGCACCCCCGCAAAGAGGGCTGTAGAAGATGCCACTGACCTCGTTGAATGAGCACGGATCCTGCCCACCAGAGGTTTTCCTGCTATCTTGTGGCAATGCAAAATAGCACTTGAAATCCATCTGGAGATCCCCTGTTTGGACAGAGGAAGACCTCTGTTCCGACCGCCGAATGCAATGAACAACTGCGTAGACTTACGAAAGTCCTTGGTCCGGTCAATGTAGAATTTGAGACATCGTTGTAAATCCAGAGTGTGCAATGTTTTTTCCGCTGGAGTGACTGGGTTCGGAAAAAATGTTTTTAGAATCACTGGCTCATTTAGGTGAAAGTCTGTAGGTACTTTGGGGATGAACCTGGGGTTTGTCCGCAAGATGACTGTGTTCTTTTTGAACTGCAAAAACGGTTCCTGGATAGTAAGGGCCTGCAATTCCCCCACTCGCCTTGCGGAAGTGAGGGCCAAGAGCAAAGCTAGCTTCCATGACAAGAATTTCAGGTCTGAGCGGTGAATCGGCTCAAAAGGACCCTTCATCAGTTGAGCCAGGACTAAGTTCAAATGCCACGTCGGAGGAGGAGATCTCACTGGCGGAAAAACCCTGAACAGGCCTTTGAGGAATTGCTGGACAATTCTTGAAGACCATAGCGAAGGACCAGAATCCGATCTTCTGAATCTCGAAATCGCCGCCAAGTGGACCTTGATTGTAGAATGGGATAGATTAGACTTAGCTAGCGAAAGTAGGTAAGGCAGGAGTTGATGAGGTTTTGAGGTGAACGGATCAACCTTTTCTTTGTTGCACCAAATACAGAACCTTCTCCATTTAAGTCTGTATGTTCTGTTTGTTGAAGGCGCTCTTGCCTGGGAAAGAATGTCCTTGATCTCCTTGGAAAGAGGGACATTCATGTATTCTCGCTGGTCAGGAGCCATGCCGTCAGGTGTAATGACCTTGGATCTGGGTGCTAAACTTGTCTTCTGGACATTGTCAGGAGATCCGGAACAGCTTCTAGACCTATTGGAGGAACTAGCGATAGCAGATGGAGCTCGGTGTACCAAAACTGTCTCGGCCATGCCGGGGCTATAAGGATCAGCTTGCATGGCTTCGTCTTCAGTTTCCTGATGAGGCGTGGAATCAGGGGAATTGGCGGAAACGCATAAAGAAATCTCCCCGTCCAGGCTATTGAGAGGGCATTGCCCAATGAGCCTTGATGGTGGAACCTGCTGGCGTAGGCTCGGCACTTCTTGTTGGTTGGCGTCGCAAATAGGTCCACCTCTGGTGTGCCCCATGTTTGAAAGAGCCGATCCAGAACCTGTTGTTTCAGCTCCCACTTGTGACTGACAGAAGTGAGTCTGCTCAGTCTGTCGGCGCCCTCGTTTAGCGCCCCTGGTAAGTGTTCCGCCTTTAGAGAAATTCCGTGAAGAATTGTCCATTCCAGAATCTGTTGAGCCTCTCGCGACAAGGGAAGTGATCTCGTACCTCCTTCCTTGTTCACATAATGCATAGCCGTGGTGTTGTCCGTCCTGACTAGCACCTGTGAACCCTGGAGACGCGGAAGAAAGGCTTGAAGCTGATGCCTAATATTTGGTCTCTTTTACAAAAGAGGCTGATATGCTACAAAAGGGAATGAGGCCTAGGCCTTTCCTCTCTCTTTTGTACCTACTCTATGGTATTTTGTTATTACCGAGACTCCCATTCCGACGACGGGGAATGATACAAAAGCATGGGAATCTATGAAAGTTACCAATACTGGGGAACCAAAGTTACAGGTAAGTAACTTGTTTTCTTCTCCATCATGAAATCTTTGTAAGGAGAAACCCTCACAGCGCTCCTCCACATTGGCAATACCTTATCCAGGACACCTTCCCGGACAGCCTGAAGACCAGACCCTGCTGAAAACGCCTACACTGGATACATCAAATAGCCTACTTAAAGGCTATCAATCAGGGTCCAGTTAATGCAGCAGTATTGAAATAATCATGCTACTCCAGGTAGTCAACATTGCCTCTTCTTCAACAAACACAGTGACCCTTTTCTCCTGGTGTTACTCAACCACTCTGCAGCTTTTGAAAGTCAACCATCCAGTATTGATCCATGTGATGAAATATCACAGACCTCATTGGCACAATACTACAATGGTTCACATCCTACCTCACCTACCAATGGCAACTCATTCAGATAGGAGCAACCAAACCTAGACTCTCCTAACAGGCTTCACAACTCAGCTGACAGAAAAGGCCAAACCCCTAAGATTTACCCTCAACTCATACATCTCATTTAAAGAACACATTGCCAAGCAGTCTAATTCCAACTATCTGTCCTGAAAAATTATATTTGTGGCATGCGTAGCTGTAGATCTGCATGCTCTGCATACTCTTACCATCTAGTGTTGGACTCCGACGAGTGAAACGTATTATTTTTTTCTAAGAAATGTTTTGAGTCACGAGGGATAGCAATTCCTCCTATGACTGGTAATGCGCATCAGGATCGGCTCCATTTTTAGATTGTTTTCTTCCGCCATCATGTTTAGCCGTGCATTGATAAAGCATGGGGTTAATGTCTCTTGGTGCTCTTCGTCGCCTTTCGGTTCTTCCACTCCCGTTGGCAAGAGACCATTATTTATGTTTTGGGGAGGGGGTGGTTTGCAATTGGTTCGCCTCCATTGTGGTTTTGTCGTTTTTGTGTTGGGGATTACTTCAGTGGCTCACCCCTCTGGGGGCCTTCTCATCGCCCTTTGGCCTTGAGAATGCACAGGCCATGATGCAAAGGACTCCCTTTCAGTACGGTGCACAGTATCACTCAAAATACTCCTCACTGGAGCATGAAGACGCCTCCTGTCCTGCTTTTTCGCTTTCCAGTACAAAAAGACTCCTGAAGGGGAAGCAGAGGCCGTAACTTATGCTGACCAGCCACTTTCTTTCAGCCCATAGCTGAATTCTCCCTTGGACTCCAAGACCGAAGACCTGCAGCCCCAGCTGGGCTACCGTCAGAAAACATCAACTATACGGTTCCACAAATTGATTCACATTGACCATCCCAAAATGTCGAACACTGCCCCTCTGGGGGTTGGGCTTCGAGCCCACAACCCAGCCAGCAGCCCACAGGTCCGCCACTGCCTCCCACTGCCTCCCAGCCATGGCCACCACTGTCATAAGGCTTTGGAGCTGACTCTGACTCCACTCCCGGTGCTGAAATAGCCGCCCAAGATTGAGCCTTCCTGTTATGCTATGTTATATATTTGATAGAGCGCGACAGCTGCCTCAGCAACGAGGCGTCCCAGCGCTGAAACCATAAAATAACCAGAACAGAAAGGAGGGGAGGAAGGATGCAAAAGGTTAGGACAGTGGGAACAGATGGGTTTTAATTGCCTTCCTGAAAGCGGACAGATTGTCCAGGCAGCGAATGAAAGGAGGTAAGGAATTCCATAGTTTTGCTCCCAAAACTCTGAAGGAGCGGCCCCCAACACGGCAGAGTTTCGTACGCAGAATCACCACCAAATGTTGGCCCGTGGACCGCAGGTCGCGTTGAGGGGTATAGGGTACTGAAAGCGGTCAAAGAAGTTCAGGGCCATTATTCTTGAGAATTTTAAAAGCAGTGGTGAGGGTCTTAAATTGAATTCTAGATTCAACCGGGAGCCAGTGAAGTCTTTGTATGGTGGCTCTAGCAGAGCACCTCCTGGGAAGACCCACAACAGCCCTGGCCGCTGAGTTCTGTATCCGTTGAAGCCTCGCTATTTCTGTTTTGTTGGCGCCTAAAAGAAGAACACTAGCATAATCCAACCGAGAGAGGATGATGGATTGGATTATGAGCTGGCGCGTTTTGGAGTCGAAGAAGCCAAGTATAGGATTAATGCTTCTCAGCAGGCCCACACAGGTAGCGGCCACTTTTTTTGTGTGGGTTTGGTAACTCGGCGAGGAGTCCAGCCAAACCCCTAGGTACTTTACCAGAGTTTTTGGGGGGTGGGATGGGGCCCAGCAAGGAAGGCCACCAGTGATCGCTCCAACAGCTGGAGTTTTTTCCGAGGAGTAACACCTCCGTTTTCCCTGCGTTCAGCTGTAAGCAGTTGCCTGCCATCCACTGAGCAACTGCAGCTAGGCCATCCCTGAATCTCGAGGCTGAGATCGGGGGGCCCTCAGTGAGAGTGATGACAAGTTGAGTGTCATTGGCGTATGACACCAGCGTGAGGTCCCACTCTCTGGCCACTTCCGACAGAGGTTGCATGTAAAGGTTAAAAAGGGAAGGGCTGAGTGCAGAGCCCTGGGGGACTCCTTGGCCTATGGAGTGAGGTTGGGAAATGAAGGGAGGAGCTGAGACTCGGAAGGATCTGTCCGTCAAAAAAGAACGGAACCAGTCAAGGGCTAGATCGCTGATCCCAATAGCTTCCAGGCGTCTAAGCAGGATGGTATGGGAAACCGTGTCAAAGGCTGCGCTGAGATCAAGCAGAATCAGCGCCGCACTCTGACCGGCATCCAGTATCCTCCGAAGATGTTCCGTGGTGGACAAGAGGGCAGACTCAGTACTATGACCTGGTCGGAACCCATTCTGGGATGGGTCCAGGATGTTATTTTGGGCCATGTGATGTGACAGGACATTATTAGCATAAGCTTCTGCAAGCTTCGACACCCAGGGGAGTAGTGAGATGGGCCTAAAGTTTTCCGATTTAGAGGGGTCCAATGTAGGCTTCTTAATAATGGGGGTGACCCAAGCTTGCTTCCAGCAAGTGGGGACCACTGCTGAGGAAAATGAGAGATTCAGAAGCGTGGCCAGTGAGGGCAGAAAGAACTCCAAAGATTCAATAAATTGAGCCGGTCTCATGGGATCTGACGGGGAGCCGGACTTAACCTTCCTACAGAGTTTGGCTAGATCACTGTGGGAGATCTCGGGTAGAAGTGGTAGCTTGGTGCCTTTAATAAAAAGGTTGGAGGATATAATAGAATCGGAGGAGTCCTGTGGGAAGGTACTGTAGATTTTCCTCACCTTTTCGATAAAAAAGGTGGCGAGATCCTCGCATTGCTGTGCGGAGGTAATGCAAGAGGCTGGATTGCCGCCGTTTTTAAGTTTTTTCACCAGATTGAAGATGGTTTTTGTGGGGTTGGAGCTGGAGTTGATTTCTTTAGCGTAGAAAGATGCGCGGGCCGCGCGTATGGCTTTGTGGTATAGTTTTAATTTAGACAGGTACAGGGCTTTATCCCTGTCTTTAAACTCCTTTCTCCAGTTGCGTTCGGCTACTTTAGCTTCTTTCTGCAAAAGTTTCAGATTGTCATTGTACCACGGGTTAGAGGGGGAGCTACGTCCTCAGCAGCAAATACTCTCTTGATGGCATCAGGTCCCTAGACGCCGATGCTAAAGGACTCTTCAGAGACTAAACAATACTCTGCGTCAAAACCTTCTTCAAAGCCGAAACCTACTTCGTCATCCAGTTCACCAACAACTTCCAATTAATTCTGCAGCGCCTACAGGAAGAGTTGGACACTCAGCAGAAACAACTTTTTATTCACGACCAAATGGGCAAGATTTCTGGAAAACCACCAACAAAGTTGCTGAGGACTCTTTCTCACAAAAGGAAGTTTACTTTTGAGGAGCAGCTCTCTCTGGGATTCTCACCATTTCCAAACCCTAGGAAATGCCTTGACAGGGGAAGTAATCCTCTACCCTCTCGGCACCTGTTCTTCCTTCTCCTTCTCCTCCTCCACCACCACATAGGCTATCTTCACCAGAGGGTTCCACACATTCATCTTATAGGGGAACAAGAGGCATAGTCCTTCAGAGTTTCTAGGCCCTTATGTAGTTCCATATGACCCTGATCCCTGGTATGATCCTTGGGAGGAATATAACGCTCCCCCCTGATGAAGCACGGTTTACCAGCTTAGGTTTATTTTTAAAACACCATACTCACCTGGGCCCATAAAACATTCACACAATAAGCTGGCAATCCTGCGCTAGCGATCAGGGTTCAACTTTACGTTATAATGAATTATATTCATATACCATTTCTTACCAATACCTTAGTTTCAATTTCCTCTGGTCGATAGATCAGGTTGTTAGTATTATAGGCATATATAGCAATTTACCTTTTTATCTGAATGACCACAGACTCTGGAGAGTTTTAAAACCTTTATCTGTGCAAAAATTCTGTGAGTCAAATACCAATACATGTCAAACACCAAACTTTTCAAGGAGAAATAATGATTTAAGTAAAGACTTAAAGACTTAGTAAAATCTCATGACGTTGGTACCTGGGATGGGTGGGAAAGGTACAAGAACATACCATGCAGATTTATATTTACCTACAATGATGCGAGGACCAACCCCTGGTCAAGGGCTGGAAAAGGGGGCTCCCGACTATACAGGAACCAACAGATCAGGACAGGTGCCGGATAGGACAGGTAACCTCTTCTAAGTGCAACGCCAGCATTACACTCCTCTTTGGTGCTATTTTCATCGATTTCCCCTACTAGATGGACCGATTCTTCTTCAGCAATCACCCGGTTCTTCTTTTAGAGTGCTCGACCAGCCCTCTGATCTCCGTGGTATCTACCGTCTTCTTCCACAGTGTTGGGTCAGTGACAAGTCGGACAAAGTAACTGACTAAGCCTACCTTAGTTATACTATTCTCAGTGTATGTACCTCCCTCCAATGTTTCAATATTCGTGTATTACCTTCATTCGATTGGTCAATGGGATGGGTTGAGGTCATCACACCATACTAATGTGAAGTCATCTTCTTTGGTTTAATTGTTTTATGTTCCCACCCTTAATTTTACTTTCCCATGTTTTATTCCTCCCAGCAACATTCACATTACTTAATATACAATGGATAAAAAAAATTCAATTCCTCTTCCTCTCTCTGGGTCAAGAGGTGAAGTTCTCAGGCGCATCTCTGGTAAGATGGGTTTTGACAGCTCTTCAGTGTCACCGATCGAGATCTTTTAGTGTCCCCGACGCATGCATACACATTTTCAAGATGGAGATTTCAGCCACCCTCCAGGCCCAAATACGAACTAATAATAAAGACAAAGAAGAACATGGTAGAATACGAAAATAAATGAATGCACTGTATACCATTTATTCCTACTCTAATCCCATTACTTTATTTTAACTATTGGATTAGCAAGACATGCAACGTTTTAGTTTATGCACAGCCATATGCATTAGCATGTGAGGTTCAAAGCGGACATTTTAATACTTCTGCGCAGCTGCAAAGAATTCCCACCAAAAGCAAAGGACGTATATGCAGTAGACGCATGCACAGAAGAGTTCCTGCGTTTTCGGCAGCCATATTAAGACACTCGAGTTACTTCTTAGTAAAGCACATAGATAAGCTTCCCCTAGATAAAGAAAATGTTGTGTGGTGCAATTATTAGTAATCACAAAATATGTTGATTAATTTATTACATGTTATTTCGAGAGGACTGAATCCAAGAAAGTTTATGTACGAAACCTTGCTACATCACCCCCCCAAACGCAAACCATGACCGTGATTTGTACCCAGCAAAGCCGTCCTCTCCTGACGACACCACTTCTTATAATGAGGTTATTCACAGGGCGCCACCTTCCACAAGGTCGACCTTCTCACAATCCTTTAGGAAGATAGCTAATGTATTGAAACCCTTTCTAGCCCCCAGCATTCTGTCCAATATCTTCCCATGATCAAAGGCATGTTACAAACTGCTCAGGACACCTTTAGAGACCTTCTGAAAGCCAGAGCGGTTACTCCGAGGGTGGATTAAAACTACAAGCCCTCTTCCTTGGACCCAGCTTACATATAGAGTCAACTTCCTCCAGACTTGAAGGTTGTGCACACTGTACGTAAGCGAGCTACTGCCCAAGGTACCAGTGATGCCCCACTGCCAGACAAGAAGACTAAGAAGATTGACGTGGTGGACAAACAAGTGGCCACTCAATCTGCCACCCATTTGCACATTGCTAACTCAATCAGCTTACTCTCCAGATACAATAGGGCCCAGTGAGATGAGATGGGGGGGCTGATCTAGCACCTCCAGAGTTATTATCAGCAGCCAGCACAAGAGTTAGCCACAGAGGGACAGAACATCTCTAATACAATCAGCAGGTGTGCTCTGGAGCTGGCTGACACCGCCGCCAGACATATGAACTCGAGCATCCTCATTTGTCACTCCATGTATCTGGCTTTAAGCCAGTGGTCAACCAGCATCAGATTAACCTGCCCTTTGCAGAGAAAACCTCGGTGCGCTGCAGGTTGAACAGATACTAGAGAAAATAAAAAAAGACATGGCACTGGCTGAGGCAATAGGGTCTATTCAGTCCCCATCGCCACGTGGGTCTTTTTATAGAACCCAGTTTTGTGGCAGCGCCAAAGTGCCCTCTCTGGAAGCTTCCACCACCTATCAGAGGCAGCAGCAACATCATCAACCCTCCCGAGGTTACTCCAGGGGTGCCTAAAGAGATAATGACTCCAAAGGCAGGGTCAAAGGGTGCCGCACAGCAAGCCGCTCCCACAAAACAGTGACTCTATCTCCCCTGGAACACACAACACCCATCGGGGGTAGACTGCAGGGGGTTCCTCTCCACCCCCTCTCCCCCAACATACCTTTTGCACAGAAATCCAGCGCCTTTCACAAGAGGATGTGCAAGCACTCCTACTCATAGGGGCAATAGAACCTGTGCCGCCACACCAGCATGGTAAAGGGGTGTAGTCCCTGTGCTTTCTTGTCCCTCAAGCCTATCCTCAACCTTGGGCCTATCAACAAGTACATGCTGTCTGAGCACCTCCACATGGTCACGCTCGAGGATGTCATTCCTCTGCTGCAGCAAGGTGACTTCATGACCGCCCTCGGCCTGAAGGACGCCCATTTCCACTTTCCAGTGCCCATCGCTACCTTGGTTTGTGGTAAGGGGACAGTATTTCCAGTTCAATAATTAGCCCTTCAGGTTAAATACAGCCCCCAGAGTCTTTACAAAATGCCTTGCTCTAGTAGCTGCTCCTCTCAAGAGGAGCAGCATCCATGTCTTTCCTTACCTTGACAACTGGCTGATAAAGAGGAGCACAAACAGGCAGCAGTGCTTGTCCCACAGCCAGATCACCTTAGATCTTTGGCCATCAATGTCGTCAAGTGCCACCTCCAGCCTCTTCAAATACAGCCCTTCCTAGGTTGTAATGTATTGTAATGTATGTATACTTGTAAAGCGCACTGTTACCTCGTTACGTGGTGTCCTGGCGCTGTATACCGCTGGGGAACCCGTCCTAGCTTTCCCTGTGAGAGGGCACCCCAAGGTGAGGGCCAGGCATCCCCGGCGTTGCTGGGGCCGTTGTGGAGATTAAGCAAGCTATTGCCCAGAGTTGCAGAGTGGGACCCATGGTTAGCGTAGGCACCTAAGCGAGAATTATCGAGTCCGCGGACATTGACCCAAGACCCTGCCGCGTCAGGAATTGAACCCTGGTCCCGGGCCGACCTCTGCTTCAGGGTCTGCCGCTTCTAACCGGTGAGCCACACTTCTCCACATGTTCAGTTCTCAATTTCGTCATCAGGAAAGCGTATCCTAGCCCTACACAGGTTCAAGCCTTCCAGCTTCTGCTGCTTCTTTTTCAGCTAAATTGCCACCTAACTATGAGGATAATAATTTGCTTCCTCTGCATGATGGCTCCCTGCAACGCCATCATTTGCCACGCTCGCTCACATACGCATCCCCTTCAAGAGTGCCTTGCAGCACAGTGGTCACAAGCAAGGGGGTCTCTGGGAAGATGTGCTGTTGAGTTGGGCCAGCACACATTACTCTCAGCGGCGGTCGAACAGCAACAACCTGTTTGTTGCCAGGCAGACCCTTTCTAGACCCGGTTCCCCAAGTGACCATTACTATGGACGCCTTTCTCACAGGCAGGTGGCCACATCTACAGGATATGACCTTCAGGGGATGTGGACATCCCTTCAACAGGGCTTCGACATCATTTTCCTAGAGTTATTAGCAGTCACATTAGCTCTCAAGGCTTTATTCTCCCAAGTGCATCACAAGGTAGTCCTGGTCAGAACAGACAACATGACTGCCATGTACTACCTTCAGTAACGAGGAGGCACACACTGTCCCCAGCTCTCTGTGTTAGCGCATAGCATTTGGCGTTGGGCAATTCACCACTTAGTAAATCTGTCAGCGGAGTACCTTCCAGGAGTGGACAACAGTTTTGCAGACCTCGGGATGTGGCAAAAAGTCTACGAGTGGGAACTCCACCCACAATTCCTACTCTTGTACTTCCAGTATTGGGGGTTCCCTGACATAGATCTGTTCACAACGGCCTAATGTCCAAGCTTCGCCTGTAGGTTTCAGCACCCACAGTTCATGGGCAGTGCACTATGGATGACTTTGTGACATTACTAACCTGCAAGTTGCTGAAAACATCTTTTTAAGGAAACTTGTCTGTCTCCCTCTGTCACACGGAATTGGGACTAATGCCACCAGAGGACTATGTTAAATTAGCTCCCCTGATGATCTGGAGCGCAGTTTCGATTAAGCAGAAGACTTTACTTAACCAGACCATAATTAACAATCGTAAGTCTTCAGATAAAGCATCTACATTTATTTGGTTGAGATACGTGAAGAAACACGTTGCCCTATTGGTGAGAGAAGACTGATACTATAACCCTCTGTTAATATCTATCTATAAACAACAACTAAAACATGTGTTTTTCACTATCAAGGGACAACAAAAACATGGAAAAGAGAGGGGAAAAAATAGGGTAGCTAGATATCTCCCCCTCGTTACTACTAATATCATGGAACCTTATCTCACATTTGCATTTTCCCATACACAAAGCTTTTACCTGATTAGATTCAGGTTTGACATGGCGCATAATTTGGCTTCCTAACCAAGCGCCTTTTATCATGACTCCCTTCTAAAGCTTTGACCGTGGGACTCAACAAGTCAGTCTCTGCTACGTGTTTTATTTTTTGCAAGTTATATATTATCCAGAGGAAACACTTTTTAATCCCACTTTTAAAGAATTTGAATATTAGGCACTGTAAGCTTTATTTTATTTGCAGCGCCTTCAAACAGAATATATATGTCTGATGGTCTATAAATATAATTCCTCTGCTGTTCGTCTAAAGCAAATAGTGGGGAAATAATATTGTTATATATCTGGTGTATCTGCCTGAATCATACATTCGTACAGTTGACACTCTGTCTACTATGTATATACTTGTATAAAGCATGTTCTTTGCAATGATAGTGATTTATGTTTTATTTTTGTCTGCTGTATCATTGTATAGGCCTTGTTCTAATCGTGTTACTTTGCTTTGTATTTTGACCTTGAAACTCGTCTGAATCAAATATAATAATATGCAGATACGTTAGGTGTACATTTTTGAGGCTTAGGAAATGAATTCGTTTTTATTTTCTCAGATATATAGCTTTGTTTGTACTGTGTTTACTTGTTTTGATCCGTATTATATCGTTTTAGGGTTATACTTTTTTGTATGCAGAATAAAGAAATTTATGACTATAGCACTATGGATGAATTGGTCATGGATATTTGCCTACACTTTTTTTCCTTTCCCCCTACTTCCGTATGTGATTCAGATGCTACAGCACATTTCCTCACCCTCATCCTTGTGGCTCCCTTGTGGGCCAGACAGCCATGGTTTATGACAATCCTCAAGCTGTCTGTGGTCCCTCATGAGAGACTACCCAACCAGCCAGAACTTCTCAGTGAACACCAGGGCACAGTAAAGCACCGAACCCCAAGTGGCTCAAACTTTCTACTTGGGTCCTGAGGTCCTACAGTTTCGTTACCTCAATTTACCTTCTAAATGTATGTCCATCCTCAAAGAGGCTCACTGTGCCCCTCCATGAGCCTGCTATGCGGCAAAGTGGAAGAGGTTTGTTCATTACTGCCTACTCAAACAGATTGATGTACTAAATCCAACAGTAGAAAGCATTGTTTGCTACCTCTTTCATTTACAATGTTCAAGTCTAGCTTACACGTCTATTCATTTAAAAGTACCTGTCATTGCAGCTTACCTACAGAACAGGTACCACTATTCACTATTCAGAGTTGCCGTCATTAATGCCTTTATAGATGGATTTAAAAGGGTTACTCCCTGCTCCCACCACCAACCTTCCCCTGCCCCCCACCCCCAACCCACCACTTTTGGAATCTCAATGTAGTCCTAACCAAATTCATGAGTTCCCCTTCTGAGCCTCTTCACTCTTTGCCCTCTCCAATTCTATCTTGAAAAGTTGTGTTTCTAGTGTAGACATTTCCCTCAGGAGTGTAGGTAGGCCCCAAGTTCTCCCTTTAGAATAACTTTTTTCCTGGTTCACCATAACAAAGTAATCCTCGAAACTAACCCAGCCCAAGGTGGCCTCTCCTTTCCACCTAACCCAGACAGTTGAGCTCCCAGTGTTTTTTACACACCTGGACTGTGTTGCATCGAGAGCCCTCCACACTCTAGACTTTTAAGGGGCTCTCAGCTCCTACATCAATAGGACAAAATAATTTAGTAAGACACAACAACTGTTTGTCCTCTATACTAAACCATACAAAGGCAGTGCCATTTCAACAGCAGGGGAGCTCGGTGGCTAGTCGGGTGCTTTCAAACCTGCTATGCCAAAGCTAAAAGACATCTCAATGCTCCATCTATGCCGCATTCTACACGCAAGAAGGCAGCCTCCGTAGCCTTTCTGGGTAACATCCCTATAGCTAACATCTTTAAGGAAGCTACTTTGTCCAGCCCCTAACAAGTTTACCAGGCACTACTGTGTGGATGTTCTAGCACGGCAACAAGCTCAAGTTGGGCAGGCTGTACTACATACACATTGTGACCGTCTTCTGCAACATCCTCTGGATAACTACTGCTTAGGAGAGAAAAGCTTTACAGTCTATGCAGAGAATGTGTGTCTACAGGCTACACAAATCAAGAGCAGAGAATGTTACATACCCTGTAAGCATGTGGCATGTTGGCTGTAGATTCACATGCTGTACCCTCCTCAGAAGCATTTTAGTTGTTGAAGATACTTTTCTTTTGGTTTTTTTATTTACTTACATGCTCGTCTTCGTTACCTTCTGTGCTCCATGTCTAGCCTCACTCACTGGTCAGGAAAACAATCTTAACAATGGAGCTGATGTCCATGCATATTACCAGTGATAGTAGGAGTCACTACACCTCTTGAGTCTAACAACTTCTTCAAAGAAAAACAGGTTGTCCGATGCTGGACAACCTGGTCCAACATTACATAGGAGGCAGGAGTATGCAGAGCATGTGTAATTCACAGCACTACATGCCACAAACAGATGCTTACAGGATAAGTAACCTAATTAAATCCCAGAGACCACTCCGCTGCCCTGAAAGGCATCCATCAAACAGCAGCCTGGCTCAACAAGACTTTGAAGAAACTGAAAACTCACCTCTTAAATTAACACCCCGGGCTGACTTATCACTTGTTTTATTAACTCTACCTCTGCTAAATGTGCCCCCCCCCCCCCCTTCCATCTGGGACTTGCCCTCACTACAGCTTCCCAGTGTTGTTAGCCAGCTAAGCTTAAACTTTATAAATACCAAAACATACATACAAAATGCCTCCTATTGATACAGAAAGTAAAATGCAGTTACTAACATCCGTCATGCTCCACAATACATTCAGGACTGTTTCATGATTTTTAATACACTGAATCCTGATAATTTACAAACTCTAATTTCAACTCCTCATATAAATAAAACATAAAGTAGCCTATAAAAGTTGAAATCTAGTTCAGTTTGAATGAATGAATTTATTTATTGTATCAGGTAAGTAAAATTGTTACAAAAGAAACTGGGCACACACTTTCTTCAATCTTAGATAAAACATGATCATTTCGATTAAAAAAATCTATTAATCATGGCTAAAACATAATTTTTGCGTTAAACAACTCTAATAGCCACGACCCTAGACCATGAACAACAAGTAACAGGTTTAGACGCTAGTTTGAAGCTAGTCAGTGACCGAGTCTTTACTTAAGTTCTTTTACCTGATGTGCAAATTTTGCTAATCTAGCCATTTCCATTGGAGTCTCCAAATTAAGAGTTTCATGGCATCTGCACAAGTACCTATGCCAGATTTTAGAAGCAGTGGTTTCAATAAAGTGCGACATTGAAATATATTTAATTTCAATAGAAATTTGCTTCTCGGCAGGCCGGCTTCCGCACCCGGCACTCTACCGAGAAGGTGGTCATTTCTGTGATGGACGAACTTAGAGAGGGGCTAGACACCAACACTCCTCAGGCCCTCGCGCTCTTAGATCTTTCCGCCGCCTTTGACACGGTTGATCATTCCACTCTTCTCACCCGTGTCAAGGCGGCGGGCATCGAGGGCCCTGCTCTGACCTGGATCAGCTCCTTTCTCATGGATCGTTCTCAGGCCGTCCATCTTGCTGATTTTACTGCCCCCCCTCACTTGGTTCGGTGCGGTGTCCCCCAGGGTTCCTCTCTCTCTCCTTTACTATTCAATCTTTACACTTTTCCACTTATTTTTGCACTTCAGCACATGGAGGTCACCGTGTATAATTATGCCGACGACCTCCAACTCATCTTCCATCTGTCACACTCCCCTACCAGTATACTTAATTTTCAGTCTGTCATGCTGTTCATCAGTGATTGGATGAACAGCAACCACTTGAAATTAAACCCGGACAAGACAGAACTTGTTGTCACTGGTTGCACTCCCAGTCCCTGGTCCCCTAACTTTTGGCCCCCCTCCCTGGGCACCCCCCCCCCCACGCCTTCTTTCTCTGTAAAAACCCTGGGGATTTCACTTAATAAACACCTCACTCCCCATTCTCAGATCAGCTCTGTTGTTTCCTCTAGCTTCCTTGCTCTCCGCACTATACGGAAAATTTCTCGGTTCTTCTCTGTCCCTGCCCTTAAATTAATTTTGATGGCGATGGTCCTGTCCCGGCTGGACTACGGGAACATCGTATACAACGGCGCTCCTGCATATGCCTTTCGTCGCCTTCAGTTAGTCCAAAACCAGGCTGCTCGCCTGATTTATGGCCTGCCCAGATTCCATCACATCACCCCTTTACTCCAATCTTTACACTGGCTGCCCATCAGGGAGCGGGCTCTCTTTAAATTGGGTTGTACTACATTCCAGGCCTTGGCGAGAACTGCTCCTGATTTCATCTCCGCCGCCATTAGTCCCTATCACCCCAATAGAGAACTTCGCTCCTCCACCTAATTTTTTCTTTCTGTTCCCCAATTCAAGAAAAAGAAGTCTGGGGGCTTGAAATTCACTGTCCTCGCCCCTACCTTTTGGAATTCCCTTCACATTAGATCTATCTTCTCTTATCTCGAATTCCGTAGGGTTCTTAAGACCTTTTTATTTTCTCACGTCTTTCCACCTCAGTAACTCCGCCTCCTCTGCTACGGGTTCAGCATCCTCCAAGCACCAAGAAACCGCATGGTATATGTGCGCTATACAAATCCCTGTAAATTCAAATTCAAATAGAAGCATATAATGGCTCATTCAAAGCTCTTAAAACCTTTGTTTTTTTAATCTTGATATCGGTGGTTCTTTTTGACTATTTGAACATTGTTTCAAGGCTTCCTTTTTAAAACGTACTCTGCCAATTAAAAACAAAGTTTTTGAAAGAAATAATTAGTTTGAAGCTAAAGAACAATTGCAAATAATGTGTGTAAGAGTCTGTCATCAGCATGCCTCATAGGCTGCAATTCCCAGAATGTAATTGAAAGATTGCCTAGCTACAGTGGAAGACATAAAGTGGACAGAACTAAAATCGCAGCTGAATAAATGTAAACTTTTT
Organism: Lissotriton helveticus; assembly: GCF_964261635.1. Lineage (NCBI taxonomy): Eukaryota > Metazoa > Chordata > Amphibia > Caudata > Salamandridae > Lissotriton > Lissotriton helveticus. The sequence continues at coordinate 969,847,889 of NC_136072.1, forward strand.
GTACTGGGTAAGGTGGATATATATGTATGTTTGTGGTTTCGTGTGCAAATATGACTCTTTTCAGGATTGAAAAAACATTGTCTGGTTAACTCTCGTCAGACCATTAGTATATGAAAGGCATCTAAGTTATTCTTGACCTGTTTTTAAAACATTTTATTACATTCAGAACCCCAATCTTCACTTAATTTGAGATCTTTAAGGGAGCCCTTCACATAGACAGCCCCTGGGTTAGAATGAACTGTGCAATTGCCATTATGTAAGTCCTCATCAATCCTTGTAAGGAGTTGTGATGTAATGAGTTTGAAAACATATTTTGCGTAATTGCCTCCGGAAGCACAAAAAGCAGAATTGCAATCTTAGGTGTTCTTGGTTTACTGCTTAAGCTGGTCTATAAATCTTCCAGAAAAAGCATGTAGGAATAAATTACTTAAGGAATGAACTTTGCTCCAATGACTCTTAATATACTCTGTAAAATAAGACTTTTATTTATTATATAGACTTCTCAGAGCAAATATCAAATGTGATGCCTTGTGTTACCCTATTAATAGATGGGCTCTAGAGGTGCAATACTCCTGCATACAGACCGCTCAATAATTGTAAATACTGATCCTTCCAACCTTATTGTGTGCTGTAGACAGGGGTCCTTGACAACTCATAAACCATTTCTTTGGATTCTCTTGCATTAATATCCAAATCTCTGTGTAAACCAACCATGGTCAGTGCACACCGCACCAGGTCATTCGTATACTGCAAAACAGACATCTGTTTATTACCTCTATTTTGTGGATATACATTCTTCAGGGCCAGACAGGGAAACCAAAAGCAGCCCGCTCCCCTCGACTCCTCGTGCAATCTCTCTTTCCATCCATGCATTCTCTTCTACTCTCTTCTCCTTCTCCTTCTCTGAGCACTTTCTCTTTAACTTTCCCCTCCCTTTCTTTCTCTTGCGCTTGAATTCTTCCCGTGCCAGCTTCAGTGAACCTCAGGAAGCTTGGGAAAGTGACTGAGGCACCAGGAGTGGCCCTGGACTTTATAAACTGGCCTCCACAGGCTTCAGTCCACTGGGTAAATGCCCAGAGGAATACAAGATCTGCCCGGCCTTGAAATTCCTAAAAGCTAACTCTTCTGGATACTGTTGCCCCGGTGCCTCACTTTACTTTTACACAGGTGTCCTCAAACAATGTTTGAATGAGTCTGAGTGTGACAGAAGAGACAGTCACAGTTTTCAAGTTTCATGCACAAAAAGAAGCTTGATCATTGATATAAAAGGCATACATGGGAATGCACTTTCTTGGAAAGTAATGAATGATTAGTATCATGTTGACCATAATGTTGTCTTTTGACCCACATGCAGGTTGGACATCAGTTGATAATAGATATCCTCAGCCAATACTTGTAATTCAGTTAAGTGGAGCCTAGCAAAAAATATGGGCTCAGCGTCCATAGATTCAATAATTCTGCAGTTGCTGGGCTTTGTGAGATGCCTTCCTTTATAAAGTGGATGTGGAGGGCATTTGGACAGTGTACAAGGCTTTCCTAGACAATAGTGTCTGAATAACTTTGCGTAAAATAGGCAGTCCTTGAAAAATGCAGTTGGTAAGCCATTGTGAGCAAGGTCTACCATCCAGCTGGCTGACGTAAGATTACATTCCAACGCAGTCTCCATCTGACCCACTTTGCGTCCCACCTCTGCCAGGCTGGTCTCATGCACTACATTCCTTGTTTGTGACAGACTCTGAAAATGACTGTGATGCAGGTGATGAGACTGGCCAACCGTACCATGAAGGAAACTTGTATGATGACATTCGAGGATGCAGAGAGCTTTACACCTCCTCAGATTCTGGCCTCCTTTGCAGTAGTCATGCGGAGGGCGGCCGAAGTGCTCAACGTCCAGCTTTCTACTTTAGAGGTCAAAACTAATGTCCTGACAGAAGCCCTCCTGCCTGGGCAAACCAATACCGAGCCCTTGCTGCCTTTCAATGAGGCACTCACCAACTCTTAGAGGCCTGGGTCAAACCTTACTCTGCCCACCCCTCCCCCCCACCTCCAGTAAATTTCCAAATTGCGAGGCGCCACGACCTGCCCCAGTTAACCCCTCCTTTTTGTCTCCCTCTCCTTAAACTTGGTGGTGTAGGTTTCTACCAGTTGCACAAATCCTAAAATATTCCTGACTACTCCCCCAGAGAAGTAATCACAGAGTGAAGACCTTCGGGAAGAAGGTATTTTGTTCCACTAGTTTGCCCTTAGAGCATGCAGTTACTCAGAAAGAGTGTCTTGGCGCTGAAAAGACGCTATCAGATGCTCTTCTTCCCCTAGGAGCGGGAGACCAGGAGTTAGTTCTGGAAAAGCCAGGTTTTAAGCATTTTCCTGAAGACCGCTACATCGGCCGCTTTACTGAGAGTCAGTGGGAGAAGGTTCCAGGTGTGGGCTCCATGAAACCGAATGGAGCATCTGCCGGATCGGACACAGCGTATCCTGAGGACTGATGCCAAGCTCAGAGAGGAGTACCTCCGGGTTCTTAGCGGCACATAGTGCGTGACTCTCCTTCTGAGATATTCCGCCCCGATTCCCCGAAGGCCTTGAAGAATAGTCCTAAAGCCTTAAAACTGATCCTCTATTTTATAGGGAGCCAGTGCAAAGCCTTAAGGTGAGGAGAGATATGAGTCCTGGGCTTAAGTAGAAGGACGGCTCTGGTGGCTGCATTCTGAACCACCTGTAAGCAGTTTAGCAGATATTCAGGGAGGCCTAAGTACAGGACATTGACATAGTCCAGTCTGGAGATGATCAATGCCTGGACTACGGTCTTCCTTTGTTCCAAAGGTAAGAGGGGGAGAACTGGAAGACATTTGCCCTGTACTGACCAGGTCATACAGGATGGTTGTGATGCTGCCAAGTTTACAATCTGCTATGGAATGGATACCGCGGATTCCATCAGGCGAGCCATTGGCATAAGTGTTGCTATTAGTTGTCATGCCAGGTTGTGGTCAACAGGCTTTTCAGATGATGTCCAGTCGTCCCTTATGGAAATGGCTTTTGATGGGACTTGACTCTTTGGAGGCAGTCTTTGAATGCCAGGGAAGATGATCTCAGCCTTAGACACCTAGTGGATCTCGAGTGGCAGTTGCACATTGAGGTGACACAAGGTCTCTTCCACGAATGGGGGAGAATACTGGCTTGATCTATTCGGCAGAGCCAAGAATGTGCAAAATCAGCAGTTCTGCATGTTGGAGATATGTTACATCTAGCATAGGACATGGGACTTTGGTGTGCCATCCTGGCTATACCTCTTCTGTTCGGAGTTCTGAAAAAGATTGGGACCAATTGAACCAGAGTCATTTTAGTGGCCTGGATTGGGCATGGAGGCTATGGTATCCAGAGTTCCTGGGTATGAGCATTCGTCCTTCGATCAGACTGTCCCTCCAGGAGGATCTGGTGTCGCAATGGGGCAGGGTCCTGCACATCAGCCTTCACAATCTCCACCTTCATGCTTGGAGATTGAGCAGCGACAGCTGAATACCTTCAACCTTCCTCTGGAGGTGGTTGATGTCATCTTGTCAGCCAGGCGTCCTTCAACAAAGATAGTATATGCCTGCGTTGGGTCACACTTGTGGCTTGGTGCAGCACATGTCAGATTAACCTGCTCCAGGCAAAGTTGTCAAACGTTTTGTTGTTGATTTTGCCTCTCATCCGGCATGGCCTTGCTCTGGGCAAAGTTAAAGGGTATCTTTTGGGTCTTTTGGCCTTTTTGCAGTTGCTGGATCAGCCCTCATTATTTAAATCCCCCTGTTGTAATGCGTTTTTTAAAGGCCTACAACATATGTTTCCTCCCTCTCCTTTTGTCATACAACATTTGGACCTTAAATTGGTCCTCAACGTATTTGATCGGTACTACCTTTGAGCTTCTTTATAGCAGTCATTTGTGGCTTTCCACCCTCAAGACTGTAGTCCTTGTTACTGTAACATTAGCACAGCATGTAAGTGAGCTTCGAGCTCTGTGCCCATCAGCCGTACACAACCTTCTTCCCAGACAAACTGGCTCTGCGAAAATGAGCATCCCTCATGGGGAAAGTTGTGATGTTGTTCCATGTAGGTCAAAATATCACCTTACCAGTGTTCTTTGCACCTCACCCCTCTAAGGTGAAAGTGAGTCTTCATCGCTTGGACCCCAAAAAGAATGAATATGTTTATTGTGTTGTTACTTAAAATCATTACAATATTAAGTTAAAAACATATATCATAGATTAAAAACGGAATCAAGCTTTAAAATCGTACCAATAAAAGGGTATGTACCCAGCCGTTTCTGACTGTGTAGTTAGCAAATAGAGATAAAAGTATCAATATTGTTAATTTGTTGAGCACCTAAGGAAAAGTAGCCCTTGCAGAGTGAAGTTCTCTTATGATGGAGCACGTCAACCTATGAGTCACTCTCTCCGTGAGTCATTTTTCTTTCAAGAGTGAACGAGCTTGGTAAATGAATTTGTCAAAATTGGCCATAATCATCACTGTATACAGGGTGTAGAGCTGGGAAATGGCGTCCTTAGCTGTGCCAGTGCCCAGTAGGAGGAGTGTGGGTCTAAGGTAGATTTGGTGGGCTTGCCGCAAAGCCGGGCAACAGGAGTATATGTACCAGGGACTCCCTTCTATGGTTGCATAAACGACACTCGGTGATATCTGTGCGTGCTTTCCAGGTTGGATATATTTCTTTTATGGGAAGCGGGTGTAGTCTTGCAGCTAAGATCTGATATATTGCCAGACTTCTCACGGCCTGCGTGAGGTCCCCAAAAAGAGCACTTGGCTTGGTCATCAATCAAACTAGTGGTCAACGGGTGAATGATCTGCTCTTTGTGGGGTTCACGGAGAGAACAAAAGGAAAGGCCATGCAGCCAAAGAACCATCTCCCACTGGATCGTCCTACACATTGGCAAAAAAGCAGGTTCTGGAAGGGCTGCAAGCAAATTCTACCGGGCCAAGGCAGCGACCACTACAACGGCACACAGAGTTCCTGTCCTGGACATCTTTCGGGAAGCTACGTGGTCATCACTCCATATGCTCACAAAGCACTACTGTCTGGGTAGCCAGGTGCGCAGAGGGGGGCATTTCACCTGCTCATTCCTGCCAAACATATTTTTTTGAGTTCATTCACAGACCCACCTCGCAATAGGTACTGCTTTTGAATTTATTCAAAAGGGGAGGAATATGCTATTAGCAGTCTCTATCAGAAGACCAAGTTACTTACCTTTGGTAAAACTCTTTCTGGTAGAAACTCTAGCTACCTGCAGATTCCTCACCAAGCTTCCCATTCTCCCTATTTGTGGATTGGACTCTACCCTTTAATGGGATCCCAAGTCTAAAAATCTGTACTTTGGTCAAGCCATTTTGCCGTTGGGGCTCTGCATCTGGGGGCGTGGACAGTCTCGAAAGCAACTGACATTGGCGCTTGGGGGTGGTGCCTATATTGGCCCCGCACGCCATTTCCGGAATGGAGTGGCATTCATGTGGAGCCACATGGCGCCACCTACTTGCACGCAGAGGCACTGCTCAAAAGTTTCCAGATCCAGTCTGTTGGCTGAGGAATCTGCAGTTAGATAGTTGATACCAGAAGTTAAGTTACTTGTCATTTATGATGGAAAATTCCATTACACTGAATTACTTTAACCTAAAGAAGCCTTTGCAATTGTTCATGTTACTTATGTTTGGACGTTTTACCATTTACTAAACAGCTCTTAAGAGGTTAATAAAACTTCGGTACTTCGGTGTATTTCTATTTTACAAGTTGCAGGCAGATACATTTAGCCCTCCTCTGTTATATTCCCAGAATATTTGGTGATTTTGCAAGGTTCTACACGCAAACCATGCCTCATGTCTATTTTTATAGGCCATTTCAGTAGAAGTATTCTGCATACGTTGATATTGGGTTCAGATGTGAAACAAGCCTAAACCATTGAATCAGTTTCTGCTCTCAGCAGCCAACATGTACAAAAACGATTTCCCTTTCATTTCAGATTGTTTGAATATGAGTTGTGTGCCTGTGATTAACATCCTCTCTCTTAATTTAGAACTCAAGAAATTGATCATCCTCATGAAGAGAGAAAGACTTTGCAACCGACAGAGGAAATTAGTTATCCAAGCATATTGCTTGCAAAATATTGCCAAACTGTGACTGCTCTACGAAGAATGTATTTGCATTTGTCTGCAGAACTCAAACGTTAGAGCTCTTCATACAGTACATTGTCATTTGTTTTGTTTGTTTCTAATTATTGTGGGCATAAAGATGCGAAATGTCTGTGAATTGATTTTTAGTGCTTCAATTAGATCTGCATTGAAAATAAATTTTATATCCAGTTCTCAGAATGTTTTTATAAATATCTATATATATTTAAAAATGTCATATGCTATTTTCTAATTTGCAAAAAGAGTACATTTTGGCAGCTTTGCTAACATTCATGATAAGTGATCTACCGTTCTTCGTACCCACCCTTTTGATTTACAAAAATTGAAAATGCCAAGCAGTGTAATTTCTCCGTCTCTTACACTCTGATTAAAGTATTGTTTTACTACAACATTATCCATTTTTTTTCTGTCTGAAATCACAAACATATTACTACAATAATCTAATTTTGAATATAAAATGTCAAGTGTGGTTATCTTCAAACCTCTGAAGTAGCTTAAAAACATGTTTTCTCTTATTTGTGTTTTTTTTATTTTAGTTTATTTTTTTAGAAGAATTGAATTTTTTTCCTGAGAACCGTTATTGCGTAAACGTCACTGATTCATTTTTTCCCAGTAGTTAAAATACCAATAATGTTCTAGTAGCTTGTTTCTAATGAGTCCCCTCATTCCTTACAGCACGAAAGCCTCCCAAATTGTTTGAGCATTCTTTCAGGATGAGTACAGATTTGTTATTAATCAATGAGACGCTTAGCAGGTTCTCACATACATGGAGACGAATGGTCACTGCACACTTTTGCATCTGTACCCCAGTGGGCCACATCCACACTCTTCCCTCTAGTAGTTCAATTTTGGGGCACCATTACAGTTGTGACATCATGTTTCGCTTGTCTAAAACTTGGTAGGCAAAGCAAAATGAATGCTAAAATAAAACTACTCCTCATGAATTGAAGCGAAGAGGCATTGGGGATTATTACCCATGATCTACAAGATGCCACCTGCCTCTGTATATCAAAGAGCTTGGTTATACCCATGAAGTTAATGATAACTATATATTTGGTTAAGTTTAGGGAGCTCGAGTTGTGGTCCCCTATACCTGCGGAAGAAGCGAAATCATGTATGTTGTAGAAATTAGCTTGTATGCAAAACATCAACACACAAAAGGTGTAGGATTTGAAGGCTCATGATGCTGCATATTTTGGACTTTGCAATTCTCTTTCAGGAAACCGCCTTGCAAGAAAGGACAAAATGGTACCATGAGTAATAGTTGTAGATTGGTGCACTGGGATATTGGCCAGGCACGGTGCGTCCATTGGGGCGGTAGCCCCCCCGCCCGCACCACAGCGCTGGCGTCGCGGCCCAAGGGAGAACGAACTGACAATCATGTCCGTCAGCATGACGTCGGACCGCCCACCAGTCCGGCGTCATGTTGACTGACATGATGGTCAAACCAGGAGCAACAGGCAGCAGCATAAGTGCGCATGAGTGGGGACGGAGGGCACCCTGCCCACTCATGCGCACTAGTGTCTGCTCTGCTGGCGCATGCCCATTAAGAGAGCGAGGGTTGAGCAAAGGCTCAAACCTCGGTCTCCTAATGGGCAGGCGGGCGAGTAGTAACCGTGCCCTTAGCCAATCCTTGCGCTGCTGGCAGCACCATGATTGGCTGAGAGGAGTTGCCAGTGCCACCCACCGGCCATGCCAGTCGACTCCTCCCCAGTGCCGTTGGAATCGTGAAGGCGGCAAGCGACTTCCCCAACATCACCCTGACCCGATCCAGCCAGCCAGGAAAGAGGCAGCTCAGTAACCGGCAGTAAGGGAGGGTTAACTTTTAATTTCCTATGGCCCCCTCCTCCCCCTCCCGTGAGCACGCCGGCCGATAATTATGCACAATGCTTCAGCTGAGAATATCGTGTTTTTTAAAACAAACCTTTGTCTTAAAAAACAATGGCATGGTACGAGTCGAGTGTTTCTAGAGCGCTTCCTGCCCCTGCGCTTCGCGCCAAGCAGACAGTGCTTAGCGAATGCCATGCCAGTAGTAGGGGTGAGGGCTTTTAGAAAGTTACACTACTACTGAGTAACTACTCGCGTCGCGTGCGCTCTCCTCGCGCACTTATTTATCACATTTTTATTTGTATGTAGCGCGAACCCGTTTCTGAGGAATAAGAGCGCTTTACGTGAGCACCAGTTACATCTCAGTGCAGCTGCCCCATGCCCTTTCCGTTCCAGCCACGATTAAAAAAAAGTCCCCTCATACGCATAGTATCATCTCCACCGGGGGTGAGGGGCTACTACACGGGATGGGGAGGCGTGAGGCAGGGTTGGGGTAGAAGGGCCAGGGGCCCAGAGCCGTGTACCCCATGTATGTTCGATGGGTGGGGGTGCGAATCTGCGGCCATTGGCATCATTGCTCCGAAGGGCAGAGCTGCGTAGAGGGCGCTGGGTTTCCACCTCTTTCACTCTGTGATCTCAGCTTTTCACCAGTGTCCGTGTGAACAGAGACAAGAGATCTTGTGACACACGGCGGCACCATGTGCAGGCCTGTATGATAAAAGAAACTACATTGTCCATGCAGGGACTGTCATTTTTCATCCGCAGAATCACCGCAGCCGTCCGATTTTCTGTTTCTTCATTCACTCACACCGACACCAATCGGCATAGTGCTGTTTGCTGCTGTGTAAAGCGTTTCTTGTAAATCTGCTGGAATTTCTCTCTTGCTAAAACATGTATTCAGCAGCTGGTATGGGCTGCTTTACCTTGTCTTGCTGGGTCAGAAATGTATTTATGGATGGAGATACATTTTTGCATTCATCTCACAGCCTGGCAAAAGATGCATTAACCCATTGGAACTCTTGAGACAGAAGCTTACCGAAGCACTTCTGTGCCATTAAAAGTGTTCCGTCGCGTGCTGACAAGCCATATTCAATGATGCCTGTGTTTAGCTGTTAATGAGCTCCCCGCTTTTTAGGTTTCGACTGCAAAAAGCTGCGCAAGCAGCTTTTGCGCAGGAGAAATCTAATGAGAACTGTAGTGTGGCTTTGGGTCGGCCCTCGTCATTCATTGGCTGGCTCCATAAATGGAGCCTAGCCATTGGACGAGGGGCCTGTCCGTCAATGCCGGACCAGATTTGGGGGCGTTCCCGAGATTCTTTGGCTTTTGCCGACGTCACGCGACGTCAGCCGAAAGCCGGGAACGCCCCCGAATCTGGTCCGGCATTGCCGGCACTTCTGCGTCTCTCAGTAGTGTCTGCCTAAGTTTCTTGATAAATGCCAACCTGCTGTTACTTTATTGAAAATAAGGTTGATATTATTGCCGTCAGTTTCTTGTAAAGTGTCTTAAATAAAACTATCAAAAATTACTCGCTAGGGATATAGTACCTTTTTAAGATGGCCGTCTTTGTGACCTAATCCTAGCTTCGAAGAAGCTCCTCTTCCATGACGGCAGCCACTATTGCCCGGTCCGTATATAGTACAGGTAAATACACATTTCAATGTGTGTATATAACATCTGCCATGGTTACGGTAACCCTTCTCGCCAAGCTTCTGCTTCAAGATAATTACTCCGATGCTGATCTACGAACTTTGGCCAGACCTTCCCAATCCAAGATGGCCGCCTCCGGAGGGTGGTAGTACGGATGCCGAGAGGTCCACATCCCTTGTTGGCAGTTCCCTATTTGAGTGAAGCTTCTTCCGGGTTCTTTTTTTCTTTCAATAACTTTATTGAGCGTCGCCCCGTCACACTGCGGGTCGGAAAGGGTGTGTGTTGGTTGCAGTATGTAGACGGTGGAGCAGGGATAGCAGCGTTCTCGCCCCTCCGCCAGCGCCATGGGGCAGTAGCACAGCTCTGCGGCCAGCATGAAGTACAACGAGAAGGAGCTGCTGTCCTTGTCCAAGCAGCCGGCAGAAAAGGCTGATGAACTACTCATGAAGGGGCCCAAGAAGGGCAGCGGTAGGTCAGACGGCATAGCCCACTCTAGCAGCTTCTGCTTGCGTGACACACTTCAGGAGGGGTACTTTAAGATGTCATCAACACCTAATGAGTTATATGTGGTGGCTTATAGTGTTGGAACTATTTGGGCATAGCTGTCAAGTTTCCCCAGCTCCATAAGTGATGTGCTGCTTCAATCCAGCTTGTTTTCCTTTCAATGATGGGATTTGTAGTCCTATTTTATCATGGAATAAACAAGACAAGTCCCAATATGCAAAGAAAAAACCTGGACCTGGGAAACTTGGCTGAGCTTTTTGGGGTACTGATGAATAAGTGACCAAGTGTGCACCAGATGACAAGTACCACTGTGGGCCACAGGGGATAATGAGTTCCGTCGCTTATCCTGCTTTGAGGGAAAAATCAGGTGACAATTGATGCAGTGGCATTGAAGGGGAGGGTTTATGAAATGATTGTGTGGGGTGGAAGTGCCGGCACCACAAAAGAGACAGCAGTGTAAAAATGTCAAATGAGAAGCGGGCAGCGTGATGTACAAAGGGATGGCGAGCATGCTACTGTGGCGGTACCAGATGCCGAGGCTGCACTGTATGAGTCCGAAAGATGATAGCCACTGATGGAATATCACATTAAGAGGAGGGTGTCCTATGGTGAGGGGCTCTGACGAACAATTTTGGAGAAACACTGTTTAGGAGAAGGGAAGCATGTCTAGGGATTTCTGCGGAGGATTGTATAATTAAGGGTTTCACTGATTTGTTGATAATGGGCACAGCCAGCAAAAAATGTGATGGTACTGTGGGTTACTGGATTTTTGGATCGTTTTGGATTACCTAGTGACCAGTCAGCACTGTGGGTGTCTAACAATGAGAGATGGCACTGAGTGAACCAGATGAAGTAAAGAATTGACAGTAGTGTTCATTACAAAGTTATGAGAGGCATTGATTGCTTCGGTTCTTCATGAGTGGTTATCCATGCCCCTAAGTAAGGGTGACGCCACCGGGGCATGAAATGATTATTGAGCAGTATGAGTTGCCAGAGAATGAGAGGGGTTTGTGATTAAGGACAGTGGGGTATTTGTCGGGTGACATTGTGAAGGGGCACTCTTGAGTAAAAATAGGCAGGAGGTGGCTAAAATAGAGGCAGGACTGCAAATACAAATGGGTACAAAATGACGAAAGGGCACTCGAGGGTACCAAATAATTAGGGTGTTGAATATTTGCTAAATGTATTTTGTAGAAAATAATCTCCGGGTCAAGTAGGTCCCAAATGATGAATGTGCCAGAAGGCTGTTTTATGATGTGTGCACCAGTGAGGGTGAGCTGCCAGGTGCTGATGTGGCACTGTGAAATATTAAAAAATGCTGACGCCGTAGGATGCAAAATTAGGAGGTATTACTGCCAAGTGCCAAATATTGTCTATGGCTGGCACTGTGGAAATAATTGAAGGTGGTCTGCTGGTATGAATTATATTGTGATTTGATTTTTAATTTAGAATTGAGGGAAAATAAACTAATTGTTCCCCCTACACCACACTACAATGATGTGCTAGTAGCCCAATTACTAGGAGACACAGATTCCATGTTATTTTTATGTGTATGTTATAACTTGCGAAAATCTAGGCAGTTGTAGTGACATCTGCATTAATCCGTTCCTTGTGACATATCCCCGGAAATTCATTTTATGAACCACAAAAGGAACCCTGAACTCTGTTTCAGCACTTTGGTAAACATCACACACATTAACGACCTGTAACTGGCCTAGCGAAAGGGACCAGTACCTGTAAAACAAGTTGAACTGAAGACAAATTGGATGTGGTGTACTGTTTGATGAAGAGCACTGGTTATTAAATCTACAGGGGCACGGTCCCTCAGTCAGGTTGCTTGGTAGTATACGAAGTGATGTGGGTAGTACTATGTGACATGCAACTTTAACCGTGAGCTAAGCGAAAGGGTCTTATAGTGAACTAAATTAAAGGGCATTGTAATTTATTAAATCAGGAGTTGCTGTGTTCAACTAAAGTTACAAAGGCCAATTTTGTGTGCTAAATTATGGATGACACTGTATTGTATAAACTGATGGAGAGTGTAATACATGAAGGATGCAGAGTCCACTTGATAGGTTAAGATCCTTTATTGCAGGTTCCTTCCAGGTTAGACAGACAAGTTAAGATTATAGGTAGACTGTAGATAGACCCCACCAGGAGCTCGCTGTTGATAGCTCAACCTCAGATGACCAACTGCCTCAATAGGGAATAGAAAGGTACAGTCAGCTAGAGAGACTCCTTGGCATTCTATGATGTCATAAGTATAATAGTATTGTCTAGCCAGAGAGGAACAGTGAAGATAGTATTTACTACACATCCTCTCTCTTTATGGAGTAATAGCAGAACAAAGGAATAATCAGCAACAATCTCTCTGGGTGTGGGTCTGTGTGTTTGTGTGTGGCTCTGTGTGTGTGTGGGGGGGGGCTCTGTTGGTGTGTGTGGGTCTGTGTGTGTCTGTATGTGTGTTTTTGTGTGGCATTTGCCAGAGATTAAACTATTGGCATTGTAAATGACAATGCCATTTATTTATCTGTTTTGAAGACCAACACATAAATACAAATTTTGTCATTTACAGTGCCAATAGCTCAAACTTTTCAAAAGGCGAAACCATTGCATTGTAAATGCTTGTTTTTACACTGGCTTGCGGTAATTGGCCGATTTATTGCTCTTTCTTTTCTTGACCGTGAAGCAGACTCACTCGTTTCATCAAAAGCAGTTCTTCAATTGCCTTCGGGTCCCGTTCCCACTCTATAAACACTAACACTCTTTGAAGTGCAGAGTGACTCACTCTGCACTTCAAAGAATGCTAGTGTTTATAGAGCGAGAACGCAGACTAGTGCAGTCAGGCCCAGTGCTTCTCTACAGTGCTCCTTTGCTTTGTGTAACCAGGGTTGTGCTTCACAAGTGTGCATCCAGTACAACACCTCTATTGTGTTAAAACGTTTGTTTACAGATTTTCGGGATCAATTGATTCTTTTAGGGTGTACAAAAACTCTTGGCACCCCAGAAATACCTTTCTGATTGACTATAATGTTTTTGAGACTGATTCCATGTCGCAATTATGTTAAGCATAACGGCCCACATGCATCAAGCATTTTTGGAGTCGCAAACGGTGCGATTCCTTAAAATCGGCCGTTTGCGAATGCAAAAGTGCTGTTTGGGATGCATCATGCTATTTTAGAAATTGCAATTTTTTTGCAAATTCTAAAATTGCGATAGCACATAAGAAATCGCAATTGTGCAATTTCTAAAATGCTATGCATCATTTCTTAAAAATGTGCGATTTTACAAATTGGAAGTGCAAATTACCAGGAAGTTCAACCTCGTGGTAATTTGCGAAATTGTTCAAATATGCACAAAAATGCATTTTTTAAACTGTTAAGTTACAGACACACATGTCCTTAGGACATGTGTGTATGTAACTTATACTGAAAAGTACATTTCATGGGTGCAGGGGGGGGTCATTTGCACCCCCCTCTCCACCCTTGAAATGCATTGATAAATTTCGATTTCAAATTGCGAATTCGCAATTCCCATTCATTCCAATGGGCATTTTGGCCCATAGGAATGAATGGGAATTGTGAATTCGCAATTGAAAATTTGCATTTTTTATGCAATTCGGTAAAAATAGCGATTTTTACCGAATTGCAAAAAAAAAGCAAAAATATTCATGCATAGGCTTTTGCGATTTCTAAATTGCGAATCGTTATTTTTCGCAATTTAGAACTCGCAAAAGCCGATATTGATGCATGTGGGCCAACATTTCTTTTTGAATGCTGCTAATCTGTGACCTGTTTAGTTATTTGTTTAGTTGTGCAGTTTAAATAAAAAAAAATCTGTGAGGTTCTCAGCATTGTATCTTGAAGTCTGCTATGAAGCTCTGGGTATACTCAATAGGCAGCTACCATGTTGTTGTAGTACGACATCCCTTTATTAATGTAATAACTGTACTTTTACAATTGCATTATTAACCTTCTTGCTTCTGGAATTTGCTTGAAAATGCACCATTTACCCACTCTTTTTTAAAAAAGGTGCTTGCTCGCCACAGTGCTCGACCCAGACACTTTACGGCCCACCACTTCCAAATGTCATCAGCCACCCCTGATATTGGCTACACTCTGCGTATGTACATTGCATTGGAATGTGTACTGTTCATGTGCTACTTTATATTTAGGGTCAGCTACAGTGGCTTGACGGTCATGTCAGCCAGGTCTTGCATCAATAGAGCCATGTATTGTGGAAAGCACACCTCTGCACTCTGGATATTTCCACTGTTGTCCACTCAAATCCAAAGGAGTACATGTAGTCGGAGATAAAATAGAGCAGTTTAATCACGCTTAACCGGATGCAAACGAAAAGGGAAAAACATGTTCCGTGAAGGGAATGAAAAACTGCAAACAATTCTCCTTTCATATTTATACTATATTTCAAACGAGGATGTGGTCAGACTCCACTCCCCTCCACTAGCCTATTGGAAATTTCCTTCCAGTTATACATACAAAGAAATAGCTAACCACACTACATTTTCAAGGTAAGTAATATGAGAAAGACTCACATGGCTTGACTAATTGCAAATTCGATGGAAACAAATGTAACTTTCCATCTCGGAGAAGCACAAATGATTAACAAGGTGAAATTATTCTAGCAACCATTCAGTACTTTTCCATGGGCATGGAGAGCAAAATAATTCACAATGTCAGCACGTACAGGGAAAAGTTTCTCAGACAACATACAAAGTCAGGTAGATTTAAAAAAATGTCTGCACTCCTGTTCATATCATATAATCTTTTTCTCAACTGGTCCTTGAACATAGGTTCAACATTTTGTAATTACCTGCTATGTCTAACCTATAGTATCAGTAGTAGATAATTTGGATTGGTCCCTCATATCATGATAGTACTTCATTTTCCGATCGATATTCTCCATTATAGGGTTGTTAGCACGGGAAATAAGAAACAAATGGACCTCTATAAGAAAGCTAATCTGTGAGGGTAGTAACACTAATGTTCATTTAATCCCATATTTCGTCTTCTTGCATCATAAGCATATTCTGTTGTGGAACAGAAACTGGAGGGTGCTTGCAGGCTGAAAGGAACACGCTGCAGCACATGGAAGACAATTCACACACAGTCGGCACCCTAAAATAATCCCACCTATAACCAAGACTATCATTAATAGTTTCCAACCCCATGTGAGCAGTACTTCTCTAAACCAACCTGCCTAAATCCAATCTCCAGTATCCTGATGTATTTCAGCAGCAATTTTGTGAAGTTTTTGAATGGCCAAATTCACTTAGGGGCGTTATCTGGGATATACATACAACATGAACTACCAATTAAGAGGCATGCCAGCCCCTTCTCTGCTAAAAGAATGTCTGAAACAATACGATTTTGAAGGGGAACAAGACCGGTAGCTTACATTTCTACAGTAATGTTGCTGAGTGCACCAGCAGTCTCATTGATAACAGCTTCCACTACCCTGGTCAAACGGCGGACCTGTACACTATTAGCCATGGCACCCCAGAAAGGCACCAGACCCTTCATTACATCTATAAATTGCTGCAGCGTTGTATCTGTCTGGTAAACATGTACTACCCATTTATTAAGTCGCTGTGTCTTGTGATAATCAGAGCTTGCAAAATAAGTGGGAGAGAATAAATGCTATGCATCTGCCTTACAATCCTTTAGGGAGCCAGACATAAGCCTGATTTCCACAAACAAAATAGGTGTTTTGCAAGGTCTCAAATGATGGGGAACTAGTGCAATTTAATAATCTCTAATATTGTATCTTTTATAGATTCACATGCTTGAATCTTCCCCGTCGTCATGGTGGGAGTCCCAGAGTAACAGTAAAATAGCAGTATGAAAATCTAACAATGACAAGCCCATAGAAACTCATATACTTTTGTAACCTATAACCATTGTTATAAAACATCCAAACTCCAGCCAATCAGCTCAAACCATAGAATCCCCTTCCTCTGCAGGGCCACCATACCCTTAGATTTTTTACCGCACGTCGTGTGCTAGGGAGTCTGAGCTCTGCTCAGTCAGTGTTTCTTCTACTGCCCTTTTGAACTCTAGCTAAAGATTTATCTTAGGTGTTCTTCTCATCTGAGGCACCTGTCAGGAGTGTGAGTACTTTATTTTGTTCATCAGGGTTGTTTAGGTCCTGTAAGACTTGTGGAAAGTCCAGACTTTTTTCTGAGGACCCACATAAAGAATGCCTCAACTGCCTTTACCCAGAGCATAAGCCCAGAGAATGCAAGTACTGTTGTACTTTCTCCTCAAAGAACCTTAAAGATCGTGAGGGTAGGCTGCTCATCTGGCTGCAAAAAACTCTGATTCAGAGGCTGAGGAGAAGCCCCTTACCTCCTAAAAGAAGAATCTTTGTCTTCATTTCTTAAAGATGCCAAAAGAGCCAGTTCTCAAAGTAAGGCGAGAGTTGAGGTAAAAAGAGCAAGTCTAGCCCCGCCTCATCACATCAGAGGTCCGCATCAGCTCCTCCATCAATGCCTCTATCTCCTCACAACGGTTCTTCTGGTGACAAAAAGGGCCCGTCAACGAAGAAATCACTGTCTACGACTTCTGGCTTCGTCATTAGCATGTACCACGTCGACGAATTAAATTACATAGAGTGTGTCGACGACCGTGGTGATGGTTTCACTGTAGACGACCGCACAGGGTCTATCTCTGTCAACGAGAGTTTCACAGACGACGCCTTGGCAGGTTCCTCACCGTCGACGGCTATCATTTCGACTGTTGTTACGGCGACGATCCCGTCCCCTTTCTCATCGTATGGAGACGCTTTCCAGGAACACTATTCATATGAAGAGCAAACTCAGGAACCCTTCATTAATGTTCCAATTTTATTAGTATCTGACCTCCGACTAATGCTCAATGATTATTATAAAAGATTTCCAGAAGCAAGTTCTGCTCCTCCTTCGCTTCCCGCATAGGAAGCCAGCACTGTGGGTGCTACCTCTGCAGAAGAGCAGCGTTATTTTAATTCCTTCTCAGGGTGCTGCGCAAAGTCAAGATGATGATGACCAACAGTTGGAGGAAGGGGAATTGCGTTTGGACCAGGATATCCAGGATGAGTGGGATGATTATGCGATTCCCACTCCACCTTCCACATCTCCTCCCTCAGCTGACTCTCCGCCCGCAGATATCGGTGGGTTCCATGATCTGCTAGAATGTGCCTCCAGGCGCTTTGATCTTCCCATGCCAGTCCAACAGACCCAATGTTTTCTTTCTGACTTTAAACCTCCTTCACAATGCTCTTCTTGTTACATCCCTGTTGTGGATTTCTTGTGGCAAGATGGCTGAAATTAATGAAATACTAGTTTCAATCCCTGCTATAGTACAAAACTGGATACAAAATACAAGGCACCCGAAGATTCTCCCACGTGCCTAATCGAACATACCAGGCCTGATTCGGTCATCATGCAGGCAGCTCGAAGCAGGTCAAAAAACCCTTTCTCTCCATGTTCAGCTCCCCCTGACCAGGAGGGATGTTGTTTAGACAATATTGGTAAACGGTTCTCTGCTTTGTCAGCCACGGCCATCAGACCCTCCAAACCTTTAGCTATCCTGGGAAAGCATGTGGACAAAGCTTTGCAATCGATAAAAAAAGAATACAGACAGCCAAATCCTTGGAAAATCTTCAGCAAAAGAGATTTTCTTCTTGCAGAGGCAGGGGTCAATATCTCTCACCCACAGTTTCAACAGCATTTCCAACCCTTTCCTCAACAAGGTTTTCATCTCAGTGTTCCTCAGCCCTTTCGGCAAACCTTTACTTACAACCTATTCTAAGCCAGCAGCATGTCAACTCCAACCTTCAGGAGGTGGAGCTAACGACTCTAACAGGAGACAATGAGATCCCTCAGGCCCTTGCTATCGCAGTCCCACTTCAATTCGGCTCCTCTTACTCCAAATTATTCGATCAATGGAAGCTTATATCTTCCGACAAGTGGGTGTTAGACACATTTCTCCACGGTCACACCCTAGAATTTGTTCAACGTCCTCCCAACATGCCACCACGATGGACGTCTTATCGCCACCACCGGGTTCTCATCAGAGCGGTCCGGTTGCTCCTATCCAAGCAGGCAATCGAGAAGGTACCACCATATCAACGCAATCGGGAGTTCTATTCCCACTTCTTTTTGATAAAAAGAAAGATGAGGAAATAGAGGCAGAAAATGGACTTGATCACTGAACAAGTTCATCAAATCCCAATCTTTCAGGATGTTATCACTCCAGGAAATTCTGCTTCTAATGGATGCAGGAGGCTATGGGCCAGATGTAGGTAACTTCCATTTAGCAAGTCCTTAATAGCGATTATTACCGAATTGGTATTCAGGACTCGCTAAATGGAATGTAGGTAGGAATCGCTAAAATATTAGCGATTCCTTAACATTCCTTAATAACTAATCGGTAATTCCAATTTGTTAAGGAATACCTAGCCTTTCATTCCTATGGGCTAGGAGGCCCATAGGAATGAATAGGAAGAGATTCACTATTAGCGATTCGGTATTACCGAATCATTAATAGCGGGAGGTATTTCAAGGGTGCCAGGGTTTTCAAAAGACACCCTGTTACACCCTGTTACACCCCTGAAATGTGCATGTGTGGCACACATCCATGCCCGAAGGGCATGGATGTGTGCCACATGGTACATTAAAAAAATGCTTTTTGTAAGAAAATCGCTATTTACCACCAACTTGAAGTTGGTGGTAAATAGCGATTCCTTAAGGCTGAGGTGCACTGTTTTCAGTGCTACGTACATTGCATTTAAGGAATCGGTATTTCCGATTCCTTAAATGCAAGAGCAAAATAAGGAATCGCTATTTTGCAATTCCTTATTTTGCATGTAGGTTCAAAGTCACCTACATCGCACATGGCTAAATACCGGTCGTTAACGCAGAAAATTAACGAATTTCAGCGTTACCGACCGGCATTTAGCCACCTACATCTGACCCTATGTCTCCCCTGGCTCTGCTAGGCGCTTATTTTCATGTTCCAATTCACCCAAAACATTGTCAATTTCTGAGAATCGAGGTGGCAGGGTTTTGGGGCTGAAGTCTGACCCAAGAGCCTTCACCAAGTGCCTGGCTCCGGTAGCAGCTTTCTTATGATGAAATGGACATCAGGTATTCCCTTATCTAGACGACTGGTTGGTCAAGGCCTCATCGCTTCAAGCCGCCAGGAGATCGACGGTTGCGTGTATCCATCTTTCTCGCTCCCTGGGGCTCAGGATAAATTGGAAAAAGTCCTCCCTGGTTCCCTCCAGATCAACAGTGTTCCTAGGAGCAACTCTGGACACTACACTCTCGAAAGCTTTTCCCACAAAAGAAAGAATCCTCCGGCTGCAAAGGACAGTGAGAGGTCTGGCCGCAAAAAAGTTCACTTCAGTACGAACGTACAAATCAATTCTGGGGATGTTGTCACCTTGTATCCCGCTGATTCCCAATTGCTGCTTAAGGATGCGACCCCTCCAAGAGGAGCTCGACGCTCAATGGAGGCAATCTCAAGGCTCATTCGAGGATGTCATTTCAATCACTCCGAAGATGGTCTCAATGTCTTGGTGGATGGTCAAAGAGAACATTTCACAGGGTCTCTTTCCTCATGAAAAACCAAAGATGGTCATGACGACCGATGCTTCCATGGACGGGTGGGGTGCTCATCTGCAAGGATTGCGGGTCGACTGGAAATGGTCTTTTCAGCAAGCTCAGTATCACATAAATTACCTCGAACTCAAAGCGGTCTTTTTGGGTCTTCAAGTATTTCTGCCCAAAATCAGGAAATCATTGATTTTTTTCTGTACGGACTACACCACCATGTTTTATCTGTTAAAACAGGGAGGGACAAGATCTCAAATACTCTCAATCCTGCTTCAACAGATTTGGGAATGGCTGATACACAACGAGACAGCAATCCTGGTTCAGCATGTGCCAGGAGTACAAAAAGATTTGGCAGACTCACTAAGCAGAGACACAAATCAGTGTCACGAGTGGGAATTGAACTACGAACAGTTAAGAAAGGTTTTTCATCACTGGGGGTTTCCAACCCTAGATCTGTTTGCTACATCTCATAAAAAAATGCAGATCCTTCGCCAGCAGGTTCCCTCAACCAGGCTATCTGGGAAATGCCTCCCACTTCTCATGGGAGGGAGCGTTTGCTTATGCTTTGACCCCCCCCGTTTCCTCCCATACTGAAAGTTCTCCAAAAGATCAAACGAGAACCTTGCAGTGTCATTCTAATAGCCCCGGCATCGGCGCAACAATACTGATTCACAGAGCTGTTTCGCCGATCAAGGGGTTCGCCCATTCACTTACAACCAAAAGAGGATCTCCTTTCCATAAACCAGGGTCAGGTGGTTCACCCCCAGGTTCCCACACTCAACTTGACAGCCTGGCTCCTCATCACACAGAACTTGGCGGATTAAACATTTCTGAGGAATGTCAAACAATACTGCAGATTGCTCGTGCTCCCTCCACGATAAAATGCTATTCAGCTAAGTGGAAAAGATTTTGTATGTGGTGTGTCACAAATTCTCTTGATCCGCTTTCTTCGTCACCTGAGGACGTTTTGCCTTATCTATTATCTCTTGCTAAGGCTGGTTTGGCATACGCATCCATCAAGGTGAACTTAGCAGCTATCTCCAGGTTCAGACGTCGTTCTGGGTCTTTGTCCCTGTGGTCTGATAGACTAAAAAAATTATTAATGAAAGGACTTTTCAGGCTCTTTTCTCCTGTAGCGCCTCCTCCAGATCCATGGCAATTAAATACTGTATTGTTGCAGCTCATGAAATCACCCTTTGAACCTATTCTCAAATGCGACTTGAAGTATCTATCTTGGAAGGTAGCCTTCCTGTTGGCTATCACATCAGCAAGACGCGTTTGTGAGATTCAGGCCTTTACCACAACAGAGCCTTACCTTCAATCACTCCAGACAGTCTTCGAAAAAAACCATCTTTCATACCTAAAGTGCCTTCAGTGTTTCATCTAAATGAGCCAGTGGTTTTGCCCTCCTTCTTTGCAGCTCCTTCGTCACCAGTTGAGTGGGCTCTTCATTCTCTGGACATTAAAAGATGCCTAAAATTCTACTTACAAAGGACTCGTTCTTTCAGGAAGTCTACTCAACTACTAATTGCCTTTTCTGCCCCGAGGAAGAGTCAGGCTTTGACACCGGCATCTATCGCTCGTTGGATCTCATCAGTTATTATTTTTTGCAATGAGGGGGCTGGCTGTCCTCTGGTTGTCAAATCCACAGCGCACTCAACGCGTAAGGTGGCTGCTGCTTCTGCCCTGTTTGCTGGAGTGTCCTTGCCTGATATCTGCAGGGCAGCGACGTGGGCGAACGTCCATACTTTCACGAACCATTACTGCTTGGAATATGTTTTTTCTATTATTAAGCATTTATATGCATTATTCTGAGTATGTGTTAAAGGATTAGTTGTTCCTTGGGTCGTATGACTGGATGGTTCACCTTCCTGCCGCATTTCGGACCATTTTTCTTGATAAAGTACTGCTTCCTATTCTGATTCAAGCATTTGAATCTATGAAAGAAGCAATACTGGAGAAAAAACAAGTTACTTACCTGTACACTGTGGGTCTCCAGTATTGATATATTTTATAGATTCACATGCGACACACCCTCCTCCCCTCTTCAGGTTCACCTTTCATACCTTTTTATTGCCTAGGGCACTCGTGCTCGAAATGTGAGGGTTTGGTGGCCCTGCAGGAAAAGGAGAGTCTATGGTTTCAGCTCTGATTGGCTGAAGGTTTGATGTTTTATAGCAATAGTTATAGGTTACAAAAGTGTATGAGTTTCTATAGACTTTTCATTAGATTTTCATACTGCTATTTTACTGTTACCGTGGGACTCTCACCATGACGACGGGGAAGATTCAATCATGTGAATCTATAAAATATCTCAATATTGGAGAACAACAGTGTACAGCTAAGTAACTTATTTTTTGCTGTACGGGAGCAAATACTATTCCAAACAGCAAGGGGCCCTTCACCTTGAACACAAAAAGAGGCATTATGAGCATGCACATTGCCACATTGGACAGCTTTATCTCATTAAAGGATAATCGCATAGAGGAGATGTTGTAGCCTGTGAATTCCTCCATGGTCCCATAGATCTTAATAGCATTTGGCCAGCATAGATAGTAGAGGTGATCCCTAAACTGGCTCTGTACAGTCTTATTAGTGACTTTGATAAAAGGAGCCAAATTCAATTCCCACCAGGCACTGCAACATCCATTGTAGGATAAAGGTAGGGGAATAAGAGGTGACTTCCTTTTGACTGAAGATGGCAGGAAGCCACATATCCAACACTATGTAGCATTATAGCCAAGATGGGTATTATATAAAACCTGAGTGAAGCCATTATTCACATATTGCAAGTAGTGTGCTTGCACACCGCTTGCTTATGAGGGGCGAGGGTTATATACTGATGCTCTGGTATTGGTGTGGTGACTGATGTCATTGACTTGGTGACTGGGTGGTTTTCTTCTAACTACCGTTCTGGTGGTTAGAAGAAAACCACCCAGTCGCCAGCATTCCTAAGATTATTATTAGAAGACACAGAAGCAAAACAATTTTCACTTTCTTAGTCCAAAATTGTTGTATACCAGACACTAGAGTCTCCCCCTCCTGCCACCGATCAGAGGGTGACTTCCCAAACGGTCTCAGTTCAGTATTCCTAGTCTTACCCATAATGTATTTGTGTATGATATACAAATATTGTTCTTAATGAGTGTTTGATGCTTCTCCTAGTATGTCTTTATGCTCAGACTTTTTTTTTTCTTTTCTACCCTTACCTTCCTTGAATGGATAACCTTGTTTCTGCGGGACTCTTTTAACAGCCAAAAGCAAAGTAATGTGGCTAAGACCTCATAGAAATCCCTATTTACTCTACCAAAGAACATCAAGAGTTCCCAGTATGTTTTACTTCAAAGCCTCACTGGCAAGCTTATGTACAGGTCTATCACCAGGACATTAACGCTGGTAAGAAGTCCTATTATGCCTCAAGAATTGAAGCTGCCTCCAACTCTTGTAAAGAGATTTTTAGAATAGTTAAGGATTTCACCTCCACCTCCTGGTGTACCCCTAGGAACACCCACTCCGAGTCTTGGATTACTGAGCTAGCCAATTTTTTTGCCAACAAAATTCAGCTCATTCAAGCTTTTTTTCTCTGCAGCGACTGCTCCGGCGATTAGCAATTTGCCTGTGTCTCCTTTCTCTCTCAACCAGCTGAACCCCTCACTTTGGGTCTTTCCACCTATTACTTCCCAAGCCTCTCTTAACTTACTGTCCAATCTAAAATCTGGTTCCCCCTATGATCCCTGCCCCGCAAAACTGATTGCACAGGTGGCACTTGTGCTTAACCCCCTAGTCAACCCCGTACTTAAACTTTCCTTGAGCACTGGAATGGTCCCTAAGCGGTGGAAACAAGCCCTGATACTACCTCTTCTAAAAAAAACTAATCTCGACCCTAAAGTACACGCAAATTATAGACCTATCGCGCTTTTGCCTGTCCTAGCGAAAGTATCTGAGAAGCATGTGCATATCACTCTTGCTAATTTTCTGGAATCGAATTATATTCTGCATCCATCACAATCTGGGTTTCGCTCCAATATGAGCACTGAGACTGCACTGCTCGAAGTCACTGAGGTCTTATGAGAAACTTTGGACGCTGGCGGAAGAGCCATGCTGGTGATGCTCGACCTTTCGGCGGCATTTGACACCGTCCCCCATGACCGTCTCCTTTTTAGACTCTGGGAGATCGGTCTAAGGGGGTCGGTGTTCAGCTGGTTTAAATCTTTCCTTGCTGATTGCAAACGGTCTGGGCGCCCCCTTTCTCTGCCATGATGCCACCTTTGGAAGTGGGAGTGCCTCAGGGCTCTATATTAAGCCCCACGCTTTTTAACATCTACATGTCCCCACTGGCGGCTCTGGCAGAGGCTCTCGGAGCTCAGACCGTGTCGTACGCTGACGATACTCAGCTTCTTTTCACGTGCGACAAAGGCTCCGACTTTAATGGCAAGTACATCAGAGACTGCCTTGAGGCAGTTTTCGGCTGGTTTCAGCTGAACTGCCTCAAGTGCAACTCTGCTAAGTCGGAAATTCTTTTTTTTGGCGGCCCTCCTGATCCTAGCTGGAAGGACTGGTGGCCTCCCGCCATGTTTCCCCCAGCAAGTGACTCGGTTGTCGCCAAAAATCTCGGGATTCACATTGTTAATGGCCTCTCTTTTAAACCCCAGATATCGGGCCTGGTGGGCAAATGTTTTGCCATCTTAAAGATGATTTGGAAATTTCTGCCCCTCCTTTCAGTTGATAATAGAAGAGTTACAGTACAGGCACTGGTCGGTGCTCGCTTAGACTATGCCAATGTTCTTTACTTGGGTCTCCCTGATTTCCTCCTTTCTCGCCTTCAAGTCGTCCAAAACTCGGCAGCACACGCCATTTTTGGTCTGACTAGATGGGCCAGTGCTAGTGCCCTTCTTACCACCCTTCACTGGCTTCCGATAAAAAAAACGGATCATTTTCAAAACAATGACGTTGGCTTTCAAGGCACTCCACGGCCTGGGAGCCTCCTATCTCCAGAGACGGGTGAACTTTTACCTGCCTTCCAGACCACTCAGATCGGCCTCCCTTGCCTTGGCCACGGTTCCTGCCATAAGGCGGGCCAGATGTGGTGGGCGCTCTTTCAGACGTCTCGCCCCGCAGTTATGGAACACCCTTCCCATGTCCCTTAGAACCACGGACAATCTGCTCACTTTCAGGAAGTGCCTAAAGACCCTGCTGTTCACTCAATAAAGGTACTTGGCTCTCCCACACCCCGGTCTAGTGAAGGATCTTAAGCGCCGGGACACTCTTCGAGTAGCCGAGCGCTATAGAAAACCCCCACATAACATAACATACAGGTCCAGACGTTGGCGGTCTTGACCACCGGCATGGGTTGCTATCCCTCCAGAGATAGTTTTTTCATTAAAAGTCTATAGTTTTTACAGTCCTAGGTCTCAAATTATATCTAGGGGAATCACAATCCGGAAGCTCAAATAGAGGTATTGGTATCAATCTGGGCTTAACAGGAGTGAATTTGATCAGTGGATGCGCTACTTCTTGCTCAACCAGCTCACCATCATTAAAAGATACTTGCTGTGGAATTTGTTCACTTTCCAAATCAAATCCCTTGCTTCACACATTGATCATAGGACAAAGGCAATGGAGCGTTCTTAACGTGGCTGACATGAAGCCAGTGTTTGTGTCCCATGCACTTGAAAGCAGTCGAGTGACGGGTAGCACTTACACCGGTCCTTTCCAGCGTGGCTCAAGACTAGATTTCCTCTGAAAATCACAGGTGAAGACCCAATCATACTGCGCATGGGCATCGGCTCCATCCCCAGATTGTATTTTTCCGCCACCGGGCTCGGATGTGTTTCCAGCGCTCTGTGTTGGAACCGATTTCCTTCGACGTGCAAGCCTCACCAGCTTCCAGAATTTAGTTTCGAATGTGTTTCCAGTCGACGCTACTCTTCAACATCGAAGATTTCGATTCCGGTCATCAACGACGGCCTTCGGGCCTAACTAGGCCTCGACTCCAGCTCATGGAAAGGACGCCATTTAAAAAGTGTCCTCAATGTGGGTCGAAGTTTCCCTACACCGACCTTCATGAGGTGTGTAACCTTTGCCTCTCCCCGGAGCACGAGGCAAGAGACTGTTCCGCTTGTGCCTCCTGCCGCTCCAAGAAGACGATCCGGGATCGTAGAGCTAGGAGAACAATGGCTCGATCTTCAGCTCCGATTCCAGACGACATCTTCGCAGAGGGCGTCGACATCCTAGAACAACATGGCGTCGACAGCAACTCCAAGGCAGAAGATTCCGAAGTCAAGGACATCACTCCAGCACAGCGGGTCGTAAGTAAGACCGTCGACACCGACCCTTCCTCAACACAGTCAAAATAGGCTCCGGTCGCACACTCGCCCTCGGGCTCGGGTGCACACCGAGACACTGCTTCTACTGCCCCACCTATGGGCCTGGCTAAGAAGCTAGCTAAGCCTTCCGGCGACTCGGGCTCGAGACGGCCTCCCCACGGTGCCGGCGCACACCTACCGGCACCGAAAAAGACAACATCACCTACCACGCCGGCATCGAAACAATCGGCGCCGAAGCATACTGCTAGTCCCTCGGCACCAAAACCCAGGTCGGAACCAAGCAAACATGCTTCGGATTCAAAAAGACCACCGGAACAAAACAAAAAAATTGGATCTGAAAAATGCACCAGAACCGAAAAAACCATCGGAGCCGAAAAAACCATCGGAGCTGAAAAAACCATCGGAGCCGAAGAAGACTCCTGCTTCTCTTGTTAAAGACATTGCCAAAAAAAAAAAGAAGCTACTGCGGTGCCGAAACCTCCCTCCGCACCAAAAGATGGACTTATTTCACCCAGACCCTGCACAAAAGACTCTGGTTAAAGATCCAATCAGTGGTCGATTAACTCGAAGTTAAAAAAACGACCACTGGATACACCTGCACCGGCTCCTCATCCAAAAAAGGACATGGCTACCTCGCCTCTAAGAGTTCCTTCCCCTTCTCCCCCACTTATGCCATCATCACCTGTGCCCCTACAACAACATTCCCCTGCATCCTCTATCATACCAGATGATGACAACAGGGATGATAGCTCTGATGATATAAGGGGTAATGCAGATGCTCCATCTATTCCTCCAGGCTCACCGGTCCCGTGGGATGATTATAACACCCCAGACATCCCAAATGTCCCTCAGGACAACATATACCCCTCTAGACCTTCCCCACCAGAAGACACTATGGGCTTCAATCAATTAGTACACAGAGCTGCGCAGTATCATGGGGTGGACATGCATACAAAAGCTGTAGATGAAGACTTCCTAATGGATACCTTTGATAATGCACAAAGATCCTCATCCATTTTACCCATGCTTAAAGGAGTGAGTAAGCATGCTTCTGAAGTCTTCAAAGACCCAGTTAGAACTCGGGTCATAAACCCACGAATAGAGAAGAAATATAAAGCCGCCCCTTCAGACCCAGCATATAATAAAGGCCCAGTACCACTAGACTCGCTTGTGGTTTCCAATGTACGCAAAAGAGCAAATTCACAAACATCAGGTGAAGCTCCCCCACCAGATAAAGAGTCTAAGCTCCTTGGCGCATCTGGGAAAAGAACTGCGTCTCAAGCAGCAAACATGTGGCATATTGCCAATACACAAGCATTATTGGCAAGATATGACAGGGCACATTATGACGAATTAGAATTGTTAATGCAGCCCCTCCCTGATAAGCACAAAGATAGAGCAAATGAGCTTATCCAAGAAGGGAAAAAATATTACTAACACCTCCATTCGTTGTGCACTTGATGCAGCAGACACTGCCTCCAGAGCAGTTAACACCAGTGTTTTGTTGCGTAGACATGCCTGGCTACACATATCAGGGTTCAAACCTGAAGTCCAAAGTGCTATACTTAACCAACCCTTCAATGAGCAACACTTATTTGGACCCAATGTAGATGTATCCCTAGAAAAGATGAAAAAGGATACAGATACGGCCAAATCTATGGGAGCCCAGCAGTCGCAGGCTCCCAGACGTTCATTTCGCCGCTCATCTTACAGAGGCGCCACCAGGGGATACTCTTCAGACACACCTTCTACCTCGTACAAAGCCCCCACACAATCCACCTATAGTAGGGGCTACCAAAGGCATGGTTACAGAGGTAAAAATAATAAGGGAAGAGGAAAAAACAACAACTTCCGCTCTGCCTCTACCCCTGCCCAATGACTCCCCTCCCCCCGCCCCATTCCACCCCTGTCGGGGGAAGACTACAACAACTCTTACCAGCCTGGGAAAACATCACATCAGACAGGTGGGTGCTTCAAATAATTCAGTCAGGTTACTGTCTAGAACTAACATCCACCCCCCCAACCATACCACCCAGGCAGCGTCCAATGTCACAGGAACATTTGTCACTGCTTAGGCAGGAAGTGATATCCCTCCTGCACACAAATGCAATAGAAATAGTCCCAATGCATCAGCAAAACAAAGGAGTATATTCCCTTCTTAATCCCAAAGAAGGAAGGATCTCTAAGACCTATCCTAGACCTCAGACCTCTAAACATTTACATACAGTCTGATCATTTTCATATGGTCACACTCCACCAAGTCCTTCCGCTCCTGTTACAAAATGACTTCCTTGTCATTCTAGACCTCAAGGACACCTACTTTCACATTCCTTTCCACACAGCGCACAGAAAATATCTCAGATTTGTGCTGGACGGGCAGCACTACCAGTTCAAAGTGCTCCCATTCGGAGTCACAACAGCACCAAGGGTGTTTACCAAATGCCTAGCAGTGGTAGCAGCACACTTAAGAAGACCGCATATTCACGTCTTCCCATACCTAGACGACTGGCTCATAAAAGCCAGCTCATACAGCCAGTGTGTACAACACACTCACGCTACTATTCAACTGCTACACGACTTGGGGTTCACAGTAAATCACACCAAGTCACATCTGCAACCTTCACACATACAACAATATCTCGGCGCTACAATAAACACCCAACTAACACTAGCCTATCCCTCTCCAGCCAGGATAACAAGTGTACAAACTCTCCTAACAAGATTCAAACTACAACACTCGCTTCCAGCTCGACTGTTCATGCAGCTCATAGGAATGATGGTATCTTGCATATTTATAGTACCTCACGCAAGACGGCAAATGCGTCCACTTCAAGAGTGCCTAGAACGCCAATGGAACCAGGCTCGTGGTCAATTAACGGACCTAGTGTTGGTAGACAGTCGGACTCATCACTCTCTGCAATGGTAGAACACCAAAAACCTTTCAAAGGGCCAACCGTTTCTAGAGCCAGTTCCTCAAATAATCATGACAGCGGAAGCATCGCTCTCCGGCTGGGGAGCTCACCTACTGCATCACACCATGCAAGGCAGGTGGACACCGCAACAAAAGTTACTCCACATCAACCACTTGGAGTTACTAGCTGGTTTTCTAGCCCTATAAGCATTTCAAAAACAAGTATCAGGCAAAGCTGTCTTAGTCCTCACAGACAATATGACAGCCATGTACTACATAAACAAACAAGGGGGAACACACACTCTGCAGCTCTCTCAGTTAGCACAACAGATATGGAGATGGACTATACCACTAAAGAGCTTCCTCTTAGCCCAACATGTTCCAGGAGTACAAAACACCATGGCAGATCTGCTAAGTCGACAGACACAGCAGATCCACGAGTGGGAACTTCATCCGCAAGTTCTTCAACCGTTCTTTCAAATGTGGAGACAACCTCAGATAGACCTCTTCGCCACCCACGAAAACGCAAAATGCCCAAACTTCGCCACCAGATATCCGCACCCGCTGTTCAAAGGCAATGCGATATGGATGAACTGGTCAGGGCAATTTCCGTACGCTTTTCCTCCTCTCCCACTACTTCCGTTAGTGGTACGCAAGTCACAGCAACATTCCCTAACACTCATTGTAGTTGCTCCAACTTGGGCCAGACAACCGTGGGACACCACGCTGCTGCAACTATCTGTGGTGCCACACCAGAAACATCCAATCTCCACGCCTATTAACACAGAACCTTGGAGAGATCAGACACACCGGACCCAGCTCAGCTCAACCTAGCGATCTGGCTCCTGAAGTCCTAGAGTTTGGTTAACTCAACCTTCCTCCAGAATGCATGAACTTTATTAAAGAAGCTAGACGTCCCACTACTAGAGCATGTTATGCTGCTAAGTGGAAACGGTTTGTGATATACTGTCAAAACAACCACATAAATCCTTTAGATGTGTCTATTCAACACATCATAGGATACCTATTACACCTTCAAAAGTGTAATTTAGTCTACACATCTATCAGACTACACCTTGCTGTCATTGCAGCATATTTACAAAATAGACAACATCTATCTTTTTTTAAAGTACCTGCTATAAAAGCTTTCATGGAGGGACTCAAAAGAATAATCCCTCCCAGAATGCCACCTTCACCAGTGTGAAACTTAAACATTGTTCTCACACGGTTAATGGGACCTCCCTCCATCTAAATCAATCTGTTGAGCTGCCTGTATTTTTCTCGCAGCCATAGTCGCAGAAAGAGCTCTACACACCTTAGATGTCAAAAGAGCATTACTGTACTACATCGAAAGGACACAAACTTTTCGTAAAACGTAACAACTTTTTGTGTCTTTTTCACCACCACATAAAGGCAACCCCATATCAAAATCGGGGATAGCTAGGTGGATTGTTAAATGCATACAAATATGTTACCAGAAAGCCAAACGTACGTTAACAATTCCTCCAAAAGCCCATTCTACAAGGAAAATAGGGGCTTCAATGGCATTCTTAGGGAACATTCCCCTAGATGATATATGCAAAGCAGCTACATGGTCTACACCGCACACATTCACAAAACACTATTGTGTAGATGTGCAAACTAAACAACAAGCCACTGTGGGCTAGGCTGTACTAAAAACTCTGTTTCAAACAACTGCAACAGGTACGAGTAGTTGCCGCTAAAGGTGGGTACCGCTATACAATCTATGCACAGTGTGTAATCTGCAGATCATATGCCTCGAACGGATAATGCTACTTACCAGTATGCATCTGTTCTTGGCATGTAGAGCTGCAGAGTTACACACGCCCACCCGCCTCTCCGGCTGCCTTTATCTGTTCCAATATTATCTTAATTAGATACAAATCACATGGACATCACTACTTCTTGTACAGCTCCATCACTTCCCTAATGGCGAAAAACAATCTGGGGATGGAGCTGATGCCCATGCGCTGTATGATCCAAAGGAGGAGTCACCTGTCCTGTGACTTCCAAAGACTTTTCTACAACAAAAACAAACTGCAAACATCAGGGCCCAACACTAGGTGGCCATCTATGCACAGTGTGTAACTCTGCAGCTCTACATGCAAGAACAGATCCATACTGGTAAGTAGCATTTTCCTTTTTAGTCAATTGGTCACAATAATCAACAAACAGAGGATATTCAATTTCACAAAATCTCTTTGATCTAGGTACAAAGCACACATTTGCAGGCCTCCCCATGACTACCTGAAATGGAGATCAACCCATTTTCAAGTGTTCAGTATTGCACATTGAAAACAAAGCTATGGGCAAAGCATCAGGCCATTTTAATTTTGTTTCAGCACATCTTTCCCAGTTTCCCTTTCAGTATGCCATTATACCTCTCCAAGAGGCCTGCTACCTGAGGATGATGGGCAGCATTGAACTTTTGCCTTATCTGCAAGCCTTTGCAGATCAGGACCATCATTTGGCCAATGAAGTGTGACCCATTGTCGCTCCAAAGAACTCCGGGCAAGCTAAATCTCGGGAAGCACTACTTCAGGAGTACTTTTGCCATACTTAAGGCTGTGTTATCACGTAGAGGGTAGGCCTCCGCCCATTTACTAAATGCGCAAACCACTACCAGAATGTACTTGAGCTTGCCTACTTGTTCCATATTAATAAAATCCATTTGCAGGACTTCAAAGGGCCAATATGGGGGTGCAAAGTGGCCTTTTCCTGGGTTATAAGTAGTGCATATCATGCAACTTTTTGGCATGGGACTCTGCCACCCTGGGATTCAGTTTGTTGAACCATATATGATCTAATGTAGCCACTATTTATTTAGCACTAATGTGAGCTGGGCAGTGTGCCATAGTAACAATAGCGTTAACATAACAATTAGGAAGCATCCATCTTTGTTTTTCTGACCGATCTACCCAACATCCTGTATCATCTAATCTACCATACATCTGCCATGTCTCTATCTCTTCCATAATAGCTTCCTATTGTATCCTCTATGGGTCCCGGAGTAGCGTGCTACCCGCCGAAAAAGCACTTCGACGCCTCGTCAGGGGTAGTAAGCGCTATATAAATGCAATTACAATACAATACAATGTCAACGTATTCCATTCCATATTTCTTTGGGGAATAAGGCATCAAAAATAGATCCAAGTCCTTGAATGTCATTACACACAATTTAGTGGCTGACTCTAGGGCTTCATAAAACCCCATTGGATTTTTCCTAGTCTGGCAAATCTTTCTCTATTGCCATTAATTCATGCCTATTCCGCCGAGTATGGATAAGTTGGGGAATGCGGTTCTGAACAGGAATGCCAGCAGCAGCAGGGGGTGCAGGAAGGGGGTGTATTTCCCTCATGGGATATTCCCCATTAATTTTTTTTATATTTTCTTCTAACCTTATCCCAATGCAAACAATTTTCAACAGCCCGTGAGATATCTGGGGAAGGGATCATGTGACCCTGTGCATCATGCCACAATTGTAACACCTCTAGTGGGGTATTTTTTTTTTTTTTGCACCATATTCACTAGTCGTCTCTCTTTTCAGTCATATATTGAATGAGTAAGTTTTGCTGAAAAACATCATACCTGTTTACAGTTGGCATAACAGTATTCATGGTGGCATTGTTCATGTCATCCAACCATCTATGGGCTATCCGTTTGAGCTCTTCTGGGTCAGCTCTCTGTGATCCATATCTAGTATTAGGTCTGTCCCTCCAATTCCCACTCCAATCTTTCAAATTACCGCTATGCTTGTGAATCAAAGTTGGGGTACCTACAGGCGTGTTTCCAGCAGATTGGGATGCAGAGGGGGTTTCTCCAGTCACTAGCCTTGGTAGAAAATGTACCTGAGGGGTAGTCAGTACATTTGGTGTTGGTATTGCTTGTCCTGCTTGTGACAGCAGACAGATTAAGTATTGGTCTGGGTGGGACAGCAAGTTGCTGACCTGGTAGTGAAGCAGGAAGAATTGGTACATTTGGAATGGGTACTAGAGGTGCATTTCCCTGCTGACCTACCTGTAATGGTACATTTTGTGCCTGTGCGGCAGGCATGGTATCCTGTGGAATGCTTGATGGGGGATTCTCCAATCGTCTCTCTAGTACCTCATCCCTGTCCTCATGTTTCTCTTGTGTCACATATGTCTTGTTAGTGGTCATTCTAAACTCTGGCCAACATTCAATCATTTCGTTTTGTTTTAATTGATCATATGCTTTGGCTTTCTGCAACACTCCCTTTTTCTGTTCTCGTTCCTTTTCTTTTTGTTCTTTAATTACTAACATTGTAGCATGTTTTTCCCATTTATTAAAACTGTCCCACATCGCGTGTCCGACCTTTTTCTCAAACAAACATTGCTGCAAATATTGAATTTCATCTAGATCAAATGAACCGTCCAGCAGCCATCTCAAATCCTCATTACCCTCAGTATATCGATGCCACAGTCTGTTCTACAAATTCACACCTGTCCCATATTTCGCCATCTTCTTCCATGCAGGACTACCCTGAACTCGGACGGGGTTGTGACTCATCCAGGCATGGACTCATGAAACCGCAGTGACACCGTGAAATATATTTCATTTGTTTGTTCATTGTGCCTTAAAGTCCAAGACCACCTAAATGAGAAAACTTCCCAATACAATTAATACAGGCCTATTTATCAGGTCCAACCTGAAACCCAACCAATATAATGCAAACAAAATTCTCAATACCAAAAACTAATCAATAATTCAAAACACCTGTTACAAAGTAACTCCGAACAATCTCAACAAGTATTTGCTATAGACGTCCGACTCTCTGTACTTCAGCCACTTTTCACTTGACCAGTTTGGAACCTCTGCCGGGGAGATCCTGTTGCCAAGAGACAGCAGTTCGGGACTTCAGATGGCAGCGACTTCAGATGGCAGCGGCAACAAACTAGTCTCTACTGCAGGGGCCCCCACCATCTCTTAAGTCTCGGGTCATGTCACTTCAGCCACAGACCCAAATGCTATTGGATTTCCCACGTATTGGTCTCTGTTCGGGTGCTATTTGTGGAAAGCGAACCTCTTTGCTCTGGATAATTCCACTCTTGTCCACTTAAATCCAAAGGAGTACAGCTAGTCGGAGATAAAATAGAGCAGTTTAATCACGTTTAAGCAGATGCAAATCAACAGGGAAAAACATGTTCTGTGAAGGGAATTAACAACTGAAAACAATTCTTTCATATTTTTACAATCTTTCAAACATGTCTTTGTGCAGACTTCACTTCCCTCCCCTAGTCCATTGGGAATTTCTTTCCAGTTATGCATACAAAAAAATAGCTAACCACCCTACATTTTCAAGGTAAGCACTGTGAGAAAGACTTGCATGGCTTGACTAATTGCAAATGGCATGGAAAAAAATGTAGCTTTTCATCTTAGAGAAGCACAATTGATTACCAAGCTGTAATTATTCTAGTAACCATTCAGTACTTTTCCAAGGGCATGGAGAGCATAAGAATGCACAATGTCTGCATGTACGTGGAAACATTTCTCAGACAACATTGTACAAAGTCAGGTAGATTTTAAAAGAATTCTGCACTCATGTTCATATCATATAACCTTTTCCTCAGTATTATGTCCCATAAGGACATTACTCACCTCACTATCATTACAGATCTACAATTGAGCTTTATTTTCCAGCCTACTGGTCTACATCTCATTATATATCGAACATGAGATATTTAGAATTATAGATGAGAAGTGTAATTTGGTGGGTAACTTTGAGCCAGGAGCAACCTCATTAGTTATAGTCTGGCAGAGTTGAAGTGTGGCATGTAGTTGGATAAATGGGGCAGGATCTATGGTGATGGGTCATGGAAAGGTCGGATGGGATGTGTCCTCAATACAGCAAGTTAGGGTAGACAATGAAAGGTCTGGCCATCTCAGGGTTCGAGGCCCCTGGCCACAAGAGGTCACTTTACGGGAGAGGATTTGGCCTAACGGCTAGAGCGGTCGACCTCGAAGCTGTCGAAACAGGTTCAAGTCTCTGCAGGGGCGCTCAACATCCTGTGATTTTAGGCAAATGACTTAATCTCACCATGCCTAACAAAATGCATGTGTCTGTCTGTAACTCAACTGGTGCTCCTGTGAAGTACTCTGATACCTTTGGTTCTAGTTTGTGCTATATAAAACAAAAGAAGAGGTCCATTGCGACCAGGGGTTTAGTGTAGTTCCTATATTCCCAATAGGCTCTGCACATTGGAATAATATATCCTATAGATTTGACGTAGGACTTAGGTCAGTAGGTCTCTATCAAATATAGTAAACTTAATTGTGAGTGCCAGCTAGCTCAGAGGTCACTAGAAACTTTCTCGAATTCACAAGAAGGGATTAGTTTCTGACAACCGCATAAACATGACAACTTTGTTTCCCAAGAATAAGAATATATCTCTCAGAGTCGTGGAAACAATAGAGAAATATTTCACTCAGTCAATTGTGCATGCTTCGTTTCTACAGCGTTGCAGAGAAATAGAGAGACAGGCGTTTTCAATAAAAGGTTTATTGAACTGTCTTCTTTCTCATGCAAGAGAGGTGAACTGCTACAATCGTTAGACAGAATGCAGAGTAAAATGCGTACAGCGAGAATAGTATTATAAAAATAATACTGTAAAAGCATTGTATGGTTTCTAAGCCATATAAAAATACAAACATAAATACACAGGCTAAAATACTCAACGTCATGAATGAACTCCTAAGGAATAGATGTTCATTGTAAAACTAACTGAGTTCTTGGAGAAATCAATATTCAAGCAAGGGGAAGTCCCTAACGCTTTAAGCTGGTTTTCCAAGAAATCGTAACGTTTGGTGAACGGATGGAAGTAGCCATGCCTGTATTTGGGTTGCATGGGCTATGCCTAAATAAGGGCTTGATTTCTATGCTTATATATGGGCAACGTGAATTGTACCTATATAAGGGCATGAATTGGGAAAATTCAATCGGAACCTAAAACGCCTCACAACACCCACTCCACTTTCTTATGTACAACTTCTACTAAATTCTAGACACGTTAAACATATCTAAACATGAGGTGTTAAAACCGACCGAAACACATAAAAATGCATTGGTACTGTTTGTACACGAAAAGAGCATTTGTGCTGTACGCATTTCAAGCAATGTTTCATTCAAAGCATATAGTTTGACAAATGAAATGCTATCCAAATGAATCATGAAAATACATTTATGAAATGGCTTGTAAATACAGAAGAAAAAGATGCCGAAACCATTTCATGTCATAATACATATAACTGTTGGTATTAGGACAAGGTCAGTTATTGTCTCTGGAAGTTTTCAAATAATTCTTGTTCTCTATGAATAGTTCTACTTTAAGCAGATTACTTTGTGCCAAAAAATGAAAAATACAAATTTGGAAAACAAAAATCAATCATAGGAAAATGACTTCCAAAGTTAGAACTTTGTTTTGAAAAAATGAAGGTGTAATTCAGAGTCTCTCACAACACTGTGTGCCAAATCAAAAGTCAGTGTTATTGTTTGTAGAAAACATCATATCTTCTAAGTCTGTGAAGAATTCGTCTACCATTGTAGGTGAAAGTTGGATTACCTCGTTAAGAAGATCAATCGCACATAGATGTGAAGCATCCCCGTCAGCATTGGTTGCATTAGCAATGTTCGAATCAGATGGTACCCGTGCGCCTGTCGCTTCTCGTACCTCACCGTCAGCATTTTGCGTCTGTGAGATCTCAATATATGCCGTCATCAGAATTGGTAGCCGCTGGGGACAACACAGTTCATGAGCCGTCACTGGTCCAAGCAAAGTATCAACATCCGTTGGCATGACTGATGGGAGTGTGAGACAGATGTCTAACACGCATTCTTCTCCGCATAGCAGCAGCGCAGAACAGGTAAGATGTGGTATTCAATTCTCTTAGACGAGTTAATCCCAAAATTTGGACGATGCGCTCATGACACTTCATCACCAGTAGAGTTGTCTCCACGGTGAACTGGGTGTCGCTTGTGGATTGGCTTGCCATATCGAAACAGTAGGAGCAAAAATAGTATCCCTGCAGAAAGTCCCAAAATGAGAGGCAATCCGCCAACCACAGAGTGCACAAAGTTTGGAAATATTCCTAGGACTGCTTCAAAGGGTGCTAACCGTCCCGAAAAAATGGTCCTAAATACATGTACAATACCGCTCGTATCAGACATGTTTAAGATACGACTTAACATTTCTGAGAAATGTATAGGGCAATTTGTAGTTAAGAGGGCATGTGTATCTGCAGAAGTCCTTGCGACTTGCAGATCATAGGTCTTTTTGGGCGAGGTCAGCGGCACAGTTTTCTGTAAAAGGATGGCTTTCATTCTGCTTAAAGTATCAGTTCATATAGAAGAGATGTTCAGTGAAGGCCATATCGGCGACTCCCAGTCTGTCTTAGTTTTTGGAAACAATACTTGCATACAGCAGGTGACCCTGGCTGACACAGTTACTAGATAGGGTAAACCTGGCAACATGCCAAAGCAGCTGTGATCGTTCAACATGAGGTAACTTCCATTAGAAAGCTGTCCAAAAATTGGATCAATCACCGCAGCTGGTGAACCTTGCAGGTGGCAGGATAAGTTGGTAGAGGAACCATCGCAGGCCCCTTGTAAATTAGTACCCTGACAAAGGAGAGAACCGCTTAGTGTGTTTTCACAATTTTTACCACTAAGAAACACTTCTATGCCCCCACTCCAACATCTGTGTGTGTATGGTAATTCCCAGGAAGTCTTGATGTATTCTTTACCCAACCTTCCATATGTGCCTGCTGGTATGTGTTTTGGGCAATACTGAAAATGGAAAATTGTAACAGGCAGAGTGATTGTTCCATGTATAATCCATTCTGTGGCAGGTCTTTCAGTGACAGTTAATGGCAATCTTTCCAGTTTTTCAATGCTCAGCACCATATAGTCTGCTCCCCTCTGTGACAGTTTGATCTGTTTATCAGTGAGATTGAATTCTGAAAACAGTGATGTGGTATTGATTAAACACCCAAGGCACATAGCCTGAACGCAGGTTTTGTAACGTTCAGCCTAATAGCATGATAGAACGTAATTGCGACTGACCATGTTGAAACATGACCAAGTCCTGTTCCATGATGTCTATAGCAGAAGATACTATGCTGTCTAAGGAATATATCCTGGATGACAGAGTTGTTAACCCATTGTCAACTACAGAGAGAGATTTCTCTAAGTTAATACACTCAATTTCTCGTATTCGTTCTGCAGTCTCTGATTGCGTAACCTTCCTTCCTTTATTATCAGTATCAGTATCAAAATCTTTATTCGATTGTAAATTTTACAATCATAAAAGTTCATTTTAAAACATCAAGAATCCACAGTTAAAAACGATTACACACAGTTCATTTTCATAGGCAAAAAAAAAGACACAGTAAACAGTACAATATCAGACAATAAAAGCATGGGCAATATATAATTAAAAATATAAATATCTGTAGGCTTAAAAAGCACCAGCACAAATTTTTCAGCATGGTTAGCCATCCATGCTTTTCCTAAAGCAGATGGCTTTTTTTAAAAAATTACAAATAAACAGGGTACAGTCAATATTCAGTAGTTGTAAGTAATAAAGTGCGGGTTTAATTTGTGTAAAACTCATTTTTTTAAGGCACGGTTTAAGGTATAATTTCCGTGGAGTGGAGTAATAAGGGCAAATAAAAAGGAAGTGTGCCAGATCTTGAGGAGACTTTCCGTCGCAGCCACAAGCTGGCAACACTTCGCCCCGCTGGGCGCCACTTGGGAATGCCAAAAGGAGGTGATAGAGATCAAAACGGAACCTTATTAGCAGGAACCGATCATAGCTAGGCATAGGCCATGTCAGGTAAGGTTCTATTTGCAAGCATGTTTTTATCAGTAGATGTTTCCTAATACTGACCTTCTGTATCTCAACCTCTTCTCTGTCAGTACATCTTAACAAAACTAAGGCATTCTTGACCAGGTTCACATCAGATTTTCTAATTGTGTTTGGGGCATAAAACAGATCATGTCGGCCAATTGCCGTTAAGCTGTCCTTTATATACTTGATCCATGGTACCTTAAATCTCCCATCTAGCTGTAAAGCTTCTTTTAGTATGGCATGTGTTAATGGGATTTCATTGTTTAACCAACATTTCAGCCAACATAGAATTGGGCTTACTGCTAATCTGTCACCTAGATAAGGGACCCCCAGCTCCTCATGTACAGAGTAATTCCCAATACCCCTAGGTAGTCTTAGGAGTTTTTTTAGGAAATTATTTTCTGTGACCTCTAGATCTTTTGCCTTGCGATAGCCCCAAAGCTCGCTCCCATAACAGGCAACAGCAACGCTTTTTGCCTGGTACAGCTTAAGCGATGCGGCCAACGGGCAATTGCCGATTTTTTTTGCAAAGCCAAGGATGGCGGCATTGACCCTTGCAGTTTCTCCCTTCTTTTTGGAGACTGCTGGGCCCCATGATAACTTATGGTCTATCAGAACCCCGAGGTAAGAAAAGGAGTTGGTTGATGGAATTTTTGCCCCATTTATACTGAAATTGCCAGGTTTCAGAATGCCCTTGCCTGTCTTCATAACGAAGGACTTAGAGTTGTTTATACTTAAACCACGTGACTCCATAAATTTGTGGAAGGAATTTAATAATTTCTGAAGACCAATTGCTGTTCTGGAAATAAGAACAGCATCGTCGGCGTAGAGTAGTACAGGTACCCCTCTGCGCTCGACTAAGGGGTAGTCTGCTTCTACAAGTAAAAGAAATTCCTCCAATTCATTAATGTACAGGTTAAATAAAAAAGGGGCCAAGATACAACCTTGTCGGACACCCCGTTTTATTTTAAATTCATCCGTTACATTAAGGTCTTGAGAGTAACGGACATTCGCCCTTGTATCTGTATGCAGATCGGCGAGAAAATTAACGAGGTTCCTCTCTACGCCCATTCTCAACAGAGTAGCCCATAATAGGCTTCTGTCTACGCAATCAAAGGCGGACGACAGGTCCATAAAGGCCATGTAGACGGTACCTTGTCTCGCCAATGT
The DNA here is from genome assembly GCF_964261635.1 of Lissotriton helveticus. NCBI lineage: Eukaryota > Metazoa > Chordata > Amphibia > Caudata > Salamandridae > Lissotriton > Lissotriton helveticus. The sequence continues at coordinate 969,887,948 of NC_136072.1, forward strand.
ATACTTGCTTAGAATAAGGTATAGGTTCAGACACTGCGTAATAGTCGAGTGATCTGGTCTAAACCCATATTGTATGGGTGAGAGGATTTTGTTTTCTTTAGCCCAAAAAGATAACCTGTTGAGGATTACACCCCCTACCACTTTAACTACTGAATTCAATAAAGAAATTGGCCTGTAACATAACGGGCTACTGTGATCGCCCTTCTTAAAAATGGGAACTATAGTAGAGAGACCCCAAGTTCTTGGGCAACCAGTTTTCACCGCTGCATTGATTACAGCCGTGAGAACCGGGGCCCAAAGCGGGATACTAGACTTAAACAGGTCCGGCGGCAATCCATCCGGACCCGGGGCCTTGTTGGAAGTAAGACCCTGTATTCCCCTAACAGTCTCTTGTACTGTGAAACACAAAGGAATCACAGCTGGAGTTAAAAAGTCAAAGACTTCCCATTGCTCATTGCTCTTGAAAATTGTACTGTAATGGGACACCCATTCCCCCTCTGGGATGTTTGTTCCAATAGCTGTGTCATTAGGGTTTTCAAACAAAGGTTTGTTAATCATTTGCCAAAACTTACTGCTATTCCCCAACACAGATGGATCTAGGAGGGATTCAATAACATTTGCCTTGATTTCCTTTTTTCTAGTGGCTATTGCTTTCCTATAAGCCATACGAAGATTTTTTATCAATTCAAGATCTCTTGGTTTGGTTTTTAATGCGAGTTTCAGATCCCTGCTTGCCTTTGAGCAATTATGATCAAACCATTTAGAGTTATTCACACTATGTCCCTTTGTTGGCGCTGTGAGCATGGAGCTAATTTTAGCGACCAACCCCTCGAATCTACACACAATGTTCGAGGGGCTTGAGTCAGATGAAAGACAAACAGACAGCTCCGCTTCACATGCGCTGGTTATATTAGTGTACAGGGTGTCTTGATTTACCATTGACCATTTAATGCGACGCCTGCCATTTACACACCTTAACGTGCCAGGATCGACACGTGACTGACATTTAGCAAAAAAAGGGCCGCCCAAGTCTATAACAAGGGGATTATGATCACTATATATGCTAACGAGAATAGAAAAATACAAGACCCATTGAACAACATCCGAAGAAATTAATATATGATCAATAAAGGAACCCTGACCATGCCCTTTAAAGGTTGGGGTGTCAAAGATTTTAGTATCAGGAGCCAACGACATTGCTACAATCAAGTTGTGCTCATTCATTAGATCATTTAAATACTCACCCCCCCTGCCATGGGAGAAGTGAAAGCCTCCCTCATTATGACACCCTAAAGACCCCATTGGCGTGCTGGCTGGGTTACCACATGGTTGAACATTAAAATCACCTGCTATCAGCAAGTGCCGTGAAACATTGTAAACATTTTTGCTCAAAATATCATTTAAACAGGCAATATTGCAGGTTTCATTATTACTATTGGCATTATAAAAATTAACCAGTGTTACCACAATCTTCCCAATTTTTAGATCAATCTTCTGTAAATTCAGATTTACACTATGGTAGTTGCTTGTGTTACAATTCAGATCTTGGCTAATGAAGATGGCCAAGCCACCTTTGGCTCTACCCCTAGTCGAGGCAACTGCTGGGGTAATAAAGCTTAAGAAGCCCTCCATATGCACTTTAGTTTCCTCTATCCAGGTCTCTTGGAGACACACAATACTGAATTTTCTTATAAATGATAACCATACTGGGTCTCGTAGCTTATTTGCCAATCCCGCAATGTTCCAGGAAATTAATTTTGTACTGTTATTAAGGGCAGGACTAATAACAACCTCTCTGGTTGATTGTGAGGTAATTAAAGTAGGCGACATTACACCTGCCGCCACCAGACCCACAGTACGCTCTGCTTGTGTCTCCCAGTGCTCAGATGTATCACTAATAGATTGCCTTATAGCTAATGGGGGTGTGAGAGGCACCTCATTTTCCCCTGAGAGCACTGTGGGTAGTACTTTATTGGGACTACTGTTTTTAACAGTCATACTGTATAAATTTTTTCCATGACAGCAACCCCCTTGCTTCTCAGGTGACCTTAAGTTACATGAAGCACTTGCCCCACCCCCCGTTGCTTCTGCATTCTTTAACCATCAGTCGCAGTCCTCTAGGCTGCTAAAAGCCATAAACCTATTGGAAAGCTCTAGGGGCGTAAATGGTAACAGGTTTGACGTGTTCCCATTGAGACCAGTTTTATGATTAAAAGGTATGGTGTTCCACCCGTGTGTGGCTGATGGTAAAGCCGGTTGGTACATGTATACGGGATTTAGAGCCTCGATGTTAGGGAACTGAGCAGAGAAAAAGGTATTGTTTTTATGGTGTTGTGAAGGGAAAACAACGGATCTAGGATAAAAATATGTCAGGGGGCGTGGTACTATACAGTTCTTTTCATTTCCGTAAGGCCAATTCAGGATGTGTTGTACGGCTCTCCTGTCTCTAAAGTTTATTACCACAACATCACCACCAATGTCCTTCGCTCTGCCCCCCAGCCAGGACAGGCGCCGGACATGAACTATCTCACCGTTAATCGCAATGGGTTTGGGTCTATAAAGAGAGAGCCAATGCATTATTTTGTTGTTTAACTGTGAGTATCCCTCTCTTTTCCCAGTGGGCAGTTCTGGAACCCCGGTGAGTATAACCACAAACGGTAATGCTTCTGGGGGGAGTTCTGTCGGTGGTGCCCTAGACAGGCCCCCTCTTCCCCAGTTATTCTCCTTCCCTTCTAGTCTGGGGGATCTTCCCAAGGAAGTATTGGGTTCCCTAGATGGAATAATTGCAGAACTAGTTGGTAAAGAGATAGTAGGTTTACCCTGTATGTCAGTTGAAGCTGTTGTTAAACGGGTTTTACAACTATTACCGCCAGGTGCTTTCGGTGCCACGTTTATAGGATTAGGAGTGGCTGAAGTTGCTGCAGCAACCTGACTAATACTTGAACTGGGTTTAGACTGTGTGGGGCCCACAGCGTTGTTTAAGAGGGGTTTGGTTGATATAGTGACTTGTTGGAGCTGTACTTTGGACTGACCTTGTGAACGAACAAAATTACCTAACACAGTCAGATCCCCCTCAATTTTACCTAAACGTGCCTCCATCCCCCTAAATCTGTCTGACAGAGCAAGCATGTAACTACGTATGATCAACTCAATATTATCCAGAAGCGACTTAGGAGTAGCAGGTTGCAAGTCCTCCTCCGTCTGGATAGAGATGGTATCAGGATCTGTAGGAGCTTGAGGTAGAGGTAGCGGTGAAGTGGGGCTGACTGTTAAAGTTTGGTTTGCATCAAGAGGTCCCATTGAAGGTAGTATAACAATGTTCTTCTTTTTACCAAACTCAGTGTGACTTATTTTGGGCTTGTTGGTTGATAAAGTTTTTCTTCTTCTTTTAGGTGGAGGTGGCCCATGCATTTTAACAGTCACTGGCCTCGGGCTTTTACCACGTACAACTTTGCCAGGCCTTATTGTGGGGGATATTAAGATCTTAGAAATGTTAATATGATCAGTGGACACTGTAGGGGTAATTTCTTGAGAATGGGAAGGAGACAATTCCGGAGCTAAACATTCTTGAAGGAGCAAGGGTACGCTACAAGCCAGTAGGGTGTTATCTACTGGGAAGCTAATCAGGTCGTCGTCTAAGGAGACAGACATTATAGGCTCAGAAAATGTTCTGTTTTTTATTCGATCGATGGAACGACGGCGATCTGCCCTCCTCTCCGCTAACAAAAGCTCCTTATCAGTAGCTGGTTTAATGAAGTAATCATCCAGTGTTCGGATGTTAGTATTTTTGTCCAACCCCACTAATACGGGACTTATAGCCGCAGCGGCCATTCAATGATTGGAAGTGTTCACGAGGTGGGCACACAACAGAGACAGTTACTTACATGAACCTTGTGCCAGGGTCTATGGCCCAGCCCAGCCTCTTCTAGCCGATGAGGGCCGTAGAGGGCCCGCCCTTTGCCCGGGCTTCGCCTGGGCGCTCCCGCGCGCGACTTGCGATGCGAGAGGCGTTCCTCTCTTTTCAGGCGCCTCCGGGCGCAGAGGTGGCGTCAGGGACGCGACTCAGCCGCCGGGGCACCTGGGAGGTGTAGTCTTGACCCCCGGTGGCTGTAGGCACAATGGCGGTGCAAGCGCGACGGCCGTTCCCCTCACGGCGTCTCGCTCGCGCTGCACAGCAAGATGAAGGCGAGGGCAGAAGAAACAACAACAGGAGCCGTTCCCCTCACGGCAGGTGAGCAAAGATTTCCAGCATCCCACAGAGCGCTCGGCGCTCCTCTCTTTTCAGGCGCCTCCGGGCGCAGAGGTGGCGTCAGGGACGCGACTCAGCCGCCGGGGCACCTGGGAGGTGTAGTCTTGACCCCCGGTGGCTGTAGGCACAATGGCGGTGCAAGCGCGACGGCCGTTCCCCTCACGGCGTCTCGCTCGCGCTGCACAGCAAGATGAAGGCGAGGGCAGAAGAAACAACAACAGGAGCCGTTCCCCTCACGGCAGGTGAGCAAAGATTTCCAGCATCCCACAGAGCGCTCGGCGCTCCTCTCTTTTCAGGCGCCTCCGGGCGCAGAGGTGGCGTCAGGGACGCGACTCAGCCGCCGGGGCACCTGGGAGGTGTAGTCTTGACCCCCGGTGGCTGTAGGCACAATAGCGGTGCAAGCGCGACGGCCGTTCCCCTCACGGCGTCTCGCTCGCGCTGCACAGCAAGATGAAGGCGAGGGCAGAAGAAACAACAACAGGAGCCGTTCCCCTCACGGCAGGTGAGCAAAGATTTCCAGCATATTATAAGCAGCATAGATACCAGCATATATAAAACGTTTATGACGCGGTTTTCTTGGTCCTAGCAAGAATTCCCTAAGATCAACGCCATCTTTAAGTAAAAATAGGTGTTGTTTAGCATCCCTAAGTGTAGATCTATGTAGCCATTCAAGGCATAGTTTCCCTACACTGTACGTTGTTACTATTCCTGGATGCTGTCTCTGAACATATCTTGGATCTAGCCTAGTGAATGTAAACCCCCGTGTTTTATTCAGGAATCTATCTTGGCAGTTGTTTGTGTCTGTGGGCCAGATTAACCATTTTTTCCAATCAGGATCTGTTCTGTTGTGATCCAAAATAGTATGTACGTCGACCTCCCCCTCTGAAGTGTTACTGTTATCAGGTGTAGGTGTAGGTATGGACGGATTGTTAAATCTTTTATCTTGGCTAACCCAAGACAAGATGTCTGTTGGACAGTGTCATTCAAAAACATAATTTGCTCAGGTATTATACAGACTCTAATTAAAGCTTCTAATCCCTGCACTTGCCAGTCTTTTGTGCCCCAGACAGTTTTTGTCTTAATGTTGTCTTTCCAAAAGTCAAAACCTAGTGAAGACAGCTGAACATAAAAGGCTGCAGAATAAATTTGCTTGGTATTTGTCAACATACTTTTCATTCCTGTTTTGTTAACATTTTTAAAGTAAAACTATTCTGGATTGGATACATGATTTGTAAATACAGCAGACATTTCTAAGTCTGACATCATATTATTAACAGTCTCGAAGTCCCAATTATTAGAAAGGTACTAGATGAAACAAAATAATTCAAGGAAATCTTGAACTGGTGTGGAATCTTCAACAGCTACGACCGGCCAAAAATGTCATAATCAATTTTGTCCCAAGGTGTACCCCCTGGTATAGGAACGGCTGTAATGTTCACTGATGACAAGTCTCTTTGTTCACTATGAGATGATTTGTGTGGCTTGAGTAGTAAATTGATGTTCTTATTTGCTGTGTCCTTTTTAATATATCTTCCATTTATCAGCATTCCCAAAGTTATTACCAGAGTCAACCAAAGTAGAAGAAAAAGCACACCCAACACAATCCAAAGTTCAATCCATGGTGAAACCAGACAAGTCTTTTCCAGGTGATGAAAAAGTTCTGTTGCTTGTTCTTTCAAAGTTCTTTTTACTGGCCTCGTTTCCGGTTCGCTGGGATCCTCAGAAAACGTATCAAAGTTAATGAAATAGCCAGAGGCAGTTCTGTCAATTGTAGGGATTGCATCAGGATTCGTTGAAATCGCTGGAACCACTTGAGCACTTGATACACTTGTGTAGCCTGAAGCTACTTGGTTGTAGACAGGTGTTTCTTGACGAACTGTTATTTGGGTCTCGAGGTACAAGTTCCATAGCTTTGTTGCTTAGTCCTTAATTTCGCACTGAAAATTCTTCAAAGGTGATCAGTCTCTCAGTTTGAACCTCTTGGATAGTAGCCAGATTAGGGCGTCTGCTACATTGGTGGAGTCCACTTGGCCTACTGCTTATGATCGGCCACATGATGTGGTTTGACCAGGTCGAAGGACACAAACCTGTTCTCCTTTTTACCAGCAAGGGGCGGCAGTAATACTGTTCTTGATCTGTGGATTGCTAGGACAGGTACAGGTTGTCTGTAAGAAGGCCCAAATTCCTTCTTGCCTGCAATCTTTTCTCTGAATAGATCCCCAAGCTTAGGAATCCAAACTGGCCTTGCTGGGACAGTCGGTTTCTCTTCAGTGGTTGTTGGCTTCAAGAACACGTTACTTTGTTTCGTTCTTATTTCATTTAAGTCCTGCAAACCAGCCAAACAATCTTTGATATCAAATGGTTTTTGTTCTACCACTGAAGTCTGACAAACGAGGTCTGATATTAACATTCTGGCTCCAAAAAGGACTTCATATGGAGTGATACCCCCTAGAGAACTTCTTGGCAGATTGTTAAGACTACGTTGGACACTTCTCAGATGTTTGACCCACCCGTCACCTGAGCCTAATACCCTAGCTTTTATAGATGGCTTTATGTCCCGTTTCTTTCTCTCCACTACCGAATTTCCCTCAGGATGGAATGGACTAGAGTACCGCAATGCAACGCCCAATTTGGCCATGGCCACCTTGTAAGCTCGAGAGCTAAACGAGGGACCCTGGTCAGAATGTAGCGTGCAGACTGCGTATGTGCCGATAAAGACTCGCAAATCTTTTATAACAGTTCGAGCATCAGCCGAGGGCTGAGGCCGCATCCAAATGAACCTCGTCTTAATATTTGTGGGATTGCATTTGTCCATAGGGACGTCTGCATGTAGATAGTCTAGCGTGTCTAACAATGGTGTCTGTACTGGCCTGGCTATACTATAGTCAGGTATCTGGCGGCGTTCCGTGCTGCGATCTCTATTGCAGCCTATGCAGTCAATGACAAAAATATGAATGTGAGCATTCATTCCTGGCCACCAGTACGTCTCTATTATATTCAATATAGTTTTAGAGATTCCTTGATGTATCAGACCCTCTCCCAAATGTGCTTTGTATATCAAAGCTACTCTACGCTTCCTGTTTGGAATCACTCTACACCCCACTCCACGGATTTGTTTTTTTTAAACTTTATTTTTCAAGGTTTTTTCAGTGGTACAACAAGAGTGATGCATTTACAACCACACAGTCCAGCATATAATCAGCAATGCGTACATGTAGCCGGTCATGACAGCAGGGCATGAAATACATGTCAATACAATTAGTGAGCAGTTTAAATATGTCTCCGTCTGCGTTTCCCTGCCCATACATCAACGCAAAGTCCATTTGGCAACATAGGATAATTAGCAATACAGAGTCTCACGATGGCTTAATGCATAGTTATTCATCCCCACGGGACTGCTAGGGGTACAGAGGAACAGCAAATATTACAAAGGAGTCATGTCCCCCAGGCTGGCCAAAACAGTCTGCATTGTATCATCATGCAGTCAATGTCCAGGTAGGTAACCAAATCCTAAATCTCCTGTGTCCGCCCCTTGTGAGGGCGTTTCAGAGGTCCACCCCCCTGCGGCATTGTGTCTGTGACGAGTGGGGTATGTCTACGTTATCAGATTCGTTGCCGTCTAGCAGGTAGCATTGCAATGGGGCCCAAATATCAGCCGGCCTGGAGGAAACAGGTAGTAGTTCAGAATAGGTAGCGAACTGTTCCTGGCAATATGTAGGATCATGCAACCAATCTTTGAATTTAGGGGCTCTGCCTCTTCACCACCTACAAGCTACTCTCCTCTTGGCCACTAGGAATGCCAGTGCGACAAACTTACGATGTGCTGCTTGTATCGGCTCTACATACCCTAACAGAGCAAGTAGTGGAGTGGGCAGGACCTCAGTGTTAATCATTTGAGACAAGGCCCTAAAAACCTGATGCCAATACGCCTGCACACTTTCACATTCCCACGGCAAGTGTAAAAAATCAGCCTCTGGAGCGTGACATCTATCACAGCTGTCAGTGTCACGTAGATTAAACCTGTGCATGCGGACCGGAGTGTAATACAGCCTATGTATGAATTTGTAATGTATCATTCTGAATCTGCTGCTCGAGGAGACGCGTTCAGTCTGTTGTAAGCAAAATTCCCATTGCTTATCCGTCTAGCTCCTGGTCCCATTTGGCCCTGGCCGCAAGCGGCGGTGTTACTTTCAACGTATGTACAGTCCTATATATCGTCGATACTAGCTTTTTGGGTGTTTCATCCCGGAGGATACGGTGCAGTGGTTCAAACACTGGAGGCTCATCAGGAAAGTCAGGAGTGAGTGCCTTCAGTCCCTGGCGCAGTCGAATGTAAAGAAAAGTGTCAAGAGGGGACGGGGCCGTGCCCGAGCATAGGTGGTCCAGTGTGCGAAACACTCCGTCATGGTACAAGTCCCCCCATGCTGTAACATTTAAGCGCTTAGCTAGTTTCTGGAAAACTGCCTCCTGCAGCAAGGGCATATCTGGGTGATAAGTGAGCGGCAGCAGCGGTGACTATATCAGGGTAGCGTTTAACATGGTTTCTAACCGGGCCCACGCATTGACAGTGCTCATCACAGTCGACGGCGTCCGATCTCTTCCCTTCTATAGGGACTGGCTGAGCCAGCCAATGCTCCGCCGCCAACTGGGGCATATATCGAGGCTGATGTATCCAAAAATAAGCATAGTGCGCCTGAGCAGCATAATAATACAATTCAAAATCAGGAATACCGAATCCCCCACGGTAGTACGGCCTGATGAGAATATCCCACTTTAGCCGGGGCGTTTTGCCTTCCCACACTAACCGAGTGAGCTCTGATCGAAGCTGTTGGAAGAAATATCTACCAGGATAAAATGGAACAATTCAGGAATAGATAAAGCAACTGCGGCAAAATCACCATTTGTATTAAAGATGCTCTACCCGCCATCGACAGTGGTAGTGCAATCCACCGCTAAATGTTGTCAGTGATGCGAGACATGGTTGTGCCATAGTTGGCTCGTAGTAATTCATCTCTTTCTTTTGTTACATGGAATCCCAAGTATGTGAAATCCCCCTCACACCAGGCAATAGGATAGTCTAAAGCAAATTTCACTGTTGACGCCGTGAGGGGAAATAAGCACGATTTGGCCCAGTTGATCTGGATGCCAGAGAGTTCTCCGAATCGAATAAACTCCCTGAGAACTGGGTTTAGGTTGTGGCTGGGATCGCGTATGTATAGGGTAATATCATCTGCATACATTGAGATCAATATCTGTCGCTGATTACATTGCAACACTTTTTCATTATGATGTTGCCGCAATTTCGCCGCCAAGGGCTCAATAGCGATCGCAAACAATAGGGGCGACGAGGGGCAGCCCTGTCTTGTGCCTCTCGTGATAGGAAATCCTTGAGAGATCCGCCCATTCACAGTCACTTTGGCTACTGGCGACGTATATAATAGTCTGATCCAAGATATAAAAATAGCTGGGAAGCCCATGCGTTCCAACACCTGAAACACATAGTCCCATTCCAGGGAATCGAAGGCTTTGGTGGCGTCCAAAAAAATGGCAGCCATAGGTAAATCCTCCTGAACATTATTCATGACGGTAAAGAATGTGTGCAGGTTGTGTGATGTCGCCCTGCCAGGAACAAAGCCCGCTTGGTCGGTTAAAACCAGATTAGGCAGCAGGAGGTTGATGCGCGCTGCAATTAATTTAGCAAGTATTTTCACGTCGCAGTTGAGCAATGACAGTGGCCTGTACGATCCTCCTGGACATTAATCATGACGGTAAAGAATGTGCGCAGATTGTGTGATGTCGCCCTGCCAGGGACAAAGCCCGCTTGGTCTGGTAAAACCAGATTAGGCAGCAGGAGGTTGATGCGCGCTGCAATTAATTTAGCAAGTATTTTCACGTTGCAGTTGAGCAATGACAGTGGCCTGTACGAATCACAGCTACTCGCCGGCTTCCCTGGTTTGAGCAATGACGTAATAAGAGCAACAAGCATGGATGTCGGGAGATGCCCTACTTCCAGTGCATCTTCATAGACTTCCAGCAGGATCGGGGCCATGAAGTCTATATATGTTTTATAAAACTCTATTGGGATCCCATCCCATCCTGTAGCCTTACCCGATTGCATTTGCATTATAGCGTCCCGTACCTCGTCGATTTCAAACGGAGCACTTAGAAATTGCCTCTGTGCATCGCTCAACCAACCTAAGGATATATCCTGCAAATAGTCATGCAAGTGAAGCTTCCCGACTCTCTTGGTGGTGTATACAGTGGTGTAATGTGCGATGTATTTGTCTAAATTCAAGATATTGTCCATTTTTTGGAAGTCTTATGTATGGCCGACCTGCACCCATTTTTTTATCCTTTATTTTCGACATTTGTCCACATTCTTTTATTTGTTTATTACACTAACATTCGATCGTCATGACACCAATATACTTGGCACCCATTGGTTCATAACACACCCAGTAATCGTGAGTGAGTTCCCCTTAACAACAACACACATATTTGTTCTCCAGCAGAATTGGCATCAGTTGGTTCACAATAAACCACGTGACCGCGAGTTCCACCTATCAGGCTTCGCCTTACACTCAACCCCACATTCACGAGTTCTTTAACTCATTACGTGAATGGTCAGATCGTATAGACGACGACCCGCGTCACACGCGAGCAACAACACGACATGGACATTTAGAAACCGCGCTTTTTGCACTAACTAAGTAAGTTTTTGACATTCCTTTTAACGCGTGTCTCGATATCGCATCCGCTGGTTAGAACGCACGCTTTTATTTACATGTTCGTTTATGTTTCAGTTTCAAACGGGTACCGACTACAGAAGAATAACACGTGAGAACATTTACATGTATTTTTCTCTCTTGAGCTTTTGCATGCATTCACACTAGGGCACATCAGACGTTATTGATGGGAAAGTCACGAATATTTAAATGTCTAGCCATGCTTTTTTGTTTATGTGGCACACGATTATTCGACACTGAATGTATTTTTGTTTGGTCTTGCTTCTAGCTTTTGTCCCGGACAAAGGGCGGATAGCCCGAAATGCATTGGACATGTATTGTGTTATTTCCATTGATCAATTGATGAACTTTATCACTAAATATGAGATGTTTTGAAATGGAACTGATGAAAACACAAGAAAAGTTTTCATTTTGAATAAAACTTTATATGAATCATTCTTTGAAAATTGTGCAATTGGATCATTAAGTGGAGCGCCAGGGGATGCCTGTAATGACCATTGCAGGCACTTCTTTGTACTGTACTTTCCGACGTCTTTGATAAGGGACGCCACCCAGGCTGCATACCTTACAAAAAAAAGAAACCTTTCTCCATTCGAACTTTTCAAGTAACATTCCTGTTGTGCGACCTCCCATTCTACCTTTAGTATTGTTTCATTTTTCCTTGTCATTGGGTGGTCTGCACGCCACATAGAAACTTTAAAAAAAAAAAAAAAAAAAAAGCTGTTTCACATCGTATCAATTGATACTATTCACCCAATATGCAATACGAGGAAATAGCGAAAAGCACTGAAGCAAGAGCTGAAACATTCGCCTTTGATGAAGGTGGAGCTTCCAGAATTTACTCTCTGATTGGGGAACAGATTGACCCTATGTCTTCCAATAAAACCAAAGAACAAAATCTAAAACAACTACTATATCTATCAAAAAGACATATAAACCAAAAACTACATGCAAATACATTGATTAAATACCACAGACTCCAACGAATACCGAGAGGACTTCGCATTGCCCTTAAGCCTTCTCTATGTAAGAATTCACAGAAATTTCGAGACAAATGGTACGCGATACTTAATAAGTGCTCTCTCGACCTTATACTATTAATTATAGAAGAGTTATCTGGCATCTTGAATGAGCTAAAGAAAGAAATAGAAGACACCACGGAAGAATTATCCTCTATGCTCACAGAAGAAGAACTCAGTACTCTACTACAGGATGTGAAAGATCAAATTGACAAACACACCCAGGATTTGAATGAGAGGAAAATACGTAAGTTCAGGCGTGACACGCTTGACTACAAGCTTGGAGAAGTGTACACATGGGCAGACGTGTATGCCCAAAGACGCAGGAACCGACCATATACCCCATACACGGACACCTCTTCCTCTGGAAGTGATATGTCGAATAAACCACCCACGAACAAATCACAACCTTCAACGAAGAGTTCCACCACTTCCCAAAGAGAGCAACACAGAGAAGATGTACCATTGACATCGACCACTTCTAATGTTTCGGAAGTCCCTTTTTTAGAACGAGGCCCCCCAGAAACCGAAGACTCAGGAGGGGAAAAAGAAGGACCCCACACAAGAAGCGCAACCACCAAAGACAGGGACAAGACCATTCCGAAAGAGAAGGAGAAGAAAAAACCGACGAAAAACAATTAGTCATTAATTTTTCAGATTACCATCTCAGAGATGAAGAATTGAAGTTATTACAGAAAGGTACTTCTTACGTTCCAACGACGACCACCAACACACTAGAGCTAGAAATTAGCTTCTTTAAACTAATGCGTAAACTAAGACTCAGACTTTTTTTGACAATGTGTCGAACAGACCCGTCATACAAGACCAGGATCAACTGAAAGGGTTGAGACCGAAAAGCACATTCATGGCGCCCATGAGCCACAAGTCACTTGATCTTTTTGAAACTCTTGTCAAACAAGATCTGTTGAAAATTAACTGTCAAAAGAAACGGCATGACAACATGACCAACAAAGATATGAGCATCCTAAAAAGACTTGCTAGCAACAAAGACATAATTTGTACTAAAGCTGACAAAGGCGGCGGATTAGTGATTATGAATTCTACCATGTATAAACGCAAGGTACAAGAACACATCAACGATAAAGACACTTATGCACCCCTACTATACAATCCGACCAATGAATTCCAGACGAAACTCAACGATCTAATCAACAAAGCTCAAAGCGAGGGAACCATCACTGAAAGAACAAGTACATTTCTAAAAACATCACACCCCAAAAGCCCGTCATTTTACATGATGCCGAAAGTTCACAAGAACTTATTGGATCCTCCGCTACGCCCAATAGTCTCAACAAAAAATAGTCTACATGAACCAACTGGGCAATTTATAGACCGATTGATGCAACCCACAGTACAAGACATGGTCACGTACATCCGTGACACAACAGACTTCCTCACTAAACTAAATGCTTTGGAATTCAACCAGCAAGAACAATTGATACTTTGTACAGCTGACATTAAATCATTGTACACATCGATCCCGCATGGCCCAGGGATTGAAGCCATGGAAGAAGCCATACTATCCACAGACTACGATTTCAAATTAAAGACCTTTCTGGGGGAGGAGCTACGCTACGATCCACGATGGCTGCTTGAGCTCCCGGCTCCGTCGACCTCCGCCGGCAGCTCGCATATCCTGTCATGTATCCTTTACCTATGCCGGACTCCCGTGTGTATGAAGCTCGCCTGATACCGGTGGTGCACTCCCGGACCTTCTAACATACTGGGTGGCGGAGTTATGTCGTGTTCCATTTTCGGCCTACTCCGGGGCTGAAGCCGGGACCTCGATTTCTAGCCCATCTGGGCTGGAATTGATCAACAGCGGCTGTGGAACCAGTGTTTCGTCCGGTCTTCCGTACTTGGATCCTTTTTTGCATTTCCGATCTGCAATCCAGTTACCAGCTGGCACTGAGGACTCGGTCTCGTGACACAGGGTGTGCATCGTGCGCCGTGGTCAGGGGGCGCTCGCCCGGAGACCCTGCTGGGGACGGCGGTGTTAACGGGGGGGCCCCCGCGATCGGCGAAGGTGTCGTGATCACCAGCGGAGGGAGCGCCTGCTGTTTCCATCGGCTTTGTGTGTGCCTGGAGCCTCGGAAGTGAGTCTGGGGCTCGAGTCCTGCTTCGTCTCTTTGGGGGGGGAGATGGAGAGGACAGATGGCGCACCATCATTGAGGTCCGTGATGGCCGCCATTGGGGCGCTCCACTCCTAATTCACAGTCACGTATGACCGAATGTCAGAAACGCTGGGAAATATCTGCTTGCGACCGGACGATGATGCTGCGACACACGATCAACATTCTGTGGTTCCAGTGGAAGATTTGGCCTACTGTTCTGAGGTTCCCGCGTGGCAGCCTGACTCAGCTCACTTCGATGATTTTGGCCTCGTGAATGTTGCACCTAAGATCGTAGTTAGCTTTCCCGGTATGACTCCTGCTCGGCGAAACATCGTTGCCGAAGGTTTTGATCGCCAAGAACAGCTCTTTAGTGACCATCGGAGAGGTCTGCTTATCTCCTTCATCTTTCCCCGTTGGTCCTGTGGATGCCGCCATCTTGTATCCTGTCCCCGATCCGATTCAGCTGCTTCGAACTGCTATGGATGTTTCGATTACCACATGCCTACTGTGGCTTGGGTGGCATGGGTTTTCATAAAGAATCGCACTGGTCAGGGCTGACTTCATCTTGTATTCTGCCCTAGATCTGAAGCCACTGCTTTGTACTATCTGGGACGCTTTGCTTTCTGCGAGACTTCTGGCTTGGGCGACGTAGATTATCGTGAAGAACCGAACTGGTCATGGCTGTCTTTGACTTTTGGGGTTAGCTACGCTTTGTGATCTATGCCGGGATTGTACCGTGTATCTCACTGGGAGTCGGGTGGTTTTGGTTGAGGTCCTCCCCATATTGGTGCTTAATACTTGCTTTTAATCATGGGCAATTTGTTTTGGGGAGGTCGCTAATGGCGGGGGGTATAGGTGGCCGGGAGTATGTTTGTTCTTCTCCTCCTCCGCTTTCTTTCTTTCCCTTCTTTGGGGTGTTCCGGGGCGACGGGCACGCTGTTAGTGGGGTAGGCCGTAGCCATTACAGGGGTGCAGGGTGGCGGGTGTTGGGGGGGTTTATTTTAGTTCGTTTTGTTCTATGGTCCCCTTCCTTTCTTCCTCTTTCTTTGGGCAGGGTTTTTCCTCCCTTACAGTAGGGTTGGCTGTTTTTCCTTATCTTTCTTCTTTCTCTGTTTGGCGTCTATACTTGCCTATACCTTACTGTTGGAAATGGGGGTTGCCCAAGTCTCAAAGGGGGTAGCATGGCATCAAGCGGGCAGGCCAAACTTGGAGGACATGTGAAGCACTCACGCAGTACCCACAAACGACACACCAGGCACACCACAAAAGAGACGCAACTCCACCTTTAGTTGGAAAAGAATAATTTTAGTATTATCTCCAACCTGCAAGGTAAAAAGGAAAAATACACTGGTAATCATAACATGGCGCCAACTGGCACCCAAGCCAAGTATTTCAGTGGGGGATTATTTACATGGGACAAAAAGGGTTTAGTCCATAGTCCATAGTGTCTAGCTGAAATATAAAAGGGTTAGCATTTGGCATGTAACATCAGTGACACCTATATAAGGGAAAAATGCACTTGGCGTATTTGCCCATTAAACATGCAATCAAACATTAGGGGTAAGAACCCAAAATAGCTGGCATTGGCGACTCCTGCAAAAAGAATAGGAATCACCTGGCATTAACATTAGGCAGGAACACCTGTAATAAAACATCAGGTTTCTTCCCCCCCTCCACCTAAGGAACTATGCGTCAGGCAGGGCCAACTCAGGCCTTCATCCTCGGTAGCGGCTGTAATTACAACAGGCAGCATCCTGCATAACCCCTGTAAGGAAAGACATCATGGCATACCAGCATCCACTAGCAGGTGGGCATAACCATAGGACTCTTAAGCCACTTTCGCAAGCTCTACAGGGCATACAGAACCCCGGTGCTATAGCCTTAGGGAAAAGACCTGGGGAACATGACTCCTTAGCCCCCAACCTGCAACACAAACATCAGGTAGTGCATTGGCATTAATAACATTTGAACCAGGCTTGAATCCCACTGCACTTGGGCATCGATCCCCTAGCTTAGGCGTAACACTGGGCATTTCATCACAATGCAGCTTAGTCTACTAATCCTCCCACCGCAGGAGCAAAGGGGGGTAGTCAACCTCTCCCTACCTTCCCCTATTAAAACATTTCACAGGGGTGCAAGTCTATGACCCTGGTAGCTTCACCATAAACATTCCACCAAGCCCGCCCCTGCAAGAAAGGCAATAAAAAGGAGCTCAATTAGCATTTCCTGGAACCAGCACCTGCACATCATTTCAATAGTCACGGATCAACCAACAGGCAGGAAACATCAGGTAAGTAGGCACCTTTCCTTAGGAATTTACAACCACCAGCACCCCCAGCGCGGGGTTAATCCTTAATAGGCATCCGGCCCAGTTCTGGTACCTTAAGGGGGCCAGTCTCTAGTCCTTCTGAGGGGAGGGGCAGTTCTGGGTCCCCCTACTTGCTTCAGGAAGGCCCCGTTTCTGTGCCGGTTCTCCGCCCTCCCCGGGGCTTTACCTGCTATCTTCGGGCCTTCAGGCCCCTTGCGTGGACTTCTGGCGCCTACCTACAGGCATGCGGTTCCCTCAGTCGCGGGGCTCCTCTCAGCTCACTGGGGGCCCCGTAGCCTTTCCGTTGCCTCCGCCCAGGCCTCTCCTTACTCCCGAGCCGGGCGGGGGACTCACCGGCAGTGTGGGCACCCGCTCCGGCTGGCCTCCTTCGCCGGCCACCAATCCCTGCGCGGCCTTCTCGGGGGCTCGGCCGCGCAGCCAATCCGTGCGCGGCGTGGCGGGGGCGTGGCCAATGACGCCACCAGGCGCCCCCGTCACATGACACGGGCCTGGACGGCTTCCAGGCCTAGCGCGGCCCTCACTCTACTTCGGCGGCCCCCTCCTGGCATCGGGGGCTGCCGCGACGATGCACACCCCAGCAGGGGGGTCTCCTCACGGCGGCGCCGGGCGGCAGCGGTGATTTTCGGCGCTGCCACACAGCGCGAGGACCGGACAAGGGGTAGGCTCCCTTTCTGGATATTAAGTCCCTTCACAGTCTCCTCAGCACCCGGGCTGCGACGGTGATCTCCGGCTGCGACAAGGGGTAGGCTCCCTTCTTAATTAATTAATGATGCGGCAGACAGCGCGCTGAAACGAGGGTAGGCTCCTCCAGCGTGATTCTCCTCAGGAGAATGGCGCCATTCACAGCGCACTACTCCCTCCTCTGCCCACACAGTCCTCAGGGCCAACAGCACTTCGGGGGCCACATCATTCACAGGGCACAGTCCCTTGGGGGCACAATCCTCCCCAGGCAGCTCCACAGGCAGCAACAGTCTTTAGACATCCAGCGCTTATGGGGTGATACGGCAGTTTACGCCTGTCAGCTGTCCACAGCCCTTCACCATAGGCACCTCACAGCCCAGCGCTTCCAAATTATAGCGCTTCTCACGGAGGGGGGGGGGCGAACAGTTCCACAGCCAGCCCCAGGGGCACACTCCTCACCTCCTGGGGGGTTCAAGCCCACAGCATTCCTCCTCTTCTGGGTACCTTTTTCCCTCAGCGCTGGCGTAGTCCAAGGTCCCACAGCGTCAGGGACCTATGAAGAGTCCTCCCTTGTCAGGGGCCCATGGGGACAGCAGCGGGGGGGGTTTATAGGGGTGCAGGGCCCAGCTCACAGGTCCATGTGGCGGTAGCACCTCACAGCAGGTCCCCCTCCCTTCCTTGTCCCAGCGCTGACTGACTCTCTGGTGACACTTCACCCTCTTTATACCCTCCTCCCAGGCAGTGCCAGGACCTTCTAGAATGTTGGCACATCTAGCCTAAACTGGTTCTAGGGGAGGGGGTGAGCACCCTGGGTGCCAGGCTTTCCCTCCAAAACTAGGGGTAGCTGGGTAATATTATCTAGACCGCTGACCTATGTCAGTCCAGTGGCAAAACCCATGGCCATGGCATCCATTTTAAAAACAATACATTTCAGCCAGGTACATTTCCAAAATGGGGGTGCAGTTTTAAAATGGGGGATTTTACAAGTGCTCACATTATGTCAGGTAATAACATTTTTCAAAAGATGTCTCACACCACTCATGGCCTATACAGGTTTAATCCCATGGGGGAGACAATCTAGATGAGGGGGTCAAAAGCGAAAAATTTTGGGGGGAAAAGGCCAAGTCCAACACGACTCCCCCCCAGCCAAAAGCCAGGGTAGACATATCAATGCCTTGATGGGCTTCCCTGCTTGGGGCGGAAAAAGGTGGACGAAGGCCTGCAACTACAGGAGCACCTGCAGTCTCTCCTCCACTCTGGAACCCGATGGTTCTCTTTCGCAACCCTCCCTTCACCAACAAAACCACCCCACTGGTGTTCCCTAGTGGGATGTTTCTCCTTCCTAGAGTGGGAGGCTCTAGCCTCAGGCTTGTAATTCCCTTGGACCACTCTCTTCTCTCCAAACTGCCACTGGTCCACCCACCTGGGGTCTACACCCTCAGACTGACCAGCCCTTAGGGGCGAGGCTCTCCTCCCCCTACTTCTCCTCCTAGGGTTCCTCCATCTCCTACGCTGGGGGACACCCTCACACAACTCTCTCCCCAACCTGGAGCCAAAACCCACAGGCTGAACTGGTGACAGGGGCGAGTCCTCCCTCTCCCTGCACCCCCTCCCAGAATTCTGCACCCTCCTACCCGGAGAAGTACCCCTGGGAGTCACTTCCGGGGGGACTCTGATTACAGATGTCCCTCCCACCAGGGCAGGCAACTCCTGTCCCTGGCCACCCAACCCGGGATCTATGCCCTGTGGCTGAGCCGGTGACAGAGAGGAGACCTTCCTCCCTCTGCACCCCCTCCCAGAGTTCCGCACCCTCCCACTGGAAGTGGTACCCCTGGGAGTCAATTTGGTAGAGATCTGCTTTACAGGAACCCCACCTTCCAGATCAGGCAACCCCTGAACCTGAAACCCCAGTCCAGGATCTAAACCCTGTGACTGGTCAGTCCCCCGAACCACTGGAGCTCTGATTAATGATGCTCCGGGTTCTCCTGACATGAGGGGATCCTTTCCACGAGAAGGCACACCGGGACAGCCTAGACTCCCAACCTGGGGTTCCCTAAAAGAACTCTCCAGTCCCTGTGACTGCAGTTGGGGCATCTCGGGACACCTCCCCGTCTCACTCCCTCCTTTAGATGGGATGTGAGGCCCTACAACCCGCCCACTATCCTGGGACCTAGCTGGGCTTCTCACCTCTCCCGCCACGCTGGGTCGGAAGATCCCTGCACCTCTCCTTTCTGGATCACTCCCCAATGTCTTCCCAGACGCTCTGGCACTTACCCAGAGGTCTGCCTCCCGTGCAAGTTCCCTGGGGTCTGAGAACCCGCACTGCAACAGATGGTGACGCAGTCTTGGGACACAACTCCTTAGCATGTGCTCCCGGATAACGGCATGGCACAGCCCTTCCCAATCCTCCACTGCTCTCCTCACCACCCAATCCTCCAGTACAGTCCAACACTCCTCCTCGAACTCTTCCCAGGACTGATGGGACAGCTTTCCCCTGCCCCTAAACACTAACCCGTCCTCCTCTTCCGGGGAATCAGGCACAGTCTCTTGGGCTTCGGGAGTGGGACTCCTTGCACTGGACCTACACTCGCTGCCACCACTGGATCCCACCCACCTCGGTGAATCCAGACTCCTGAAACCACTCTCAGGGGTCAAACTACCCACCTGAGCTGATCTCTCTTTGGCGAAGGCCCTCTCCGCCTCCGCCATCCTCTCCAGCGCTAGGACTTTTTCAGTCTCTAGTCGCTGCTCTTCTACCCTCAGCTGCGCTAAGCCCTCGGCATGCCTGAGCTTTGCCAGCGCCAGCTGATACTCCCTCTCTTCTCGCCTATCTACCCACTCTTCTGGGGACAGGGAAAGGGATGGGGCAGTGCCCCCGGGACTGGACCCAGTGCGAGACTCCCTATCTCCGGTGTCCTCCACAGCTACTGGCGTCTCTGCCCTGCTAGACTCTTCCTCCTCCTCATCGGAGCAACTACCTCCCTGGGTTCTGGATGGGGAGCCCTCACTCTGGTCTCTAACCCACTGACCCTTCAACACTTCGGGGGGGTAGTCAGACAAGTCCCCATTAACCTCTAAGGCCTCTCCCCTCTTGAGGGCCTCATAGAGAAACAAATTCCTCCTAATGTTCCCTACTGGGGGTATCCCTCTCTCCAGGAGGAAGTCTATCACCTCCTGTTCGGTGTACTCCATCAGTTCCACTTCCTGGTAAATCAACCCCATCGTGGCGAGGTACACCCGGGACACACCCTCCCAGTGGAACAAGGGGACACAATTCAAAATACTCTTCAGGAGGAAGCAATCAAAAAACAATATTCAGCCAAACAGCAATAATCCCCACAACAAGGCTCTACCTGTGGTGTAACCTGTGGCCGCTGTGGTACTGCGCAAACACAAGTCCTATCCCACCGCTCTGCCACCAAATGTTGGAAATGGGGGTTGCCCAAGTCTCAAAGGGGGTAGCATGGCATCAAGCGGGCAGGCCAAACTTGGAGGACATGTGAAGCACTCACGCAGTACCCACAAACGACACACCAGGCACACCACAAAAGAGACGCAACTCCACCTTTAGTTGGAAAAGAATAATTTTAGTATTATCTCCAACCTGCAAGGTAAAAAGGAAAAATACACTGGTAATCATAACATGGCGCCAACTGGCACCCAAGCCAAGTATTTCAGTGGGGGATTATTTACATGGGACAAAAAGGGTTTAGTCCATAGTCCATAGTGTCTAGCTGAAATATAAAAGGGTTAGCATTTGGCATGTAACATCAGTGACACCTATATAAGGGAAAAATGCACTTGGCGTATTTGCCCATTAAACATGCAATCAAACATTAGGGGTAAGAACCCAAAATAGCTGGCATTGGCGACTCCTGCAAAAAGAATAGGAATCACCTGGCATTAACATTAGGCAGGAACACCTGTAATAAAACATCAGGTTTCTTCCCCCCCTCCACCTAAGGAACTATGCGTCAGGCAGGGCCAACTCAGGCCTTCATCCTCGGTAGCGGCTGTAATTACAACAGGCAGCATCCTGCATAACCCCTGTAAGGAAAGACATCATGGCATACCAGCATCCACTAGCAGGTGGGCATAACCATAGGACTCTTAAGCCACTTTCGCAAGCTCTACAGGGCATACAGAACCCCGGTGCTATAGCCTTAGGGAAAAGACCTGGGGAACATGACTCCTTAGCCCCCAACCTGCAACACAAACATCAGGTAGTGCATTGGCATTAATAACATTTGAACCAGGCTTGAATCCCACTGCACTTGGGCATCGATCCCCTAGCTTAGGCGTAACACTGGGCATTTCATCACAATGCAGCTTAGTCTACTAATCCTCCCACCGCAGGAGCAAAGGGGGGTAGTCAACCTCTCCCTACCTTCCCCTATTAAAACATTTCACAGGGGTGCAAGTCTATGACCCTGGTAGCTTCACCATAAACATTCCACCAAGCCCGCCCCTGCAAGAAAGGCAATAAAAAGGAGCTCAATTAGCATTTCCTGGAACCAGCACCTGCACATCATTTCAATAGTCACGGATCAACCAACAGGCAGGAAACATCAGGTAAGTAGGCACCTTTCCTTAGGAATTTACAATCACCAGCACCCCCAGCGCGGGGTTAATCCTTAATAGGCATCCGGCCCAGTTCTGGTACCTTAAGGGGGCCAGTCTCTAGTCCTTCTGAGGGGAGGGGCAGTTCTGGGTCCCCCTACTTGCTTCAGGAAGGCCCCGTTTCTGTGCCGGTTCTCCGCCCTCCCCGGGGCTTTACCTGCTATCTTCGGGCCTTCAGGCCCCTTGCGTGGACTTCTGGCGCCTACCTACAGGCATGCGGTTCCCTCAGTCGCGGGGCTCCTCTCAGCTCACTGGGGGCCCCGTAGCCTTTCCGTTGCCTCCGCCCAGGCCTCTCCTTACTCCCGAGCCGGGCGGGGGACTCACCGGCAGTGTGGGCACCCGCTCCGGCTGGCCTCCTTCGCCGGCCACCAATCCCTGCGCGGCCTTCTCGGGGGCTCGGCCGCGCAGCCAATCCGTGCGCGGCGTGGCGGGGGCGTGGCCAATGACGCCACCAGGCGCCCCCGTCACATGACACGGGCCTGGACGGCTTCCAGGCCTAGCGCGGCCCTCACTCTACTTCGGCGGCCCCCTCCTGGCATCGGGGGCTGCCGCGACGATGCACACCCCAGCAGGGGGGTCTCCTCACGGCGGCGCCGGGCGGCAGCGGTGATTTTCGGCGCTGCCACACAGCGCGAGGACCGGACAAGGGGTAGGCTCCCTTTCTGGATATTAAGTCCCTTCACAGTCTCCTCAGCACCCGGGCTGCGACGGTGATCTCCGGCTGCGACAAGGGGTAGGCTCCCTTCTTAATTAATTAATGATGCGGCAGACAGCGCGCTGAAACGAGGGTAGGCTCCTCCAGCGTGATTCTCCTCAGGAGAATGGCGCCATTCACAGCGCACTACTCCCTCCTCTGCCCACACAGTCCTCAGGGCCAACAGCACTTCGGGGGCCACATCATTCACAGGGCACAGTCCCTTGGGGGCACAATCCTCCCCAGGCAGCTCCACAGGCAGCAACAGTCTTTAGACATCCAGCGCTTATGGGGTGATACGGCAGTTTACGCCTGTCAGCTGTCCACAGCCCTTCACCATAGGCACCTCACAGCCCAGCGCTTCCAAATTATAGCGCTTCTCACGGAGGGGGGGGGGCGAACAGTTCCACAGCCAGCCCCAGGGGCACACTCCTCACCTCCTGGGGGGTTCAAGCCCACAGCATTCCTCCTCTTCTGGGTACCTTTTTCCCTCAGCGCTGGCGTAGTCCAAGGTCCCACAGCGTCAGGGACCTATGAAGAGTCCTCCCTTGTCAGGGGCCCATGGGGACAGCAGCGGGGGGGGTTTATAGGGGTGCAGGGCCCAGCTCACAGGTCCATGTGGCGGTAGCACCTCACAGCAGGTCCCCCTCCCTTCCTTGTCCCAGCGCTGACTGACTCTCTGGTGACACTTCACCCTCTTTATACCCTCCTCCCAGGCAGTGCCAGGACCTTCTAGAATGTTGGCACATCTAGCCTAAACTGGTTCTAGGGGAGGGGGTGAGCACCCTGGGTGCCAGGCTTTCCCTCCAAAACTAGGGGTAGCTGGGTAATATTATCTAGACCGCTGACCTATGTCAGTCCAGTGGCAAAACCCATGGCCATGGCATCCATTTTAAAAACAATACATTTCAGCCAGGTACATTTCCAAAATGGGGGTGCAGTTTTAAAATGGGGGATTTTACAAGTGCTCACATTATGTCAGGTAATAACATTTTTCAAAAGATGTCTCACACCACTCATGGCCTATACAGGTTTAATCCCATGGGGGAGACAATCTAGATGAGGGGGTCAAAAGCGAAAAATTTTGGGGGGAAAAGGCCAAGTCCAACACTTACTGTCTCTGGGGGGGGGGGTTTCGGGAGGGCGTGCTCGCTGATCGCTTGCTATTACATTGTCTTTTATTCCTCATCAGCCTCGGCGGGCATAGTGTGCCCAAGGTTCGTATTGCTCATCACCTGGACTTGTTTGCATTGCGGGGTACCTCCCCCCAACTCTTCTTAACTTCATGTTGTGGTGTTACGCCACCGATAGTGCAGCCATTTCCGCTTCTTCATAACTTTAAAATTAAACCTTTGATATCCTTCTGCGTTGAGACATATACAATCACATGCTGTATCTGTATTGTCGATATTATATGGTCATATATACGTGCACGACTCCTGATCTGATTCCTGTGTTTGCGGCCGGCCTCTGTGGTTGTGGGCCTGCGCTTGTCATACTTTGATTAACTCAATAAAGGTTTAAAAAAAAAAAAAAAAAAGACCTTTCTGATGGAACTTTTAATCTTCACCTTGTACCATATTTATTTTAAATATGAAAATACGTGGTATCGGCAACTGATCGGTACGAGCATGGGCAATAGCGCAGCACCGGTATACGCCAATCTGTTTATGAAATCGTATGAAAATCAACATATCTTAAGCAACCCACGCTGGATAAAGAATCTGAAGATGTTTGTGCGATACATCGACGACTTGTTCATTATATGGAAAGACTCAGTTGAATCACTAGAACAAGCCCTTATGGAACTCAATAGCAAAGAAGAAAGAATACAGTTCACATGGGAGATATCCACGAAATCCATCACGTTCTTAGACGTCAAAGTGATTCTAAACGGAGGAAAAATAGAAACTGAAATGTTCCGAAAAAAGACTGACAGAAACAACACCCTCCATTATGACAGTTTCCACCAAGAGTCCTTAAAACGGCATTTACCCTTATCACAGATGATGCGGGCGAAACGCATCACATCGAATCCGGAGAAAGCCAAAGATACCATCAAAGCAATGGGAGACAGATTTCGCTCTAGAGGGTATCCAGAATCCTTAATTAAAGAAGCTGAACACAAAGTTGAAAATCTACAGAGGAGTGAGCTATTAACCATCAAACAGAAATCAAAAGAGGAAAGAACGACAGTGGTGTCAAAATACTCCACAGTGAGCCACAACTTCAAGAGAATCATCAGAAGTCATTGGAACATCCTCAAGGCAGAACCGGATTTTAAATAGTCTTTTGAAAAGCCTCCGATTTTTGCATTTACCAGAGATAAAAACTTTGGAGAAATGTTGAAACACACCCCAAGTGATGCTAGACAATATCGTGGAACTCGCCCATGCTTACAATGTGGCAATTGTAATAACATTATAAGAGGAAATCAAATAGCGCACCCAATGCAAGGCCACAAAATCAATTTGAAAGTAAACGCAACCTGTGAGAGTTCAAATTTAATCTACATGCTAAAATGCCCTTGCGGAAAAGTGTACGTCGGCAAGACGGAACGAAAAATTAAGATCAGACTAAATGAACATAAGTCTAATATACGCACTAAAAATTTAAAATCTTCAGTAGCTACGCATTTCATGGAAGCCAATTGCAGTATGTGGTATTGGAGACTGTTGAGAGAATCGAAGGAAGAGACAATAATCGATTTCTTTTGCAAAAAGAAAACCACTGGATTTATTTATTAAACTCCAGCAAACCGAATGGTCTTAATGACCGAATTGAATTTCTGTGTTACATATAACAGCATGTATTTGTATAAATTCAAGATATTGTCCATTTTTTGGAAGTCTTATGTATGGCCGACCTGCACCCATTTTTTTATCCTTTATTTTCGACATTTGTCCACATTCTTTTATTTGTTTATTACACTAACATTCGATCGTCATGACACCAATATACTTGGCACCCATTGGTTCATAACACACCCAGTAATCGTGAGTGAGTTCCCCTTAACAACAACACACATATTTGTTCTCCAGCAGAATTGGCATCAGTTGGTTCACAATAAACCACGTGACCGCGAGTTCCACCTATCAGGCTTCGCCTTACACTCAACCCCACATTCACGAGTTCTTTAACTCATTACGTGAATGGTCAGATCGTATAGACGACGACCCGCGTCACACGCGAGCAACAACACGACATGGACATTTAGAAACCACGCTTTTTGCGCTAACTAAGTAAGTTTTTGACATTCCTTTTAACGCGTGTCTCGATATCGCATCCGCTGGTTAGAACGCACGCTTTTATTTACATGTTCGTTTATGTTTCAGTTTCAAACGGGTACCGACTGCAGAAGAATAACACGTGAGAACATTTACATGTATTTTTCTCTCTTGAGCTTTTGCATGCATTCACACTAGGGCACATAACACGTTATTGATGGGAAAGTCACGAATATTTAAATGTCTAGCCATGCTTTTTTGTTTATGTGGCACACGATTATTCGACACTGAATGTATTTTTGTTTGGTCTTGCTTCTAGCTTTTGTCCCGGACGAAGGGCGGATAGCCCGAAATGCATTGGACATGTATTGTGTTATTTCCATTGATCAATTGATGAACTTTATCACTAAATATGAGATGTTTTGAAATGGAACTGATGAAACACAAGAAAAGTTTTCATTTTGAATAAAACTTTATATGAATCATTCTTTGAAAATTGTGCAATTGGATCATTAAGTGGAGCGCCAGGGGATGCCTGTAATGACCATTGCAGGCACTTCTTTGTACTGTAATGTGCGATGAAGGCATTAAGGATCAGCGTCGTGTCCCTGTATACCAAGCCGCCCGACCCTACAATCTCCAGTATGACATTCGGCTGGCGCGTCATCTTGATTGACGCAGCCAGCGCTTTCCCTGGTCTCTCACCTTCGCCATATCGGCGAGCCGTCCAATGCCTTCTTCTGAATTTGGCTTCCCTACCCGCCTCTTCTGTGTATTCCGTGAGCCTCTTCTGTGTATTCCGTGAGTTTCCCCCGGATTTGTGATAGGATTGCTTTATCTGGGCATTCTGCTAGGGATCTGTCAAGTGCTCTGAGTTCAGTTTCGAGAGTGGTCAGTTTTTTTAGTATACCCTTAAGGACCCCTGACCCTTTCGCTATACAAATCCCTCTCAGGGTAACCTTAAAGGCGTCCCAGATAGTTTCTACGTCTTTCACTGAGTCCTTTTTGCGCGCGAAGAAGTCTAACGTTTCCTCTCTCAGCTCTTCCTGGAACACAGCGTCCAGAAGCATGGTGGGTTGTAGTCGCCAGGCAGTTTTCGACAGACCAAGGTGCTCAGCCTGTAACGTAATCTTTACCGGGGAGTGGTCGGAGAAAGTCCTGGCTAAGTGTTGCGCTCCTACAAGCGCTGGGCAGAGTTGCGGGGAAATAAAAATGTAATCTAGCCTAGCCCATGATCGAGCTTGTGCAGTGAAGTGTGTGCCTTCACGTGAATAAGCACGCGTGTCTCGATATCGCATCCGCTGGTTAGAATGCATGCTTTTATTTACATGTTCGTTTATGTTTCAGTACCGACTACAGAAGAATAACACGTGAGAACATTTACATGTATTTTTCTCTCTTGAGCTTTTGCATGCATTCACACTAGGGCACATCACACGTTATTGATGGGAAAGTCACGAATATTTAAATGTCTAGCCATGCTTTTTTGTTTATGTGGCACACGATTATTCAACACTGAATGTATTTTTGTTTGGTCTTGCTTCTAGCTTTTGTCCCGGACGAAGGGCGGATAGCCCCAAATGCATTGGACATGTATTGTGTTATTTCCATTGATCAATTGATGAACTTTATCACTAAATATGAGATGTTTTGAAATGGAACTGATGAAAACACAAGAAAAGTTTTCATTTTGAATAAAACTTTATATGAATCATTCTTTGAAAATTGTGCAATTGGATCATTAAGTGGAGCGCCAGGGGATGCCTGTAATGACCATTGCAGGCACTTCTTTGTACTGTACTTCCCGACGTCTTTGATAAGGGACGCCACCCAGGCTGCATACCTTACAAAAAAAAGAAACCTTTCTCCATTCGAACTTTTCAAGTAACATTCCTGTTGTGCGACCTCCCATTCTACCTTTAGTATTGTTTCATTTTTCCTTGTCATTGGGTGGTCTGCACGCCACATAGAAACTTTAAAAAAAAAAAAAAGCTGTTTCACATGTATCAATTGGTACTATTCACCCAAGATGCAATACGAGGAAATAGCGAAAAGCACTGAAGCAAGAGCTGAAACATTCGCCTTTGATGAAGGTGAAGCTTCCAGAATTTACTCTCTGATTGGGGAACAGATTGACCCTATGTCTTCCAATAAAACCAAAGAACAAAATCTAAAACAACTACTATATCTATCAAAAAGACATATAAACCAAAAATTACATGCAAATACATTGATTAAATACCACAGACTCCAACGAATACCGAGAGGACTTCGCATTGCCCTTAAGCCTTCTCTATGTAAGAATTCACAGAAATTTCGAGACAAATGGTACGCGATACTTAATAAGTGCTCTCTCGACCTTATACTATTAATTATAGAAGAGTTATCTGGCATCTTGAATGAGCTAAAGAAAGAAATAGAAGACACCACGGAAGAATTCTCCTCTATGCTCACAGAAGAAGAACTCAGTACTCTACTACAGGATGTGAAAGATCAAATTGACAAACACACCCAGGATTTGAATGAGAGGAAAATACGTAAGTTCAGGCGTGACACGCTTGACTACAAGCTTGGAGAAGTGTACACATGGGCAGACGTGTATGCCCAACGACGCAGGAACCGGCCATATACCCCATACACGGACACCTCTTCCTCTGGAAGTGATATGTCGAATAAACCACCCACGAACAAATCACAACCTTCAACGAAGAGTTCCACCACTTCCCAAAGAGAGCAACACAGAGAAGATGTACCATCGACATCGACCACTTCTAATGTTTCGGAAGTCCCTTTTTTAGAACGAGGCCCCCCAGAAACCGAAGACTCAGGAGGGGAAAAAGAAGGACCCCACACAAGAAGCGCAACCACCAAAGACAGGGACAAGACCATTCCGAAAGAGAAGGAGAAGAAAAAACCGACGAAAAACAATTAGTCATTAATTTTTCAGATTACCATCTCAGAGATGAAGAATTGAAGTTATTACAGAAAGGTACTTCTTACGTTCCAACGACGACCACCAACACACTAGAGCTAGAAATTAGCTTCTTTAAACTAATGCGTAAACTAAGACTCAGACATTTTTTTGACAATGTGTCGAACAGACCCGTCATACAAGACCAGGATCAACTGAAAGGGTTGAGACCGAAAAGCACATTCATGGCGCCCATGAGCCACAAGTCACTTGATCTTTTTGAAACTCTTGTCAAACAAGATCTGTTGAAAATTAACTGTCAAAAGAAACGGCATGACAACATGACCAAAAAAGATATGAGCATCCTAAAAAGACTTGCTAGCAACAAAGACATAATTTGTACTAAAGCTGACAAAGGCGGCGGATTAGTGATTATGAATTCTACCATGTATAAACGCAAGGTACAAGAACACATCAACGATAAAGACACTTATGCACCCCTACTATACAATCCGACCAATGAATTCCAGACGAAACTCAATGATCTAATCAACAAAGCTCAAAGCGAGGGAACCATCACTGAAAGAACAAGTACATTTCTAAAAACATCACACCCCAAAAGCCCGTCATTTTACATGATGCCGAAAGTTCACAAGAACTTATTGGATCCTCCGCTACGCCCAATAGTCTCAACAAAAAATAGTCTACATGAACCAACTGGGCAATTTATAGACCGATTGATGCAACCCACAGTACAAGACATGGTCACGTACATCCGTGACACAACTGACTTCCTCACTACACTAAATGCTTTGGAATTCAACCAGCAAGAACAATTGATACTTTGTACAGCTGACATTAAATCATTGTACACATCGATCCCGCATGGCCCAGGGATTGAAGCCATGGAAGAAGCCATACTATCCACAGACTACGATTTCAAATTAAAGACCTTTCTGATGGAACTTTTAATCTTCACCTTGTACTATAGTTATTTTAAATATGAAAATACGTGGTATCAGCAACTGATCGGTACGAGCATGGGCAATAGCGCAGCACCGGTATACGCCAATCTGTTTATGAAATCGTATGAAAATCAACATATCTTAATCAACCCACGCTGGATAAAGAATCTGAAGATGTTCGTGCGATACATCGACGACTTGTTCATTATATGGAAAGACTCAGTTGAATCACTAGAACAAGCCCTTATGGAACTCAATAGCAAAGAAGAAAGAATACAGTTCACATGGGAGATATCCACGAAATCCATCACGTTCTTAGACGTCAAAGTGATTCTAAACGGAGGAAAAATAGAAACTGAAATGTTCCGAAAAAAGACTGACAGAAACAACACCCTCCATTATGACAGTTTCCACCAAGAGTCCTTAAAACGGCATTTACCCTTATCACAGATGATGCGGGCGAAACGCATCACATCGAATCCGGAGAAAGCCAAAGATACCATCAAATCAATGGGAGACAGATTTCGCTCTAGAGGGTATCCCGAATCCTTAATTAAAGAAGCTGAACACAAAGTTGAAAATCTACAGAGGAGTGAGCTATTAACCATCAAACAGAAATCAAAAGAGGAAAGAACGACAGTGGTGTCAAAATACTCCACAGTGAGCCACAACTTCAAGAGAATCATCAGAAGTCATTGGAACATCCTCAAGGCAGAACCGGATTTTAAATAGTCTTTTGAAAAGCCTCCGATTTTTGCATTTACCAGAGATAAAAACTTTGGAGAAATGTTGAAACACACCCCAAGTGATGCTAGACAATATCGTGGAACTCGCCCATGCTTACAATGTGGCAATTGTAATAACATTATAAGAGGAAATCAAATAGCGCACCCAATGCAAGGCCACAAAATCAATTTGAAAGTAAACGCAACCTGTGAGAGTTCAAATTTAATCTACATGCTAAAATGCCCTTGCGGAAAAGTGTACGTCGGCAAGACGGAACGAAAAATTAAGATCAGACTAAATGAACATAAGTCTAATATACGCACTAAAAATGTAAAATCTTCAGTAGCTACGCATTTCATGGAAGCCAACCACAACATTTCCCAATTGCAGTATGTGGTATTGGAGACTGTTGAGAGAATCGAAGGAAGAGACAATAATCGATTTCTTTTGCAAAAAGAAAACCACTGGATTTATTTATTAAACTCCAGCAAACCGAATGGTCTTAATGACCGAATTGAATTTCTGTGTTACATATAACAGCATGTATTTGTATAAATTCAAGATATTGTCCATTTTTTGGAAGTCTTATGTATGGCCGACCTGCACCCATTTTTTTATCCTTTATTTTCGACATTTGTCCACATTCTTTTATTTGTTTATTACACTAACATTCGATCGTCATGACACCAATATACTTGGCACCCATTGGTTCATAACACACCCAGTAATCGTGAGTGAGTTCCCCTTAACAACAACACACATATTTGTTCTCCAGCAGAATTGGCATCAGTTGGTTCACAATAAACCACGTGACCGCGAGTTCCACCTATCAGGCTTCGCCTTACACTCAACCCCACATTCACGAGTTCTTTAACTCATTACGTGAATGGTCAGATCGTATAGACGACGACCCGCGTCCCACGCGAGCAACAACACGACATGGACATTTAGAAACCGGGCTTTTTGCGCTAACTAAGTACGTTTTTGACATTCCTTTTAACGCGTGTCTCGATATCGCATCCGCTGGTTAGAACGCACGCTTTTATTTACATGTTCGTTTATGTTTCAGTTTCAAACGGGTACCGACTACAGAAGAATAACACGTGAGAACATTTACATGTATTTTTCTCTCTTGAGCTTTTGCATGCATTCACACTAGAGCACATCACACGTTATTGATGGGAAAGTCACGAATATTTAAATGTCTAGCTATGCTTTTTTGTTTATGTGGCACACGATTATTCGACACTGAATGTATTTTTGTTTGGTCTTGCTTCTAGCTTTTTGTCCCGGACGAAGGGCGGATAGCCCGAAATGCATTGGACATGTATTGTGTTATTTCCATTGATCAATTGATGAACTTTATCACTAAATATGAGATGTTTTGAAATGGAACTGATGAAAACACAAGAAAAGTTTTCATTTTGAATAAAACTTTATATGAATCATTCTTTGAAAATTGTGCAATTGGATCATTAAGTGGAGCGCCAGGGGATGCCTGTAATGACCATTGCAGGCACTTCTTTGTACTGTAATGTGCGATGAAGGCATTAAGGATCAGCGTCGTGTCCCTGTATACCAAGCCGCCCGACCCTACAATCTCCAGTATGACATTCGGCTAGCGCGTCATCTTGATTGACGCAGCCAGCGCTTTCCCTGGACTCTCACGTTCGCCATATCGGCGAGCCGTCCAATGCCTGCTTCTGAATTTGGCTTCCCTACCCGCCTCTTCTGTGTATTCCGTGAGTTTCCCCCGGATTTGTGATAGGATTGCTTTATCTGGGCATTCTGCTAGGGATCTGTCAAGTGCTCTGAGTTCAGTTTCGAGAGTGGTCAGTTTTTTTAGTATACCCTTAAGGACCCCTGACCCTTTCGCTATACAAATCCCTCTCAGGGTAACCTTAAAGGCGTCCCAGATAGTTTCTACGTCTTTCACTGAGTCCTTTTTGCGCGCGAAGAAGTCTAACGTTTCCTCTCTCAGCTCTTCCTGGAACACAGCGTCCAGAAGCATGGTGGGTTGTAGTCGCCAGGCAGTTTTCGACAGACCAAGGTGCTCAGCCTGTAACGTAATCTTTACCGGGGAGTGGTCGGAGAAAGTCCTGGCTAAGTGTTGCGCTCCTACAAGCGCAGGGCAGAGTTGCGGGGAAATAAAAATGTAATCTAGCCTAGTCCATGATCGAGCTTGTGCAGTGAAGTGTGTGCCTTCACGTGAATAAGCATTAAGGTGTCTCCATGTATCAACCAGATTATAGTCTTTGATCAACGTGTGCAGTTTAGACCTTGCTTTGGTGTAGTGGTGGGGGGCAGGGTGTGACCTGTCAATGGCAGGGTCGTGTGCTATGTTGAAAACCCCGCCCCAAATTATGTGAACAGGGCCCGTGCTCATAACAGTGGCCCATAGGTCAGTGAGGAATTGAGGATCATCAGTGTTGGGGCCATAGGTGCATATGAGAGTGACCGCCATGTGACCCAGCCTACCCCATAGTATACAGTACCGTCCCTGAGTGTCTTGCGTGCCACCAATCAGTGTAAACGGTGTTCCCCTTTTCACAGGAATCGCCGCTCCTCTAGCATAAGTCGAATAGGAAGAAAAGGCTGTATGAGCCGCCCATCTGGAGGCGAATGAGTGACCATTGACGGGCTTGAAGTGCGTTTCTTGTATGAAAGCAATGTGTATAGCGTAACGGTCCAAGTAAGACAACACCTGTCGCTGCTTCCGCGGGTCTCCCAGCCCCCGTACATTCCAAGTTAGAAGGTTCAATTTAGTGTCTGCCATACACGGAATGTTTTGTATTTGTTTCGCTGCTTGTGAGTCCAGGCCAGCCCGGAATACCATCTGCACTTATCGTGACTTGTATCATCTACAAATAGTTGCACATATAGCGTATCACATCTCGGCAACCATAACTCGCATTCCCTACAATAATAGTCAATTCTCAATACTGTATGCTTCAAATGCACCAGGTGAACAACCCTGCCCCTCCCGTCCCTTCCTAGTCGGCCCCAAAGTAACTCTCCCAATCTGTCAGCAGTCATTCTTGTCATGTGATTATCAAACATCCCATTCCCCTCAATCCCACCCTCCTCCCACTGAAGCGTCCCCAACTCGCCTGAACTGCACATCCACCCCCCTCCCAGCATACCCAACATCAACATTGTCCCTTGCCAACCTTTAGAACAGTAAATTGGGGAACACCCATAGGGGGACATCGTACAGAGCCCGCTCAACCGCCTCCCTCTCCCTCCGGCCTCCGGACCTGTGCCACCCCTAGGCTCGGAGCAGACCCTATTCTGGTTAAGCAAACTAACAAGTTAACTAAGTAGTCAGCCCATGAGGCAGAAAACCCCCATGATGCAGATACCGTTATCTGACGCAGTCACACTACGGCACAGGAACGTGTTATCTGATTAGGTCATAACGCTTGCGATCTAATTAGACAAGCGATATTCCTCCAGCCCCTGATAAGGCATACGGAGTTCTCATAACAAATCAAACCTATGACAACCTGGGCAAAACCCTGCGGCCATTGTTTTGATTTCACCGAGAACTTCAGTAAAAGAATGTGCTAACGAGCAAGTCGTATGACATCCTTATTGACGTATCTATGTCCATCCTTACGTCAATCTCGGCACCTTAAAGGTATAAATATTACCGATATTGCCCTATGCAAACACACGCGTGGTGACGAGACAGAGCAGCCATACTTGCCGAAGCGAAGAGCAGAGCAGACCCCGCTGGCGCAGCCCCGCCTTTCTGACGTGCTGAGAGAAGCTGCTTTCTCCTGCCGAGAAATCCAGCACCGGCGTTTCTGGGTAACCCTCGCAGGCAGCCTGGAATATCGAGACCAGAGACGAGAGATACCATCCCTCATTCAACCTAGATTCCAGGTACAGAACTGAATAACCCCTCACAGAGAATTCTTTAGTTATTCACTTGGCAAAAACAAACTTAACTTAAACTGTAACTTTCTATTCCCGCCCACGTATTAGACTTAGGTCAGGTACACGGGGTAGGCGTATTTAGAAACACCAGTTGAGTACGTTTAGTCAAATGTATATGTGTATGTAATATATTTTATTCATTTTAAACATCTTATGGCTTAGAAACCATATCAATGTTTTTACAGTATTATTTTATACTATTGCTTTTAATGTATGCACTTTACTTAACTATAAGTATTGCAATAATATCGATCCATTTCTCTTGTATGAGAAAAGAGACTGATCAATAAATAACACCTTTTTATTGAACACGCCCGTCTCTTCCTTTTCTCTACAATCTGATGAGACTAAGAATGCACGTACTGACTGAGTAAAATAAATTGCCTTTTGTTCACACGACTCTCGAGATATACTCTTGATTAGGGGAGAGCAAAGTTGTCATGTTCTATGGTTGTCAGAAACTAAATCCCTTCTTGTCTAATCAGGGAAGTTAAGTCCTCCTTGAACATTCGAGAAAGTTTCTAGTGAACTCTGAGCTAAGCTGGCAAACCCAAAACTTTAAGTCTAGTATCGACAGTAGTAGACCTAGTTAACGTCTGGTCTAGGCCTTTACTGCTGTAGGTACTATTCCAATGCGCATAGCCTATTGGGATGATAGGAACTACACTACATGGCGCCCAACGCGTTTGGAAAGGGCGATAAAACTAACGTAAGACATTTAGAGTAACTCAGTCGTGCTTTCTCATTCAGACCCCTTTTCCCAAATACTCCAAAGACGTCTGGAGTGGGTGAAAGGTTATATCCGCCAGACCTCGCAGGAGGGAACTCCTATGTATGGTTCTTGGTACAAGTCAACGTTGAAGGATACACGGTTCCAAAATATTGTGCATCTAATCTTTGTTTCCATAAGAAACCTGATCTGCAAACAAAAGAAAAAACCTTTTGGACAGTAAAATGTCAGACAATGAGGATGAAAGAGAGGCAGTTAGATTAGCAACTGAACTCGCAGCAGCTGATGCTACCATGCAGGCAGCAGACGAGGATATAATACTCATCCCGGTCATCAAAAGGAGATCTATAACTCTAAAACTTATAGAAAATGGACTGACACCTAGAGGTGGCACAGTCATATTCGTAATTGAGGCACACGAATATCGGCAGACAGAGGTATACTATTCATGGATACATTTTCCAGCAGCAAATGTTGTAACAAAGTACTTCCACTATTACAAAATAGAGGAACCTCCTGAAACGTACACTCCTTTCGAGGAGGTGGAAGTACCACTCAAATTTCAAGAGCATTTGCTCTTATTTGATGGCGCCCTAAAACATAATAATCACATCACCAGGCTCGGTCCTTTAGGTAGACCAGGAGCAACGTGGCCGGTCCTAGCCGGATACACACCACATCCAGACATCGATGGGATGTCTGCACCAAACCTTTTAACACAGCTAAAACAACTAATAAAAATACACAGACAATTAGTCCAATATGTGATGCGGACTTCAACAATTCAGCCAGCGATTAAACTCCCACAGCTGACCCCTCACCAGGGGAACACAAATAAAATTACACCACAGAACATCCAGTCCTGCCTAGGTAAAGTACCGGCTAAACGGGAACAAATACCATTCTGGCTAGCGCAGAATATCACCCAAATAGAGGCGGTGTTTCCAGACACCACCCCGCTAGAAAAGCTCAGGATTCTGACTATCTGTCTTCCAATGGGAATCGCACCACACATTGAGGACTGTGACACTTGGGGTACAGTCTTTGCTTCCATCTACACAAAAACGCACGGTGTTCCATCCATTTCGGTAATACCAGATGTGCTAAAACAAATTCAAGATGAATATGGTCCTGAACCCGCTTTAACTCTTGGTATGAAATTACTAAAAGACTTCAAGCAGGTCTCGGCTATACTATTAGCCAACATAAAAGGAGAAGCAGCAAACGTGGCGATCCGCCAGAGGTTAAAAGAGACAGATATAGCAGACCAACCAGCTGAAATTGCCAGAATCATAGAAAAATCCTATGAGGAACTAGGTAGAGATAGTTTAGGTGGAATACCAGTAAAACCGCAACTAATTGAAAGTCCTGAAAAAATATTTTTTAATAATAATTCTACATCACCAAAAAAGAACTGGGATGGAAACAAACAATCCAATCCTAAAGAAAAGAAATTCCAGTCCCGAGGAAGGTCTCCTAGGCGAAGAGAAAAATCTCCGAACCAAAGACACAGGTCACCTCAGAGTGACCCCTCTGGGAAAAGATATAACCTTAGAAATAGGGATAATATTAAAAAGCCTGATAGATATCAAGACATTGATACACGTCCCTCTCAATCTTTTCAGACTTCCTCGCAGAAATCGGAAAGAAGAGGACGATCAGAACAAAGAGAAGAGCACACCAAGTCCAAAGACAAGGAACCTGCTCAGCTAAAAAAGAAATTACAATTTCCAAAAAAGAAGGTAGCCAGTATCAAGGTAGTTAACAATGCCGAGAATACTGAGGACACAACTGAAAAACGGAGAATGGGCTCAGACAATGCTAGACAGCGCAGCAGAAGTGAGCATAGCTCGCAAAGTCCTTATGAATCATCTGGAGACAGTGGACACGAATGAATATCTTCAAGTGGAAACTGCGGACACCAGAGTTAGCAAACCTCACAAAATATACGAAATAACATTGCGTATAGAGGGAGATAAGACTAGGAAAATAAGGGGACTATTTTGGGATAATCTCTCCAAGGGCTATGATATCCTTCTAGCTGAAAAAGACTGGCCACCAGAGTTTGTCAGGGAGTGCCCTCATGGCGAAGAAGTAATTATGCCTGCCTTCTCAAATCATATCCCAATTCATAAAAAATACACACTTGCCAGAAAGTGGGCAGTAGCTCTAGCTCCTGCTTTATATAAAAATCACGTGGGATGGGATGAGGACTCTCCTCCTCACAAAATCCAGTTAAAATCACAACCTACTGCACAAAGGCAGTACCCAATTAAGCAAGAAGCTAAAAAACAGGTAAATGAAATACTAGATCAGCTAGAATACCAGGGGGTGATTGAAACTTGCACCTCACAAATGAACAACCCTTTGTTTCCGGTCTCCAAACCAGACAATTCATATTGTCTACTTTTGGATTACCGACACCTTAACACATGTTGCAAAACTTTTGCAGTGCAAAACTCACATAGTGCTGCACTAATGAATAACATAGAGCGCAAAAAATACAAAACAACATTAGACATCTCTAATGGATTCTTTTGTCAAAACATAGCACCAGAGAGCAGATATTTAACTGCATTCTGAATAAATGGCACTCAAAAACAATTCTGTCGGTTAGCCCAGGGGTACAAGAACAGCCCGGGAGTATTCTCAGCGAGAGTAACAGAATTACTACAAATATATGATGATGAAGCATTATCTTATGTCGGTGACATTTACTTAACAGATGATGACTTGGAGACTCACTTGAAAAGAGTGAACACCATAATACTTGGGTTCGCTGCAGAGGGTTACAAATTCAACTTTAAAAAATCCAGAATTGCCCATCTGACAGTCCTGTTCTTAGGATATGAATTATCAAGTGAAGGCAAAAGCCTGGCTGACAATTTCCTAGAGAAATGTGCCGTAATCCAAGCACCTAGAACACTAAAAAACCTACAGTCGATTCTAGGCTTCCTAAATTTCGGAAGAACATACATTGCAAATTACGCAGAAAGGGTCAAACCCCTTTATGATCTGATAAAACCAGATTTTAAAAGATCCAATTGGACTCAAATACACACAGAAATTTTGAGATCCCTACAAACAGACATGCTAATTAAAACAAAATTAGAAACACGTGATAACACACGCAATCTTGTGATTCGAGTCATCCCAGGGAGATGCGGATTCACATACCTGACCTCTAATGAGGGAGAAAAGGTACCAATTGCATTCAAATCACACTTGTACACAGAAGCTGAACAGAAATTCAGCAAGAAAGAAAAAATTGTTCATGCAGTTCAAACCGCAATAGCTAGAGAAAAAGATCAAGCGGACGGTAGACATATCAAAGTCAGAACAGCAGAATCAGCCTTTGAGGCACTAACAACACCGTGTAATTTACCAACAACAACATTGAATCCGGAATGGATACAATGGGTGAATTCAATCACAACGGACAAAGTGTACTACTACTTTGATCCAGAACTAGAAGAATTAAAAAATCTAGAATATGAAAAAACATATCCTCTGCCAATCGATATTCTGCCTTTACGACATTACGCCTGTGTAATTTATACAGACGGACATGCTCAACCCCCCATTTGGGGCGAACAGGCATACAACCCCACATGTGGGATTACAAAAGAAGTGTGGCGCGGAGGTAAACTAAAACCTCTATTAACAAAAACACACTCAGTAGAAACTAATTCAGAACAACAAACTGAAATATTAGCTTTGAAAATGGCGCTAGATAATGCGGATCGCGAATTCCCGACACTTATAGTGTCAGATTCATATTACTGCGTCAAATCATATAACAAGGATTTGCAGACATGGATTCGAAACGGTTACAAAGATGACACAGATGCACCAATAAAGCAGAAACTGCTCTGGGAAGAAATAGCTCTTTTACAAAAAGAACTACCAAAGACTCACGTGACACACTCACTGAGTCATCAGCGTGATGGCGTTCACGTTGCAGGGAATTCATTGGCTGAAACAGCCACAGCGGCAGCCACTAAATCGGCTCCCGTAGTTCGAAAAAAGCGTACATTAAAATACATTGACGGTGAAACAGTGCTGGCAGTGAAAACGTCATCAAAAGGCGACTGCTCAGCGTTACCGATCAACTATCTACTCAATTATACATACATAATCGATGCAAACTCCGTCCCTTTTGCTCGAATCCCTGGAGTGGGGTATAGGGTGATTCCAAACATGGACAGGAGAAACTTGTTAATCGCAGACGCACATATGGGCGAGGGTCTCAGAAACCTCAAACTAGAAGATTCTCTGGAAGAATTACAATCACGGTACTGGTGGCCAGGCATGAGCCTGCGTCACACCATGTTTGTAAAAAACTGCCCAAACTGCAACAGAGATCGCAGTGGGGAGAGAAACAGTTTAATACCTCGTCGGTTTACTCCAGGAAAAATCAGGAGTAAAAAGGAAGGGTTGCGATTAACATATACAGGCTAGTTCCACTTATAATGTAGATCACCAGCACTCGGCTGACGTCTGGACTGTTATACAAAGATTTGCGAGTCTAAATGGCATATACGCTAAGAGCATGCTACGTTTGACCATTGTTTTCACTCTAGCCCTCCAGCCTGATGGGAAACATGGCCAAATGAGCATAGCACAGCGGGAATCTTCTCACTTCCTTCCTGAGGGATACGGGATGGTGTAAAGAAAAAACCAAGGCATAAAGCAATCTATAGCGGAAAGGATATTAGGTTCGGGAGCTGGGTGGGTCAAACATCTAATAAGTGTCCAACGTAGTCTAAATAACTTGCCAAGAAATTCTCTGAAGGGATTCAGTGCGTACGAATTATTATTTGGAACTAGGATGTTGATCTCTGACATTGATAGTCAGACTTCAGTGGTAGAAGAAAAAAGCTTTGATATCAAAGACCGTTTGGCTATTTTGCAGGACTTAAACAAAACAAGAAAAGACCTGAGCAACATAAAGTTGAAACAACAGCCAACAACCACTGAAGAACCACCACCTGTCCCAGCAAGACCTGTCTGGATTCCAAAAGTCGGGGATCTAGTCAGGGAAAAGATCGCGGTAAAGAAGGAATTTGGGCCTTCTTACAGAAAAGCAGTTCCTGTCTTGTCTGTCAACGGGACAAGATCAGTTGTACTACCGCCACTTGCTGGAAAAAAGGAGAACCGAGTTGTATCCATCGACCTGGTAAAACCACAACATGTGGCCGATAACAAACAGTAGGCCAAGTGGACTCCCAATAAGTAGCAGAACACCAAGGTTTGCTACCAGTACAGAGGTCCTAACGAAGAGGCTCATCACATTCGAAACGCCTACAGAAGAACAACAAGGACTATGCAACAATGCAATAGAACTCAGACCTCTGAAAACCCAAATAAAAACATTTAGCAGAGACACACCAATCTATAATGAAGTACCAAGTGAAAATGCAAGAAACAGTAATCCTGAAGCAATTGGAACAATTGACAGAACAGCATCCGGCTACTTCATAAACTTCGATGATTCCTCTGAAGGCTTCAGTGAATCAAAGACACAGCCATCATCAAAAACCTTTAAAGATAAAGCTAAAGAACTTTTGAAACAACTGAAAGAAACATATCTGATTTCCCCATGGATTGAATTTTGGGTGGGTTTTGGTGCATTTATCCTCATACTTTGGCTCATCATGATACTAACTTTGGGACGCTTCATTGAAGGAAAATATGCAAAAATGGACACAGCAAGTCAGAAAATCAACTTGATCCTCAAACCACACACATCTTCACACATCGAGAAAAGAGAACTTTCTTCAGTCAACTTCACAGCCAATCCGATACCGGGTGGGGTAGCCTGGGACAACACTGACTATGAAATTTATGGTCCGTCGAAATCCTTAAATATACACACCAAATTAAGATCTCATTGAGTGACTTTGCAAAACCAAGCTCATTTGCTGATGATTGGGACTTCGAAAGCATTAATAATATGATGTCTGACTTAGTAATGTCTGCTAAATTTACTAAACATGATTATTTGCAGGGTTCTACAAATTATGATAGTATGTACTGTTATAACCACTATGGTAACCATTTTTTACATAGATCTGCACAACCTAGAAATGTTTTAAATTATAATCAATGGGAACATTGTGCAACCCCTCCAAAAGGAAGCTCAAGGACCTTCTATGACAAATATTCATACTTTTCAGGTTTTAACACAAGTAATGCTGAAGCATTCTATTTTAAATTGTCAAACAAGACAGGGACAAAGACCATGATAACCAACACAAAATTGATATATTCAGACTCATTTTTTGAACAAATGAATACTTTTGGTTTTGATTATTGGGACAAAAATGTTGAATTGAAAAGTGTTTGGGGTACAAAAGAATGGCAAGTGCAGGGTATAGAATCTTTGTTTAGAGCCTGCATGATCCCAGAACAAATGATATTTTTAAATGACACTGTTCAACAAACTACCTGTCTTGGCCTAGCTAAAATCAAAGACTTAAATAAACCGTCTATTCCAAAGCCGACAATGCTCAGCAATAGCTCTACAGATGAAGAGATAGACGTAAATTATGTATTAAACCAAAACAGAACACATCCTGATTGGAAACAATGGTTGATCTGGCCCACAGATACTAATAACTGTCAAGACAGATTCCTGAATAAAACACAGGGGTTCAAAATGACCAGGCCAGACCCTAGATATCCTCAAAGACATCACCCAGGGATAATAACAACCTACAGTGTGGGCAAATTATGCCTTCAATGGCTACAAACTTCCACACTGGCAGAAATTAAACAACACCTAACTTTACTTACTGATGGTGCTGACTTGCGTGATTTCATAATGGGACCACGCAAACAGCGTCAAAAACGTTTCATAGCAGCCTCTGTATATGCAGCATACAATGAGGCCTGGAAGGTTACTCAAATTGAAACAGCAGAGAGAATACGGGAAATTGACCGTATTAATTTGGAAAAATCACTTTCTGTAGTGGACAATGGGTTAATGACTCTGTCCTCCAGAATTTTTTCTTTGAACAGCATTGTGTCTTCAGCAATCGACATATTGTCGCAAGACTTACTGTTATTACAACACGGTCAGTCACAATTGCGCTCTATTGTACAGCTTGGCTGGACGTTACAAAATCTGCGTTCAGGCTATGTGCCTTGGCGTTTAATCAACACAACGTCACTATTCCAAATCTTTAACCTTACTGATAGACAAATCAGTATGGCACAAAAGGGTGCTGATTATACAATCCTGAGCATTGAGAAACTCGAAAGATTACCAGTGACAATGTCAGAACGACCTGTCAGTGAATGGATAATACATGGGATAATAAATATTCCAATCTCAACCTTCAGGTTTCAATACTGCCAAAAATATATACAGGCTGGCATGTACGAGAAATTGGGAAAGGGGTACCTTAAAACAACATGGAACCTGCCCTATTCACATGCATGTGTCAGTAATAAAGGACAGAAAGTGTTTCTTAGTGGCAACAATTGTGCGATGTCACTAAGTGGCACACTTCTGTGTAACGGAATTAGTTTGCATGGAGCCTGTGAAGGGAATTCATACAACCTTTCATGTCACCAGCAAGGCGCACCTGCAACAGAAATAGAACCATTCTTTCAAAGACTCTATAATGGGAGTTACATTCTAATTGTAGACCGCAGATGTTGTAGTCTTATGCCCGGGACTCCTTATCTAGTAACTACGACTGCGAAGGTCAAGTGCTGTGGACGCTCATTGTTCCCCAGCTCCTTTCCAGACAGGGAGGCAAGGGCATGGCCCAAGTTGAAAATTACTTCTATTCGAATAGATACTTTAAGCAGAATGAAAACAGTGCTTCTTCAGACGCCTACAAGGCTCACGTCATCAAAAGAAACGTATGATCTACAAGTCGCAAGGACGACTGCAGAGATACATTCATTGTTATCAACTAATTCCCCCATACATTTCGCGGAAATTCTAAACGAAATCTTAAATATTTCTGATACCAATGGGGTCTCAAAGGTATTTAAGACAGTATTTTCGATGGCATTAACACCATTCAAAGCCATACTGGGTATTTTTCCAGATTTCGTCCATTCGATTTTTGGCGGACTTCCCCTGATCTTGGGACTAATTGCAGGAATCCTATTCTTAGTCCTTATTTTTCGTTATGGCAACCCATGTCACAGACAAAACT
Organism: Lissotriton helveticus; assembly: GCF_964261635.1. Taxonomy (NCBI): domain Eukaryota; kingdom Metazoa; phylum Chordata; class Amphibia; order Caudata; family Salamandridae; genus Lissotriton; species Lissotriton helveticus. The sequence goes on from NC_136072.1 coordinate 969,931,099, forward strand.
CTTGCGACAAGGGAAGAAACAATCCTAGCCATTGGATACCGGGACCGGATATCAAAAATCCTGGGACTCTCCCGGCTTAGAGACCTGAACATGACTTGGTTTCTATCATTTCGACCAATGTGGCAAAGATGTGTTTTACCTGTATTAAGGTGTCTGCTATGCGGAGAAGAATGCGTGTTAGACACCTGTCTGACGCTACAATCGGATGCGCCAATGGATGCAGAAACATTGTTGAGCCCGATCAAGGTTCATGCTTTGTGCTGCCCTCAAAGGCTAGCAATCCTGATGACGGCATTCGTGGAAGCTTCACCACTACGATTGATGGGTAGTGAAGTTCAAGATGAAAGCAGCATCGATCAGGTACGACCTTCTGTCAGCAATGCGAATCAGAATGTCAATGGAGACAATCATGCGCACGAATGCATGATTACACCTATATCCGAGTTAGTGGAACTTTCCCAGGAAGCTGTTGACAGTTTTTTCGAAAGCCTAAATGATATGATGTTCTCGCCAGAACAGAAATAGAGACTTTTGAACAAGCTTGCACACGGCGTTCCCTGAATTCGGCCTTCAACTTTAAAAATAAAGTCACATGAACAATTTTCCCTCCAGTTCACGGACAGCAATTTTTCAGCAGCCCCAGAATATTTTTGCATATTTTTCAGGACACTATCTTCTGCTTAAAGTAAGAACTATTCTTAGAGAACTAAGGTTTCTAAATTTTAGATAGCTTATAGACATTAGCTGCCCGCTGGTATGTTCATTGTTATTATATTCTGTGATGAAATGGTCTCGAACTTTTCTTCTGTATTAAGAGCCATTTCATGTGTAATTCTCATATACAAAATAGCAATAATGTATACAAATGCGATTACTTTGGCATTATTCTACAGCTTGAGTGCATACAATACATATGACTGCAATTTTTCCGTATATTTGAAAATTTCAAAATGCATTTATGTATTTTGGGGTGGTAAGGTATACACTATACTCTATAGTATGTTGTACTATGTTATACTATGCATAGATTAGTAAATATGACCATAGTTAGCGTGGAGTGGGTGTGATGTATTCCTATAGGTTCTGAATCGATCCCCCTATTCCTGACCCTATTCTGGTTAAGCAAACTAACAAGTTAACTAAGTAGTCAGCCCATGAGGCAGAAAACCCCCATGATGCAGATACCGTTATCTGACGCAGTCACACTACGGCACAGGAACGTGTTATCTGATTAGGTCATAACGCTTGCGATCTAATTAGACAAGCGATATTCCTCCAGCCCCTGATAAGGCATACGGAGTTCTCATAACAAATCAAACCTATGACAACCTGGGCAAAACCCTGCGGCCATTGTTTTGATTTCACCGAGAACTTCAGTAAAAGAATGTGCTAACGAGCAAGTCGTATGACATCCTTATTGACGTATCTATGTCCATCCTTACGTCAATCTCGGCACCTTAAAGGTATAAATATTACCGATATTGCCCTATGCAAACACACGCGTGGTGACGAGACGGAGCAGCCATACTTGCCGAAGCGAAGAGCAGAGCAGACCCCGCTGGCGCAGCCCCGCCTTTCTGACGCGCTGAGAGAAGCTGCTTTCTCCTGCCGAGAAATCCAGCACCGGCGTTTCTGGGTAGCCCTCGCAGGCAGCCTGGAATATCGAGACCAGAGACGAGAGATACCATCCCTCATTCAACCTAGATTCCAGGTACAGAACTGAATAACCCCTCACAGAGAATTCTTTAGTTATTCACTTGGCAAAAACAAACTTAACTTAAACTGTAACTTTCTATTCCCGCCCACGTATTAGACTTAGGTCAGGTACACGGGGTAGGCGTATTTAGAAACACCAGTTGAGTACGTTTAGTCAAATGTATATGTGTATGTAATATATTTTATTCATTTTAAACATCTTATGGCTTAGAAACCATATCAATGTTTTTACAGTATTATTTTATACTATTGCTTTTAATGTATGCACTTTACTTAACTATAAGTATTGCAATAATATCGATCCATTTCTCTTGTATGAGAAAAGAGACTGATCAATAAATAACACCTTTTTATTGAACACGCCCGTCTCTTCCTTTTCTCTACAATCTGATGAGACTAAGAATGCACGTACTGACTGAGTAAAATAAATTGCCTTTTGTTCACACGACTCTCGAGATATACTCTTGATTAGGGGAGAGCAAAGTTGTCATGTTCTATGGTTGTCAGAAACTAAATCCCTTCTTGTCTTATCAGGGAAGTTAAGTCCTCCTTGAACATTCGAGAAAGTTTCTAGTGAACTCTGAGCTAAGCTGGCAAACCCAAAACTTTAAGTCTAGTATCGACAGTAGTAGACCTAGTTAACGTCTGGTCTAGGCCTTTACTGCTGTAGGTACTATTCCAATGCGCAGAGCCTATTGGGATGATAGGAACTACACTCACACACACCTCTGACCCTATCCGTCCCTCCACCTTGTGTCCTCCCGAGGGGTTACAGCTGCGCTCTCTCCTCAGACCCGCCGCCGGGTGTAGCCGCGGCGTAGTGTCGGCGCCGTCCGAGTCTCCACTGTATATATCTGCAGGGTTCCGTAGGCAGCACCACAGCTGTTGCCTTACAGCAGTAGTCTGGGGTGATGTGCGACACCCTCCGCCGGCAGTATTGCAGGAACCGCGTTCAGGGGATCACCGTAGTGTAGAGCCCATAATGTGGACTCTCCTACGCGGCCTGGGCGCCTTGTGGAGACCACGGTCTTTCCAGGGCAGAGCCTCCACCCCCGTAGTCTGCTCTTCACAGGCCGCAGCTCCGGGGCGCACAAGTCCCCCACAGAACTTCAGAACCCCTCGGCGGAAACGGACAAAACTCACGTCGATAGTGAAGGACCGATCCCTGAGTCGTTCTGTGTGCCCAAAGTTGTGCTGCGTGCCGGTTTGAGAGGATAAATATAGGATTGTGTTACCAGGAGTCCGGAGCCTCACACAAGTGCGGCCATTACTGTTGCGCGCCCTCTAGCGCCCCCCCCACTCCACGGATTTGTTTATCAATTATGTATGAGTATTCGAGTGGAAACTTATTAGGTATTGCTGCACCGCTGCCTTTGCACAAAGCATTGACAGCTAGCATTATACCGCCGACTATTTTCGTTTTTGAACAAGTGATTGCAGCTACAGAAGCCGTTTGCACATACACGGAATGTTTTGTATTTGTTTCGCTGCTTGTGAGTCCAGGCCAGCCCGGAATACCATCTGCACGTATCGTGACTTGTATCATCTACAAATAGTTGCACATATAGCGTATCACATCTCGGCAACCATAACTCGCATTCCCTACAATAATAGTCAATTCTCAATACTGTATGCTTCAAATGCACCAGGTGAACAACCCTGCCCCTCCCGTCCCTTCCTAGTCGGCCCCAAAGTAACTCTCCCAATCTGTCAGCAGTCATTCTTGTCATGTGATTATCAAACATCCCATTCCCCTCAATCCCACCCTCCTCCCACTGAAGCGTCCCCAACTCGCCTGAACTGCACATCCACCCCCCTCCCAGCATACCCAACATCAACATTGTCCCTTGCCAACCTTTAGAACAGTAAATTGGGGAACACCCATAGGGGGACATCGTACAGAGCCCGCTCAACCGCCTCCCTCTCCCTCCGGACCTGTGCCACCCCTAGGCTCGGAGCAGAGATAGAGGCGGGTCCTGGAATACATTACCACCGGTGCAGTCTCAAAACGTCTTTGGGCGGCCAAGCTCAGGTCATCGACCACCATAGTTTGCAACTTTCTCTGAGTTCAGTCTAAAAGCACCATTGCGGGAAGGCACCTTCATGCGCAGCCAGGATTCAATCCTCGTCTTCAATGTCATTGCCTCGCTCTCGTCGGCCATCTTCACGATTCCGTCCCCCACGGCGTGTCTTTTTCACTTCTCGCAGGAAATCTTCAGCCTGCTGTGGATTTGTAAAGAATTTCTGCTTCCCTTGGTACGTTACCCGAAGGCGGGCCGGATACAGCAATGCATAGTCAACTTGAGCCGCCCGTAGTTTTTTCTTTACGTCCAAAAATTTGCGTCTCTCCTCCTGGACTAACAGGGTGAAATCCGGGAATATGGAGAACGAGACACCATTATAATTCAGGTCTGGCTTAGATCGTGCCGCACGTAGAGCCACATCGCGGTCACGGTAGTTCAATAGCCTGGCGATGATTGGTCAAGGGGGACAGCCAGGTTTGGGCTTGGGCCCGAGCGATCGGTGTGCGCGCTCTACAATTAGCTGTGTAGAGAATGCGTCTGCCCCGATGGATGCCACCAGCAATTTTTCGACGTAATCTTCCATGTGTCCAGTAGCTGTGGACTCTGGAATCCCCGTAACGCGTATGTTATTCCTGCGAATACGGGCCTCCAAATCCTCGTTCTTTGTTGCGATGACACGGAGCAGCTTATCCATCCTCGCCAGTTGTGCCGCATGGCCAGCAGTCCGGTCATCTGAGTCAGCTATTCGCCTTTCCGCCTCCGTGATACGCTCCTCGTGTTGATCTACTTTGTGGACAATGGCGTCCATCCTAGAGGACATGCGGTCTACCTAATCCACAACAGTCGCGAAACGCTGCCGCATTTCCATCAGGAGTTGTTTCATGTCCATGTCCGGAGAGGGATCGTTGGCACCCTGTGTCTCCATCTCAATTGGCGCCTCAGATGCAGAGTTCGGCCTAGGCCCTTTTTTAGCGGCCTCAAACGTGAGTTTGGGCTGCCGAGTATCTGGCTTCCCCATAGCCCCTGCAGCAAGGTGCTATCACCGTCCTGTGGCGCCTGTAACGGCTGGGGGCTGCGTAGCATTATGGCAACGATGACACCCCAGAAGGATGGACAACAAAGGTTTAGGCGTGGGCGCACACAGTCGTCGCCGTACACGGTACCTTGTCCCTCTGTAGCGTTTGCGATCTCAGGTTCAGCAACGCACATAATGCGCCGCATCAAGCCACCATGTCACGGGTTGTGAGGCCAGACGGAGCATCAGCTGGGCGCTCGGATATTGAGCCCGGGAGATCAGTAGTGCGCTCCGCTATTTGAAGGTGCAGCAACGCCAGTCCCCACGGCAGCAATCAACAGTCAATCTGCCAAGGCATATAGCAAATATTGCAGTCATGGGCTCATTGGAACCAAGATGGCGGCGTCAGGTTCATTGAAATCTGGGGACAAGGCTCCAGCGACACCAGCCCCAAAGACTAGCAGAATCGCCACACGTTTTCCAGTGGGTCACTCCACCACTCATTCGGCCTCTACTCCGCATCTTGGAACCTGCCCATGCCCCGCATCGTCTTCATCACAAGTGGCTAGCCGTATCTTCAGCGCCTCTCCACAGCGCAAATGCCTCATGCCAGTCACATACCTTCACGGCTGGATCGGGCAGCGGGGCAGCAGTCTCGTGGTACGCAGTGGCTGTCCCTATCCGTCCCTCCACCTTGTGTCCTCCCGAGGGGTTACAGCTGCGCTCTCTCCTCAGACCCGCCGCCGGGTGTAGCCGCGGCGTAGTGTCGGCGCCGTCCGAGTCTCCACTGTATATATCTGCAGGGTTCCGTAGGCAGCACCACAGCTGTTGCCTTACAGCAGTAGTCTGGGGTGATGTGCGACACCCTCCGCCGGCAGTATTGCAGGAACCGCGTTCAGGGGATCACCGTAGTGTAGAGCCCATAATGTGGACTCTGCTACGCGGCCTGGGCGCCTTGTGGAGACCACGGTCTTTCCAGGGCAGAGCCTCCACCCCCGTAGTCTGCTCTTCACAGGCCGCAGATCCGGGGCGCACAAGTCCCCCACAGAACTTCAGAACCCCTCGGCGGAAACGGACAAAACTCACGTCGATAGTGAAGGACCGATCCCTGAGTCGTTCTGTGTGCCCAAAGTTGTGCTGCGTGCCGGTTTGAGAGGATAAATATAGGATTGTGTTACCAGGAGTCCGGAGCCTCACACAAGTGCGGCCATTACTGTTGCGCGCCCTCTAGCGCCCCCCCCCACTCCACGGATTTGTTTATCAATTATGTATGAGTATTCGAGTGGAAACTTATTAGGTATTGCTGCACCGCTGCCTTTGCACAAAGCATTGACAGCTAGCATTATATCGCCGACTATTTTCGTTTTTGAACAAGTGATTGCAGCTACAGAAGCCGTTTGCACATACACGGAATGTTTTGTATTTGTTTCGCTGCTTGTGAGTCCAGGCCAGCCCGGAATACCATCTGCACTTATCGTGACTTGTATCATCTACAAATAGTTGCACATATAGCGTATCACATCTCGGCAACCATAACTCGCATTCCCTACAATAATAGTCAATTCTCAATACTGTATGCTTCAAATGCACCAGGTGAACAACCCTGCCCCTCCCGTCCCTTCCTAGTCGGCCCCAAAGTAACTCTCCCAATCTGTCAGCAGTCATTCTTGTCATGTGATTATCAAACATCCCATTCCCCTCAATCCCACCCTCCTCCCACTGAAGCGTCCCCAACTCGCCTGAACTGCACATCCACCCCCCTCCCAGCATACCCAACATCAACATTGTCCCTTGCCAACCTTTAGAACAGTAAATTGGGGAACACCCATAGGGGGACATTGTACAGAGCCCGCTCAACCGCCTCCCTCTCCCTCCGGCCTCCGGACCTGTGCCACCCCTAGGCTCGGAGCAGAGATAGAGGCGGGTCCTGGAATACATTACCACCGGTGCAGTCTCAAAACGTCTTTGGGCGGCCAAGCTCAGGTCATCGACCACCATAGTTTGCAACTTTCTCAGAGTTCAGTCTAAAAGCACCATTGCGGGAAGGCACCTTCATGCGCAGCCAGGATTCAATCCTCGTCTTCAATGTCATTGCCTCGCTCTCGTCGGCCATCTTCACGATTCCGTCCCCCACGGCGTGTCTTTTTCACTTCTCGCAGGAAATCTTCAGCCTGCTGTGGATTTGTAAAGAATTTCTGCTTCCCTTGGTACGTTACCCGAAGGCGGGCCGGATACAGCAATGCATAGTCAACTTGAGCCGCCCGTAGTTTTTTCTTTACGTCCAAAAATTTGCGTCTCTCCTCCTGGACTAACAGGGTGAAATCCGGGAATATGGAGAACGAGACACCATTATAATTCAGGTCTGGCTTAGATCGTGCCGCACGTAGAGCCACATCGCGGTCACGGTAGTTCAATAGCCTGGCGATGATTGGTCAAGGGGGACAGCCAGGTTTGGGCTTGGGCCCGAGCGATCGGTGTGCGCGCTCTACAATTAGCTGTGTAGAGAATGCGTCTGCCCCGATGGATGCCACCAGCAATTTTTCGACGTAATCTTCCATGTGTCCAGTAGCTGTGGACTCTGGAATCCCCGTAACGCGTATGTTATTCCTGCGAATACGGGCCTCCAAATCCTCGTTCTTTGTTGCGATGACACGGAGCAGCTTATCCATCCTCGCCAGTTGTGCCGCATGGCCAGCAGTCCGGTCATCTGAGTCAGCTATTCGCCTTTCCGCCTCCGTGATACGCTCCTCGTGTTGATCTACTTTGTGGACAATGGCGTCCATCCTAGAGGACATGCGGTCTACCTAATCCACAACAGTCACGAAACGCTGCCGCATTTCCATCAGGAGTTGTTTCATGTCCATGTCCGGAGAGGGATCGTTGGCACCCTGTGTCTCCATCTCAATTGGCGCCTCAGATGCAGAGTTCGGCCTAGGCCCTTTTTTAGCGGCCTCAAACGTGAGTTTGGGCTGCCGAGTATCTGGCTTCCCCATAGCCCCTGCAGCAAGGTGCTATCGCCGTCCTGTGGCGCCTGTAACGGCTGGGGGCTGCGTAGCATTATGGCAACGATGTCACCCCAGAAGGATGGACAACAAAGGTTTAGGCGTGGGCGCACACAGTCGTCGCCGTACACGGTACCTTGTCCCTCTGTAGCGTTTGCGATCTCAGGTTCAGCAACGCACATAATGCGCCGCATCAAGCCATCATGTCACGGGTTGTGAGGCCAGACGGAGCATCAGCTGGGCGCTCGGATATTGAGCCCGGGAGATCAGTAGTGCGCTCCGCTATTTGAAGGTGCAGCAACGCCAGTCCCCACGGCAGCAATCAACAGTCAATCTGCCAAGGCATATAGCAAATATTGCAGTCATGGGCTCATTGGAACCAAGATGGCGGCGTCAGGTTCATTGAAATCTGGGGACAAGGCTCCAGCGACACCACCCCCAAAGACTAGCAGAATCGCCACACGTTTTCCAGTGGGTCACTCCACCACTCATTCGGCCTCTACTCCGCATCCTGGAACCTGCCCATGCCCCGCATCGTCTTCATCACAAGTGGCTAGCCGTATCTTCAGCGCCTCTCCACAGCGCAAATGCCTCATGCCAGTCACATACCTTCACGGCTGGATCGGGCAGCGGGGCAGCAGTCTCGTGGTACGCAGTGGCTGTCCCTATCCGTCCCTCCACCTTGTGTCCTCCCGAGGGGTTACAGCTGCGCTCTCTCCTCAGACCCGCCGCCGGGTGTAGCTGCGGCGTAGTGTCGGCGCCGTCCGAGTCTCCACTGTATATATCTGCAGGGTTCCGTAGGCAGCACCACAGCTGTTGCCTTACAGCAGTAGTCTGGGGTGATGTGCGACACCCTCCGCCGGCAGTATTGCAGGAAACGCGTTCAGGGGATCACCGTAGTGTAGAGCCCATAATGTGGACTCTGCTACGCGGCCTGGGCGCCTTGTGGAGACCACGGTCTTTCCAGGGCAGAGCCTCCGCCCCCGTAGTCTGCTCTTCACAGGCCGCAGCTCCGGGGCGCACAAGTCCCCCACAGAACTTCAGAACCCCTCGGCGGAAACGGACAAAACTCACGTCGATAGTGAAGGACCGATCCCTGAGTCGTTCAGTGTGCCCAAAGTTGTGCTGCGTGCCGGTTTGAGAAGATAAATATAGGATTGTGTTACCAGGAGTCCGGAGCCTCACACAAGTGCGGCCATTACTGTTGCGCGCCCTCTAGCGCCCCCCCCCACTCCACGGATTTGTTTATCAATTATGTATGAGTATTCGAGTGGAAACTTATTAGGTATTGCTGCACCGCTGCCTTTGCACAAAGCATTGACAGCTAGCATTATATCGCCGACTATTTTCATTTTTGAACAAGTGATTGCAGCTACAGAAGCCGTTTGCCCAGCAGCTTTCGCGGCTTTATCAGCCAATGAATTCCCTGCAACGATAACGCCATCCCGTTGATGACTCAGTGTATGTATCACGTAAGTGCTTTGTAGCTCTTGTCGTAACTGAACTACTTGTTCCCAAAGCTACTTATGCTTGATTGTGCCTCCTTTTGCATCTTTGTAACCGTTTTGAATCCAGTTATGCAAGTATTCATTGTAAGATTGAACACAATAATACGAATCGCACAATATGAGTGTGGGTAATTTGCGATCTGAATTTTCAAGCGCCATCTTAAATGCTTGTAGTTCAGCTCGCTGAGCTGTACAATCTCCTAGAGATTGTCTTTTAGTGACCATTGGTCAGAATTTGCCATTGTGCCAGCGACCTTTAACAATCGCGCACGCAGCACTATAAGCTTGTTTACCCCTCGTAGCGGGCTGTGCTGATCCATCAGTATAAATTATACATTCATATTTTTCTAGAGGCAGAATTTCAGTAGGCAGAGGACATTCTGGTTCATATTGTAGAAATTCCTATGTTTTTAGATCACAAACGTATTCAACGTCAGTTGAAGCAAGAGAATTAACCCATTGTATCCATCTTGGATTTAATGCTTTAGCATTAGGAATGCTTGCTTTTGTCACTGCCTCTAAGGCAGGTACAGGTGTAGCGACCATAATGCGTTTAGCTTGTTCGAGGGCTCTCTCTTTTGCTACTGGAGTATGAACCGCTGTCAGAATTTTTTCTGTAGTAGTGAATTTAATTTCTGCTTCTGTGTACAAGTGTGATTTGTAAGCTATTGGTACTTTTCCTCCTTCGTTAAAGGTTAAGTACGTGAATCCGCATTGTCCTGGAATGATTCGGATCACTAAGTTGCGTTCGTGTACGCGTGTTTGCAAATGTTTTATTGCTAACATGCCTGTTTGTAGTGAACGCTTTAGTTTAGTGTGTTTTTGTGTCCAATTAACTGTTTTAAAATCAGGTTTGATTAATTCGTAGAGAGGTTTAACCCTTACTGCATAGTTTAGAATGTAAGTTCTTCCGAAGTTCAGGAAACCTAGAATTGACTAAGTTTTTCATCATTTTTGGAGGTTGGAGCAGCGCAAGTTTCTCTAGAAAGTTTGCTGCCAAGCTTTTGCCTTCACTTGAAAGTTCGTATCTGGGGAAAACACGTGAATCCAAGATGGCGGAGTGAGGATTCGTGCCGTTGGCTCTCCTGGAGGCTCCGTTCTCCTCTCCTGAGTTCGCAAGGATTTGCAACTTAACGGAATGGCACTGATTGGAACTAAGACGGAATAGAACCGAATCGAATTGAGTATATAAGCGCTGAACCAACAAATCTTAAACTTCCAAAATCTTTTATAAAAAAAAAAACTGCGCTGGTGGCTCTTTCTTCTAATAGTACGCGAATGCTCCGGCTCCCAGACCCGGCCTGGCTGCTCCGGCGGATGCTTCACGACCTGCTCAGCAGCTCCGGGATCGGTTGGGTTGGGCTCAATCTCAGCCGGCGAGTGACTGCCGGCGTTTTGCGGCTTAGGAGAATGTCTCCCAAGAATCCGAATCCGCCGCGTTCGACGAGGAACAGCAAGCAGGCGGCAGCGGCTCCCCCCGCTATAGCCGCTCCAGTAATTACAGCAGCAGCAGCAGCAGCAGTGGCGGCACCACCTCTGCCCATTGCGGAGGCTACGATCGAGGGCGCCTCACCGGAAGACAGCAGGGGCCCCGCTTTGCTCGGCAGAAAGAAAGCTGCAGTTGCCACATCGTTTGGAGAGTCGGAGCCAGCTGTTACCACCAAGAAGCTGAATCCAGCTGAAGATCTGGTTAAAGACAAACAGGTACTGAGACCACCTACCCTTTTAGTAGGGACACAGCCTAAAGGCTCTAAGGACTCTACCCCTAAGATAGCCAAAACGGGGCCTAAATTGACTGCCAAAACGGGGGGGTCGGCAGGAGAAATAGCTCCACAGACTCTAATAAAAACTGCTATAAACCCCAATGCAACTCAGGAGGGGGCCAAATAGCAGTGCCTGTACATAACCATGATGCTGATATTAATGCTGACACTGACTCTGAAGGACTCTTGATTAATCCCTCGGTTGTGCAGCTATTGATAGTGGGGCACAGTAATGGTGACTGTAATGGTGACTGTAATGGTGACGCTGAACAGCCGCTGCTCGGGGGAGGTGACCCAGCCATTCTAGCCCCCGTACCACGGCCGGACCCCTCAAGTGTCACTCAGCCAGCACCCTGTGATACGGGCCCAACCAGCCTGGAAGGACTACCAGAAGCCCACCTGAAGGACGACGAACGCGGGGCACAAAATGAGCATATAGCGCATACAGTGCCTACAGTGAACATCGAGTTGGACTCTTATGAGGACTACGAGGCTGAGACTGAGACCGAGGATGACTTCACTGCCAACCATCTTGTGGGGGGGTGTACTTCTAAGGTTAAGGCTAAGGGCAAACAAAAACAAGGAGAGGTAGCAAGGCTGGTGCTATCTCTAAACGGTCAAAACTAAGCAATAACCAAGCTTTAACGAAGAACTTGCCGGACAAAAGCCCACTCAGAAAATGGATCGAAACGAAGGGCTTGGTCAAAACCATGACCCTAAGGCTCTCAGGAGCAAGCCCCACAGACTCTATACCTGTACTGATCACTCCGGATAAAAGCATCTTAACCGACCCTGTTAGTCTGCCTCCTGAGGACTTTACAGAGGAAGCACAGCCTCAGGTGCAGGGGAATTTGCCTGTTTCGTCTGATATTCCGGAACCAACACTAGCCTACACAAACGGCGCTTGGCATCCTAATATTAATTTAGCTGCCCATATAATAGGCAACACCAGCTTCCCTTCTCCGGAGGGGTCAACTTCCGGTCCTGTTCTAGCCTCTTCTTCACCTGTTATGGCTAAAAACAGGGGCAACCCACCAGATGAGGGATCAACGAGACAAGACTCAAGAACGGAAGCAGCCAACTCCTCCCCCCTGGACGAAATACTAAAGATACTGAGCAAGCAGCTGAGCAACCAACGCTTAGAAGCACAGGAGCACTATCTCCAACTTAGGGAGGACAACAATAAGATGCAATCCTCTCTATGTGACCTTACCACTAAAATCGGGGGGATCTCGCAGGAAACCACGGAACTACAGCAACGGGTGGTAGAGGTGGAGGATTCAACCACTAAAATGACAGTTGCAGTGGAAAAGCACGATGACCAGCTGACTGCACTACAGTTAAAAGTCGAGGATTTGGAAAACAGGCAGAGACGATCTAATCTAAGACTATTTGGTATACCGGAGGGATCCGAGGGCTCAGACCCGAGAGCGTACATTGTAGGGGTACTCCAGAAGGTCTTTCCCGATTTGGCAGACTGGGACTGGGACTCACAAATTCAGCAGGCGCACCGTCTGCCTTTGTTTCAAAGAAATAGAGAGAATCAGTTTCCACGTCCTTTTCTAATTTATTTTGGCAACTTTCTTTTGCGTCAGTCGGTCTGGCAGAGAGCCCGCCCTAACTCTCCAATAGATGTAGGGGAGTTCTCGTTTTTTGCACGATCAGACCTAAGCAGGGACACCATGGATAGGAGGTGGCAGCTCCGTAAACTGATGGACCCCATTAAGTTTTGTGGAGGACAGGTGTTCCTCCAAGAACCCGCCCACCTTAAGGTTATTAGAAGCGTGCGGACACATTTCTTTAATGATGCTAAGGAGGCAGAGGCTTACCTCTCTAGTATCAGCTCTAGCTAGAGCCAGACTTAAAATCACTACAATTGGCCCTAAGGCTGATGGGGGGGGGAGATTATAAATACATAATCTTTTCAAGAGACAGGATTTAGCTTAGAGGGCTTAATAGAGGGTTACCCCTCAGTATATGATAAATGCTTAACAAGTTCCATTCTTATTTAACTCTTGCTTAGTATATACAATGATGTTCGACAAGGGGGGCAGGAGCCTCTCAGGGTGATCCACCACACGAGCTGCCTTTCCAACGGCAGCTGTAGTCGGAGGGTGGTTCTTCCCCGGCTGGGGAGTGAGCCAGGGGGGTGGGAGGGGGGTGGGACCCATCTCCGCAGGTTGGGGGTTAGGGGAGGTGGGGGGGGGGAAATCACTTAAAATTTGTTTGCAGGCTGACAGGGGAGAATATGATGAAGAATTTGATAAAGACATCAAAACACTGTTTATTGAATGGTTTATTGGTGGTGTTAGCTGTTTTAGGGACCAAGACTCATTATTTGATTATTTGAAGCTGGGTTTGATTTTTCTGCTACTTTACAAATGCATGTAATAAAATGTCTAGCTTGGAATGTAGCCGGGCTCAACAGTAAAAACAAAAGATCTTTGGTGTCAGAAGAGCTAAAACTACATAATCCCCACTTCTGTTTATTGTCAGAAACTCACATTATATGGAAGGACAGGAAAATATTAAGCCAATTGGGGTATGACATTATAGTCTGCTCTACTTTTGGGAGCCCCACAAGAGGGGTAGCCATCCTCAAGGATAGGCGTTTCAGGGTTGAAGTAATGCAAACTGCCCACGATAAGGACGGCAGATGGGCTATTGCACAAATTAACTATGAAAACAACAAATATGTTTTATGTGTGGTTTATGGTTCAAACTTAGATGAACCAATGATTTTCGACCAAATAAATATGAAACTTTTGGATTGGGAGGGGGAAATTATTATAATGGGGGATTTTAATTGCATCATGGACTATAAAATTGATACAACTAAGCCGAGTACTCACCAGAGGATGCATAAGACCAGGTCATCTATATTAGACTTATGCCAGACTCATAATATCAAAGATGCTTGGCGGCATCTACACCCAAAAACACCAGGGTATACATATTTTTCAGCGCCCCATAAACTGTGCACTAGATTAGACATGGCATTAGTTAGTGATAACCTATTACAAACTAGCTCCATGGGTCTATGCCCCCGAATCACCTAAGACCATAACGCACTAATATTGACGTTTGACACACCAAGCATTAGGACACCCCCTAGACCAGTCTCTTTTCCTAGATACTTAATCTCAGACTCAACCTATATGACGCAGCTTAAAGCCCACCTCATTGAATTTATAAATATTAATAAGAACTCAGCTGGATGTTGTACGGTATGGGATGCCTGCAAGGCTAGTATCAGGGGTTTCTCTCGCAGGCCTATGTGATCAGGCAAAACGCAGAACGAAGGAAGCACAAGGTCATGCTAATATCAAGCATAACTAAACAAGAAGAACTGCTGGCCTCAGCACTTCAGCTTAATTTGCCAACAATTACAGAAATTAGCCTCAAACTCAGTGCGCTTAAAATAGACATAAAATCTAATTTTATCCAAAAAAGTAGCGCCAAGATTCATAAATTTAAAATTGCACAATACGAGGGGGGGGGGATAAAATCGGCAAAATCCTGGCTTATAAAGTTGCCGAAGATAGAGCAGACACCCTAATCTCTAATATCCGGGGGCATGGCAACAAATTATACAACCAGCCACAAGATATACTTGAGCAATTTGCCGATTACTACAGAAATCTATACACCCCAGACAACTCTGTAAACCATGATCTAATCCGGGATTATGTTGAGGAATATTCATTGAACACAGAGAACATCTCAGGCATGTGCTCACTGTCCGACGATATAACGATGGCAGAATTATATCAGGCCATCAACTTCCTGCCTATCGGGAAAGCTGCAGGAGAGGATACAATACCTCTGGAACTATATAAAGCCTGTAAAATGGAATTGGAACAGCTACTGTTGGAAGTTATGCAATCAGTTGGTCTAAATGGAAAGGCTCCCAAATCTTGGAACAGGGCAAAAATATATTTTTTTTTTAAAGAAAGATAAGCCCAAGGAGGAGAGAGGGTCATATCGAACCATCTCCTTGATAAATACTGATGCAAAAATATTCTCAAAAATCATGGCACTCAGACTAGTTCCTATTATGCCCCAAATTGTTAACCCACAGCAACACGGGTTTATCTCCGGGAGAGATACTACGACACATGTAAACTTGGCCATCACGGCGTTTGACGTTGCGGAGACAGAGTCCACCCCACTCGGCATGATCTTATTAGACGCTGAAAAAGCTTTAGACCGAGTGGGGTGGGACTATCTCTGGAGCGCGCTGTCTAAGATGGGTTTCGTGGCGAACTTCCTGAAGGGTATACAGGCACTATATGATAATCCCACCGCCTGCATCAGCTACGGGGGTTTGACTTCTTCAGAATTTCCAATTATGTGTGGTACCCGTCAGGGCTGCCCCCTCTCACCTCTTTTATTTGCCCTTTCGTTAGAACCTTTTTTGCTTGCCCTTCACTCCCAAACCTTGATTGTACCTTTTAGCTCCGGCTCACAGGAGCTGAAAATGACAGCTTACGCGGACGACATTGCCATTTATACTTCCGACATTGCTGAAGCATTGAAAGGGATCTCTATAGAGGCCGGGAAATTCGGGAAGGTGTCTGGCTATAAACTTAATCCACAGAAGACACAAGTCATAGCCAACTACTCCCCTGCTGTGGTTGTCCCCGAGATCTGCAAAGATGCTACCTACTTAGGGGTCAAAATAACGGCCAAAATACAAGATATTAACAGTATAAACTACAATTAACTGATCAAACGAACTATTCTACTATTAAAAAGGTGGAACAGATTGCCCCTGAATTTGATTGGTAGAATTAATCTCATAAAGATGAAGGTATTGCCAAAGTTTGTCTATTTATTCCGATCCATTCCACTGGCACTAAATAATCAGTTCTTCCTACATCTAGATGGAGTTTTGAGTAGCTTTATATGGGGCTACAAAAAGCCGAGTAGGTCATTAAAATTGCTAAAAAATAATACAAATGTGGGAGGGCTCAACTTTCCAGATTTTAAACTGTATTTCTGGCCTGCGTTTTTTACACGTTTGCGTTCTTTACTTCACGGAGAAAGAGTTTTATTTTTTCACTTTTTTATGTTGAAACAAGACTCACTTTTGTTTTTGCTTAGAGCTAATGACCCGAATTACTACAAAAGGGTGAGATTCAAGACCGCTAGAGACATTGATAGGATCTGGGGCAATGTACTAACATTCTGCAAAACATATTTTTTTCCTCCAAAGCTTCCGTTATGGGGTAACCCAGGTCTCCCGGCTATCTTTACGGATAATATCACTCACAATTGGGCGGTGCTTGGGATTAGGGTTTTGGCGGATTTGTATGGCATGCAAGGGTTCTTGGAATTTAATACGCTCAAACGGATATATGACTTACCGGAAGCCACAAGATACAAACATCTACAGATACACGATTACTTGATTAATAAAAAAAAGATCCAAAATGTTACTGAATGCGATGTATGGACCTGCCTATACTCAAACAAGAACAAATCAGTTATAAGTCAGGCATACAAATCACTCAGTAACTTTAAAGTGAATGATGGTGCTAAACTAGCTGCGAAGTGGGGCACTCAACTGGGTTTAAATATTACCCCGAAACAAATCGAGCATTCTTTGTCTAATATCAATAAACTTGTACGGTCATCCAGCCTTCGGCTCCAACAATTCAGAACAACCTGCATGCTCTACTATACCCCTGAAAGAATTTCTAGATGGTCCCCTAACTCCGTTTATAGCCATCGCACTAAATGCCCTAAATGTTTAGCCGATGCAGCCAATTTAGTACACATGCTGTTCTCATGCCCCAAACTTAAGACCTTTTGGGGGGACATACAGAATGTTTTGAGAATAAAGAATATTATGCTACCTACCTTTACGGCTGCTTCGGTTTTACTAGATACTTATCCCCTGTCATCTACACAATCTGCTCTAGTTACTATACTCATGTCTTGTGCCAAATTAACCCTGGCCAGAGCCTGGATCTGTACGGAACCACCAACGGTTTGGGACTGGTGGGCATTAGCAACAGAGATTTATGCCATGGAGCTAGCCCTAGCAAATTTTAGGGGAACGAGCTCACTGATTAAATTTAATAGAAACTGGGGAACCCTCCTAGAGTAAAAATCTGCTCAATGTTGTACAATTGTTAATTTTCTCTTTTCTTTGACTGATCATGAATGTGGAATGTTCTCATTGTCTTTATATATTAATTCATTAGTTATATAACTACTTATCTTGATGTCCTTTAATATATGTATGAATTTATTTATGTCTTTTTTTTGTCAGCTTGCTAACAATAAAAAAAAAAAAAAAAAAAAAAAAGAAAGTTTGTATCCTAGAAAAAGGACACTGAGATGGGCAATTCTTGAGTAGCAAGTTCACAACTGGCATCATCCAGCAGTCCGACGCACGGAGGAAGATGGAGGCCAACTGACATCGCCGTGAAGAGGCTCCGCTGAGCCTCCCTCTACAACAATGATTAGATCCACCGATCATCGCGGAATTAGCCGGGAATAGCAGTGAACCTGAACCTGTACCACACCGGGATTGTAAAACCCCTGACAACCCCTGACAAACGAGCGTAAAGTTAAGATGTGGCAGAAAATTAGAAGCGGTCCAAACTCACCGGTGCGCTTCGCTATAGCAATCCTTCACGGCACTGAAGACGCTGACAGAGTGCCCGCTCGGTGCTCACGGATGCAATTCGACCTGCGTGGCTGACGGTGGCAGGAATCGTATCTCGGAAGGCTACGGAGCGTGATTGAGGGCGGTGAGGCGCGGAGAAACCCTTCTCAGAGACAGCTCAGCAGCGGCATAGGCAGCGGCTTCAAAGCAAAGAGAGCAATCAGCACAGGGATACAGTGTTGCTTTCTACGCTCCAACGGAACTACGCAAGTAAGAATGACCGGCAAGGGGGGAGAGGAGGAAAAGGCAAAACCTGCCCATCTAGCAGCACACCGCAGATAAGTACAACACAGGCACTCACACGCGTATGCAAAAGATTAGACAGCACAAGCATGAGTTTGAAAAACAAGACTGGAGGTGAAAAAGGGGGCGAGAAAGGGGATGGTCGGGGTATAAACTCGAAGGAGAAGGATTCATTCAATAACCCCGCAGGGAAAAGGAGAAGTACTCGAGCACCCAAGGACAGTAATAGTTTGCAGCCATTAATCTCCAGTAGTTTCGCGGCTGCAGGAGGAGGTCACAAGCCAGCTGCTGCCATAGTAGGCTCAGATACTTTCACAATGGAGGGCCTAATCGAAGCGCTTCCCACAGCGATAGAGGGTGCCAAAGACTGTATTCACAATGGGGCTAACCAACCCACCAGCCCCTCTTCGTTGGCGAGCTCCACAACCCCTTCTGTTGATGCTTCCAGTAACTCTACTCTACCCCCAGCAACGCCACATGCCACTCACCTACTGACAGACTGGAACCAAAAAAATGCCAGATAATCAGGACCAGTTCTTCTCTTTGACGGAAGATTCCGAAATATCAGATATTAGTATTTCATTATCATGCGGGGAAGAAGGCAAACAATGGTACAGCACCCCAAATACAGATTCCCAGATCTCCAGAGCAGGTGCCAAACAACTACACAAAAAAAGAAATAGAGAGTGGGCGCAAAGAGATAACACTCTGTCCGAAAATGAGAGTGCTAGAGAGATGAAATGGGACTACAACAATACCTCTCTTACACTGCTGCCTTCCCCCCCTTAGTCTTGGAGGGGAACCCAACGGACAATAAACCGATGAGTGCTGGCACTGATAGCAGCGAAATGGACTCCTCCCTTGCAGTGGTCCTTCAGTCTAATAAAAGCTTTCAGGACGAAGTCAAGGCGGACAGTCGAAGATCCCGCATGGCGGCCAAAAAACTGCAAGGGCCCGTTAGAAAATTTGGGAAGACCTGCGCCGACATCGCGGATCAAATGACCATGGTGGAGGGAAGGACTGAACAACAGGAAAAATATGTAAACACACTTCAATCACAGCATAAGGAGCATGATGGGATGGTAAAAGACCTAAAAAGCAAGAGCAAGAAAATCGCCAGAAGCGGAACAACCTCCGCTTCTTAGGAATTGCGGAAGGTGCCGAAAAGGACGATCCTAGGCAATTCATGATCAACTTGTTAAGAGGGGCATGCCCAGAACTGCATTCTTGGGATTTGGAGAAAAAAGTGCAAAGAGCTCATCTGTTCCCCCTGTTTCCCAGTAAACATGCGTCAACCTCACAACACCCCCGTGCCATGCTTTTATTCTTTGGGAACTTCCTCCTCAGGCAAGCCTTGTTCAATCTGGCCAGGCCAACAAAACCACGGACATTTGAGGGGGTTACGTTCTTTACGAGACCCGATTTTGCCCATGCCACAGTAGAGCGCAGGTGGAGGCTACGCCAGCTCTTTGAGCTTTTCCAAAAAATTGGAGCAGTAGTATATCTGCAGAATCCGGCAAGACTAATAATTGTTTTAAGGGGACTGTCCGCAGTTTTGTTTCTGAAATACAGGCACAGAAGTATCTGGAGGAACTTTCGGGGCACAAATAATCTCACAAGACTTGAACTTGGGCTATAATCGAATGTGAGTGTGCTTGCGGTTGCCAAATAAGCTAGATTAGACAGAAGGCGAAGTAGCACTCTAACAGTTGCAGATCCTATTCGGTGGCGAGATAGGGTGCAATTTTGGTGCAGCTTTTTTTTGTGGGTTTTTCTTTATTTTTTTTTCTCCTGCTTTTTTGTATTGGTATGGTGGCTCTGGTGGCTTTACTTTGAAACTCCTAAAGACGGGGGGCAACGGGTACGCGGGGCTCTGCATGTCAGATGTTACACCCCTGGCACGGCCAGGTAACCTCCAGAAGTGGTGGGGGGAGCAGGGGTGCGGGGCAGTCTGGTTAAAAAAAACACACACAAAAAATCTCTTCTTTTTTACACATGTATATGTCTAAGGGGAAGGAAAAAGAAAGAGAAAGATGTGAAGCGAAAAGCGTGGCTGTATGCATACATGAGGTATCTTAAAATAATGTGATGGGTCTATTGAGAATTTTGTCTATGAATATTTGGGGCCTGAATGATGCTAAAAAAAAGACAAACGGTGATGGTAGCACTTCAAACTTGGGGGGCAAATATCGTTTGCCTACAAGAAACTCATGTTGAAGGGTCGCAGAAGCATATTCTCAATTCGCTAGGATACCGACTGATTTGTGCCACTTCTCAGGGTGCGCGGGTGAAGGGGGTCGCTATTTTAGCAAAAGGCAAGGGGCTGATCTTTAATCGCTCAAAAACTGACAAATTCGGACGCTGGACAATAGCAGAATGCCAATACTATGGGAAGCAAAAACTGACCCTATGCGCCATTTATGGTAGTAACTTTGAGGCCTCTTTTATTGAGGAGATCTCAAATGAACTAGCGCACTGGCCTTTGCCGCTGTTGATCTGCGGGGATCTAAACATCAATCTACCCCACAACTGGTCTGTAAATGAGGAGTGGCACTATACAGGGCGTAAACCTAAGGTTCTCAAGGCATTAAAACATCTGTGCCTGACTCATGGTCTCGGGGTTCACATATTTTTCCAACCCACATCTCACCCATGCTATACTAGACTATTTCTTTGTATCCAACTCCATTAAATCTAAATGGCAGATAATGAAACTCCCTCGGATCTTGTCGGATCATAACCCCCTTATCGGTGCACTGGAGCTAGACTCCGGAGATAATACACCTAATGTATGGACCTTCGAGAAAGCCCTGCTGTCAGACGAAAACTATTGCAAGCATATGAGGGAGTGGATTCCTAACTTCTTAAAGGATAATGAAGGCAGCGCTTCAATTGAAGTTATATGGGACATGCTAAAAGCAGGGGTGCGGGGAGAGACTACTCAGTACTCACTAAAAATTAACGACCAGAACCGGGTAGCTATGCAGGGGTTGCTAGATAATTTGAGGAAAACCGAGGAAGGCCTAATAGATGGCACAACCAATAGTTGCCAAATCAGTAGAGATGAGGTGGTAAAACTACAGAATCAAGTGGCAATTGCGAAAGCGGAAATTTGGAATACTTTTACTGAGAAAGCTATTAGAAAAGCACTAGCTCAAAAAGAGAGGTTTAATTAAGTTAACGAACAAATTGGGCATCAGCTAGCAGTTCGGATGAGACAACAGGCCACCTCAAATGTAATTTGCGAAATTGAGGATCCCCTCGGATCACGAGTAGAGGACCCTAAACTCATAAGAGACGCGTTTTGGCAGTTCTACCAAAATCTATACTTGGGTGCGGGAGAGGCTGATCAGTCAGAAATTGAGGATTACCTAGATAATTCCCGACCTATTAAATTTGATCTAGAGGATGCAAATAGCCTAGAAGAACTGCCCTCAGAGGACGAAATCATGGGGTAATTAAAAAGCTACCTGGAGGGAAAGCTACAGGGCTAGATTGTATCCCCTCAGAATTCTACGCTGTATTTTTAAATCAAATTGAAAAAATCCTGGTGGGCTTAATCATACCTATCTTTAAAGGGGGTATGCCACCAAAGTCCTGGTCCCGGGCAAAAATAATTATCTTTCCCCAAAAAAAAAAAAAACCCTGGAACAGCTTGGGTCATACCACCCTATTACCCTGATTAATTCGGACTCGATAATGTATGCAAAAATCCTGGCAAACAGAATTACCCCTTTAATTCACAAAGTGATCTCACCAAGCCAACGTGGCTTTATACCAGGGAGATCGACCGTTAATCATGTTCATTGGGTAATCACCTTGTTTGATGGTATGGAGGTGGCAGGGGACCCTATGGCGCTGGTCTTGCTCGACGTGGAAAAAGCATTTGATAGGGTCTCCTGGCACTTCCTTTGAGCTGCAATGGCTAAAATTGGGATCCAATATGGGTACATTCATGCCGTCCAAAAACTATATATAGATCCTAGGGCCGTCGTGATGGTAATTGGCAGTCTGACGGAAGAACTAATAATCTCATGCGGGACTCTACAAGGCTGCCCGTGTTCTCCTCTACTCTTTGCAATTTATATAGACTAATTTACTAGACATCTAGAAGAAGATAGATCAATCAGTCCGGTAATTTTAAAATCCTTTCCGACCAAGAAATTAGCCTATGCGGATGATATCGCTATTGTAACAACTGATCCAATTATGGCCATGCCGGCAATAGAGGAAAAGGCAAAACAATTTGGAGCTTTGTCAGGATATGCACTTAAGGGAAAACCCAGATTGTTCTAGGCAAAGACTGTACGATGAGCGACGATCGGGTGACGGAACACGCAACCTATCTAGGCATCTCAATTACATCTGACCTCGAAAACCTTGTCAACATCAATTTAAAGCCAATAACTAGTGTAATCCAGAAAGACCGTAAGCGCCTAGATAATCTACACCTCTCTCTTATAGGCAGAGTAAATGCGATTAAAATGGTCTTCTTCCCCATGATCCTGTACCTCCTTAGAGCAATCTGTCTAGAATTTTCAACAACCTGGCTTAGATCAATCGATCAAATGTTTTCCAGCTTCATCTGGGCATATTCACAACCACGACCTGCCCAGAAGCTCCTCACCCTCCAGAAAGATCAGGGCGGGTTGGGCCTCCCGAACTTGCAAGCATACTATTGGGCAACTGTTCTCCTCTATAGCAGGGAACTGCTCAAGAATAATAACTGTGTAAATGAATCAGGGAAGGCCTATACACCATCTACCTTCCAACTGTTGTTTGGTAGGGAGAGTACCGGGCACTGGTGGAGGCACCTACATGACAGCTACTATAAAAAAAAATAGATTTAAAACACTACTTAGTGGGTTTAAAGTGTGGGAAACAGTCAGGAAACTGGTAGGGGTAGGTAGACTCTCATTTTACACTCCTATAAAGGATAATGCCGATCTGCCCGCTATATTTAAAGACAACTATATGCGGAAATGGCATGAAGCAGGGATTAGTCAGCTGGGCTGCCTTTTCTCCACTGATGGGATACTGTCCTTTGAGAATTTAAAAAACAAATTTGGTTTGGACTGGCGCGATTTCTTTAAATACCTCCAATTGAGAGATATTTTGTCCCAAAAGACTGGTGGGAGGAGAGGTATGGGTAAAATCGAATTATTAGACACATTAATCTCGGACACTAGGAATAAGATTGAATTTATCTACTTACACATTATGGCCTTGTTTCCAGACGATATGGAAAAAATATCTTAGAAATGGCAAGTGAAAGCAAACATCTCAGATAACGAGTTTAGTCATGCCTTTGAAATGTCGCAAACAATTTTGATGTACACTAAACTCCAAACACAATTTTTCAAAACATGTTTCTTTTTATATTACACGCCTGATAAAATAGCAAAATGGGGATCTGGTGTGAGTACTTGCTGCCCGAGGTGTAACCTTTATAGCGCCAATTGCATACATATCTTTTCATCCTGTGAGGGTCTAACAACGGTTAAACAAGAAATGGAGAAATTCCTATCCACATTGTTAAATAGAACAATTGTGTTAACCAATGGAAGCATCCTATTGGGGGCCGTAAATCCAGAAAGCACCAATATAGGCCAGGAGCTTATCTTTATTGCAATGGCTGTCTTCAGGCTTTGCAATGCTTCTGCATGGCGAGACCGCAATTCCCCATCTTTCCAACAATGAGTTGCCAGATTTTTGGCTGTGACTAACGTCGAGATTGCTATTTATAAAGGCAAGGGTAGGAAACGTCGAAAGAAAGCCCTAAAAATCTGGAACCCCCTGATAGCTTGACGGCAAGCTGCGGGTGGTTTAGAGTAATTTCCACGCTGTAAGGATCATTCTGTTCTGATTGTGTATTGTATTTTTATTTTCTAATATGTACTTATGCTGACTCTATTCATATTGTGTCTATTTTTTTGTTGTTGATTTCTTTTCTTGCCTATTATATCTACATTGCTTTCTAACTTCTATTCATCTGTCTGCCAGGGACTGTGGGGTTAATTTCATTGTTGTAAAAAATCTAAATAATTTTTTTTTTTTTTAAAAGAGATGTGCAATTCTTGATTTTTTTAAATTGAATTTGTACCCTTCAGAAACGAACCCCAATATAATGGTGTTCACCCTGTTCAAGTGCCTATCCAAGTCATCGTCTGTTAGATAGATGTTGTGAGAAGTTGGCCTGGTATATGATGCTCACTAGTTCTAGTGATCACCTTGTACCATGCCAAGCAACCCTTATGATGATTGGTTGTAAGTCAACCTTATAGACCAGCTATCCTAGTAGCGTGGACAAAGCAGTCTTAGGCTAAACTCTGTAAAGGCATGTGAAGCAAGCTGTTTTACCATACACAATCCCCTTGAATACCAAATGAAAGGACACCACACAGGTATATATTGAAAATATATATATATTTATTTACTGCAAATATCCCATATACTCTTTATGAGCACAGAAGCAAATGCGTTAAAACAAAACACAGTTTAAATATATAAAAGTTGCACAATATGGATGAGCCCTAGGGGCCACTTAAACCATATACTAAAATAGTGGTATAAGAACCACCAATCGGAAAGGAAATAGGCCTAGGGCCTGGGGAATCGCTGGAGCTGTTCGGGAATAACAGTAAAGAAGTCGGGAAAGGCCCGCGGGACTCGGGTGCAGCGCTTAAAGCACACGCATGCACCAATGCAATGTCAATGGTGCGTAAAAGTTACAAAGTTAATGTTTTAGGAACCTTCCGACTGACCTAGAAGGACAAAACTTTAGATCTAGGCACTAGAGGTGTGTACCAGTGTAGGAACACTGGCGTTACTGAGTTACCTCACCCACAGGAAAGCGGGTGCACAGGTGCGAAGATGTGTTGGGTTTTGTCACGCAGGTCGATGGTGCCTGGAGATGAAGATGCTGCAGGCGGGTCGTCGAGGAGAGTGCCGGTGGATCCAAGGATGGATCTGAAGATGTGAAGACCTGAAAGCAGAGGGGACAATGTTCAAAGTCACTAGCCAGTAACTACTGTGGAACCAGGATGGAACCAGGCGATGTCGGGTGCAAACAGGTGAAGAGGTGCAGCTTGTCTCCGCAGCCACGTGGACACGAAGAGGTCAAGGACGTCCAGGAGTCGATCACGAGCTGTCCTACAAAGGCTCTAGCTGATGGCAGTGTTGGCAACTTGATTGGAGCAAACAGGCCTTGGCTAATGCAAGCCACGCAGGAAGTGGAAAAAGCTTATTACTCGGACCAGCAAGGTCAGAGCGAGTGCTCCTTTTCAGGTGAGCAAGGGCCAGTCTGGAGCAACGAGACCAGCTGTGTAGTTTGTAGACTTCATCGCCAAGATGGCCGCTAGCCACGTGGCACGTGGCCGGGATGGCGCGTCAAGTGGCAAAGTGCAAAAGGGCCCCACGCAGATCGTGGAGATGCTGGGGGGCTGATCTTCAGTGCAGATGCTGCTCGGTGGTGGGGCTTCTCAAACCCCAAAGCACAGCGTTGAGGGAACCTCGGGTGCTGCGCAGTCAGCTTCTCGGGGGTGTTTCAAGATGGCCGGTCCCACGTCTCTCGATGCCTCCACGGGTCTCTTTTTTCAGGGACTGTGGATTGGGCTGTGAGATGTCTGGGAATCCAGGTCTTGTTGGGCTCTGGGCTCGGGCTCCGGTGGGAGGCGGCGGCAAAGCAGACGTTGAGTTGCTGGTTGGTGCCTGTATTCACAGGGTGGTCACTCCTTGGCCACAAGGGAGATTCTCTTCAGTCTTCTGTGCAGCAGAATGTCGAAGTCCAGTTTTCTTCTTAGTTTCAAGTCTTGGGACACAGCTCCTACTCTTATTCCAAATCTAGGGGCCGGATTACCTGCTAGGTCCCTCCTCTGGGTGGGACCAGGAAGGGGGGTGGTTACACCCCCTCTCCTTTGTCCAGCTTCGTGCCAAGACTGGGGCTGGAGAGCCCCAGCACCGGTTTGAACTGGCATATGCACAGGGACACCTTGTGTGCCCCAGGCATGTCTCATTCTATTCAGCCCTGTCCTACCCAATACACAAAATCCTGTCTGGGGTGGTGCTAGCACCTCCCAAGGCAGGAAACCCTTTGTCCAAGCCTCCCTCGCTGGAAGGACTCCCAGCAGCAGGAGGTCAGACTTGTGTCTGTGGTGGCAGCATCCATTTTGTGATGCTGAGGCTCTAGTTTAACTTTAACCGGGGTTCAGGTTATATACATGTCGTGTCCCTCTAAAAGGGTGGAATGATCCCCCGTCACCAGAACTGGCGAGGGGGTAGTATTCCAATTCGTATGACACCTTACTCGACATGTTTTGATAAAGCCAAACCAAAGTCAGCAAGTAACCGCGAGGATTATAATGCACTTAAGAGTATATGGTATGGCAGTATCATGGAACAGCTACAGGAAGTGGTTCCGAAAGCTGCAGACAGGCTCAGCTCATGCTAGAGCACCATCTCACATATTTCCAAGCACTCTGCCTCCAGGATTGATGAGGCCTTCCATAGGAGTGGCTGATAGGAACATATGTGTCCATTTTAGGTTAGATATAGGCATACTATACCTAAGTAAGGGGTGATTACACCGACTTACCCCAGCTGAGTGATCAGCCAGTTGTGTCAAATATGGAGGCCTGGCCAGGAGTGGCATAATACATGCTGCAGCCTCTGGTAGGCCTTGGAAACACCTATGCCCTGGGTACCTGGGGTACACTGTTACAGGGGTCAATAAGGTGAAGCAGTTCCAATTGGTAATGTACCTAAGGTACATGGAGTCCATTTTAAGGAGAGAGCATTTAGCCAGGGGCCCTGAATAGCAGGATCCCAGGCCAACTAAAGTCAAAAACCAGCTAAACACTAGGCAAAAAGTTTGGGGGTAACCATAGTCAGATATCCACCTTCCTACAGATGTCATCTACATATGATAATGCTTCGTCATCATAAGTTTGTAGTAATTCTGTTACCCTTGCTGAGAATAACCCTGGACTATTCTTGAATCCCTGAGGGAGACAACAGATGTGACGCTGTGTCCCCATAATTGAGAAAGCGGTCTGGTACCTACTTTCTGGTTCAATGTTTTGAGAGAAGAAACCGTTAGAAATATCTAATGTGGTTTTATATTTTTTACGCACAATGTTATTCATTAGTGCTGCACTGTGTGCATTTTGTACTGCAAATGTTTTGCAAAATGAATTTAGATGTCTGTAATCCAATACTAGACGATATGTATTGTCTGGTTTGGAGACAGGAAACAAAGGATTGTTCATTGACGAGGTGCATGTTTCAATCACCCCTTGGTATTCAAGTTGATCTAAGATCTCCCTGACCTGTTTTTTAGCTTCTTGCTTAACTGGGTACTGCCTTTGTGCAGTTGGTTGATTTATTTGTTTAACTGGATTTTATGGTGAGGAGAATCCTCATCCCATCCTACATAATTTTATATAATGCAGGAGCCTGGGCAACTGCCCATTTCCTGGCATAAGTATATTTTAAATGAATTGGAATATGATTGGAGAAGGCTGGCATAATGACGGCTACGCCATGTGGGCACTCCCTGACAAATTGTGGTGGCCAGTCTTGTTCAGTGAGAAGAATGTCATAACCCTTAGAAAGTCGCTCCCAAAAGAGTGCTCTCACTTTTCTTGGTATATCCCCCTCCGTCCGGAGTGGTATTTCATATAACCTATGTGGACAACTAACCCTGGTATCTGCAGTTTCAACTTGAATGAATTCATTCAAGTCCACTGTCTCCAGATGACCCTTCAAGTTCTTGAGAGCTCTGGTGACTTCTGCTTCGCTGTCCAACATTGTCTGAGCCCATTCCCCGTTCTTGAGTTGTGTCCTCAAGATCCTCGGCATGTCTGATTTTAGACCTGCTACCTTCTTTTTTGTGAATTGAGGTTTCTTGTTTTTCTGAACGTGTTGTTCTTTCTTGGACTTCATGCGTTCTTCCTTGTTTTCTGACCGTCCTCCTCTTTCGGATTTCTGTGACGAAGTCTGAAAGGTACGAGAGGAGCATGTATCAGTATCT
The DNA here is from genome assembly GCF_964261635.1 of Lissotriton helveticus. NCBI lineage: Eukaryota > Metazoa > Chordata > Amphibia > Caudata > Salamandridae > Lissotriton > Lissotriton helveticus. The sequence goes on from NC_136072.1 coordinate 969,959,079, forward strand.
TGATATCTATCAGGTTTTTTATGTTATCCCTATTGCTGAGGTTATACCTCCTTTCAGAGGGCTCCTTTTGAGGAGACTTACCTCTGGAGGAGACCTACCTCTGGATTGAGAATACTTCTCTTTAGAAGTTTGTTTGGTGTTCTCCCACTTCTTTTTAGGAGGAGTAAGAGTGTTTTTAGTAAAGACCTTTTCAGGACTTTCTGACAGTTGGGGTTTAACTGGTTTTCCACCCAAGCAGTCTCTGCCTAATTCTTCATAGCATTTTTCAATTATTCTGGCCAGTTCTTGTGGTTGCTCAGTTACATCAAATTCCCTTAACTTTTGGCAGATCGCCATGGATGCTGCTTCACCTTTATTATTAGCTAATATTATTGTTGAGACCTGTTTGAAATCTTTCAGTAATTTCATACCTAGATTTAAAGCATGCTCTGCCCCATATTAATTTTGAATCTGTTTCAGGACGTCTGGTATTACCGCCATTGACGGAACACCATGTGTTTTGGTGTAGATTGCAGAAAAGACTGTACGCCAAGTGTCGCAGTCCTCCAGGTGTGGTGCGGCCCCCAATGGTAGACAGATTGATAGAATTCTGTGTTTCTCATGAGGGGTAGTATCAGGAAATACTGCCTCAATTTGAGAATGGAATTTGTACCCGTTTTGCAGGTAATTTACCAATGACCGAATGTAGAGTCTGTGGTGTCATTTTATTTGTGTTCCCCTGGTAAGGGGGATGTTGGGGAATCCTTATTACTGGTTGGACTGTTAGTGTCCGCATGACATATTGAACCAATTGTCTAAAGATTTTGATTAGCTCTTTGAGTTGAGCTAATAGTTCCGCATCTGTCATTATATTAATTTCAGGATGTGGTGTATAGCTGGCTAAGACCGGCCATGTTGCTCATAGTCTACCTAGTGGACCAAGCATGGTAATGTGATTTATATGTTTTAGGGCGCCTTTAAACCAAAGCGCATGCTCTTGGTATGTTAGTGGAATTTCAATATCCTCGAAAGGAATGTATTCCGTTGGTGGATCATCTTCTTTGTAGAAGTGAAACACTTGTGTTCTTAGATCTGCTTCAGGGACGATTATCCATGAATAGAATACCTCTGTATGATGATATTCATGTGCCTCTATCACAAAAACTACCCTACCACCTCTTGATGATAGGCCGTTTCATATGAGTTTTATAGTGATGGCTTTTCTTAAATTTTCAGTAATGCATATAGCATCCTCGTCGGTCTCTTGGAGACCTGTAAAGTTTAAAGCTTGTATGGCGTTGTCGCCTGTAGCTCCACCAGCCTCAGTATTATTATCGAGGGACATTTTGTTGACTGAAAGTTTGCAGAGCAAGTTTCAAGGAAAAAAAGATAAGGTGCACAATATTTTGGAACACTGTATCCTTCGACGTTGAATAAACCAAAAAAGCTAATACATAGGATTTTCGTCCCACTCAGCTATGGCGGATATTATCCCTTTACCCACTCCAAGCGTCTATTGGAGTATTACGGAAAAAGGGGTCTCTGAAAAACGACAACTGAGTTACTTTAGTATCTAGCATTAAATTAGTACCTTACCAAACGTTGGGTGCCATGTAGTGTAGTTCCTATATTCCCAATAGATTCTGCGCATTGGAATAATATATCCTATAGATTTGACGTAGGACTTAGGTCAATAGGTCTCTATCGAATATACTAAACTTAATTGTGAGTGCCAGCTAGCTCAGAGGTCACTAGAAACTTTCTCAAATTCAGGGACTGTGGATCGGGCTGTGAGATGTCTGGGAATCCAGGTCTTGTCGGGCTCTGGGCTCGGGCTCCGGTGGGAGGCGGCGGCAAACCAGACGTCGTGTTGCTGTTTGGTGCCTGTATTCACAGGGTGGTCACTCCTTGGCCACAAGGGAGATTCTCTTCAGTCTTCTGTGCAGCAAAATGTCGAAGTCCAGTTTTTTTCTTAGTTTCAAGTCGAGTTCAGGACGATCTGAAGTCTTGGGACACAGCTCCTACTCTTATTCCAAATCTAGGGGCCGGAGTACCTGCTAGGTCCCTCCTCTGGGTGGGACCAGGAAGGGGGGTGGTAACACCCCCTCTCCTTTGTCCAGCTTCGTGCCAAGACTGGGGCTGGAGAGCCCCAGCACCGGTTTGAACTGGCATATGCACAGGGACACCTTGTGTGCCCCAGGCATGTCTTATTCTATTCAGCCCTGTCCTACCCAATACACAAAATCCTGTCTGGGGTGGTGCTAGCACCTCCCAAGGCAGGAAACCCTTTGTCCAAGCCTCCCTCGCTGGAAGGACTCCCAGCAGCTGGAGGTCAGACTTGTGTCTGTGATGGCAGCATCCATTTTGTGATGCTGAGGCTCTAGTTTAACTTTAACCGGGGTTCAGGTTATGTACATGTCGTGTCCCTCTAAAAGGGTGGAATGCTACCCCCGTCACCAGAACTGGCGAGGGGGTAGTATTCCAATTCGTATGACACCTTACTCAACATGTTTTGATAAAGCCAAACCAAAGTCAGCAAGTAACCGCGAGGATTATAATGCACATAAGAGTATATGGTATGGCAGTATCATGGAACAGCTACAGGAAGTGGTTCCGAAAGCTGCAGACAGGCTCAGCTCATGCTAGAGCACCATCTCACATATTTCCAAGCACTCTGCCTCCAGGATTGATGAGGCCTTCCATAGGAGTGGCTGATAGGAACATATGTGTCCATTTTAGGTTAGATATAGGCATACTATACCTAAGTAAGGGGTGATTACACCGACTTACCGCAGCTGAGTGATCAGCCAGTTGTGTCAAATATGGAGGCCAGGCCAGGGGTGGCATAACACATGCTGCAGCCCCTGGTAGGCCTTGGAAACACCTATGCCCTGGGTACCTGGGGTACACTGTTACAGGGGCCAATAAGGTGAAGCAGTTCCAATTGGTAATGTACCTAAGGTACATGGAGTCCATTTTAAGGAGAGAGCATTTAGCCAGGGGCCCTGAATAGCAGGATCCCAGGCCAACTAAAGTCAAAAACCAGCTAAACACTAGGCAAAAAGTTTGGGGGTAACCATAGTCAGATATCCACCTTCCTACAGATGTCATCTACATATGATAATGCTTCGTCATCATAAGTTTGTAGTACTTCTGTTACCCTTGCTGAGAATAACCCTGGACTATTCTTGAATCCCTGAGGGAGACAACAGATGTGACGCTGTGTCCCCATAATTGAGAAAGCGGTCTGGTACCTACTTTCTGGTTCAATGTTTTGAGAGAAGAAACCGTTAGAAATATCTAATGTGGTTTTATATTTTTTACGCACAATGTTATTCATTAGTGCTGCACTGTGTGCATTTTGTACTGCAAATGTTTTGCAAAATGAATTTAGATGTCTGTAATCCAATACTAGACGATATGTATTGTCTGGTTTGGAGACAGGAAACAAAGGATTGTTCATTGACGAGGTGCATGTTTCAATCACCCCTTGGTATTCAAGTTGATCTAAGATCTCCCTGACCTGTTTTTTAGCTTCTTGCTTAACTGGGTACTGCCTTTGTGCAGTTGGTTGATTTATTTGTTTAACTGGATTTTATGGTGAGGAGAATCCTCATCCCATCCTACATAATTTTATATAATGCAGGAGCCTGGGCAACTGCCCATTTCCTGGCATAAGTATATTTTAAATGAATTGGAATATGATTGGAGAAGGCTGGCATAATGACGGCTACGCCATGTGGGCACTCCCTGACAAATTGTGGTGGCCAGTCTTGTTCAGTGAGAAGAATGTCATAACCCTTAGAAAGTCGCTCCCAAAAGAGTGCTCTCACTTTTCTTGGTATATCCCCCTCCGTCCGGAGTGGTATTTCATATAACCTATGTGGACAACTAACCCTGGTATCTGCAGTTTCAACTTGAATGAATTCATTCAAGTCCACTGTCTCCAGATGACCCTTCAAGTTCTTGAGAGCTCTGGTGACTTCTGCTTCGCTGTCCAACATTGTCTGAGCCCATTCCCCGTTCTTGAGTTGTGTCCTCAAGATCCTCGGCATGTCTGATTTTAGACCTGCTACCTTCTTTTTTGTGAATTGAGGTTTCTTGTTTTTCTGAACGTGTTGTTCTTTCTTGGACTTCATGCGTTCTTCCTTGTTTTCTGACCGTCCTCCTCTTTCGGATTTCTGTGACGAAGTCTGAAAGGTACGAGAGGAGCATGTATCAGTATCTTGATATCTATCAGGTTTTTTATGTTATCCCTATTGCTGAGGTTATACCTCCTTTCAGAGGGCTCCTTTTGAGGAGACTTACCTCTGGAGGAGACCTACCTCTGGATTGAGAATACTTCTCTTTAGAAGTTTGTTTGGTGTTCTCCCACTTCTTTTTAGGAGGAGTAAGAGTGTTTTTAGTAAAGACCTTTTCAGGACTTTCTGACAGTTGGGGTTTAACTGGTTTTCCACCCAAGCAGTCTCTGCCTAATTCTTCATAGCATTTTTCAATTATTCTGGCCAGTTCTTGTGGTTGCTCAGTTACATCAAATTCCCTTAACTTTTGGCAGATCGCCATGGATGCTGCTTCACCTTTATTATTAGCTAATATTATTGTTGAGACCTGTTTGAAATCTTTCAGTAATTTCATACCTAGATTTAAAGCATGCTCTGCCCCATATTAATTTTGAATCTGTTTCAGGACGTCTGGTATTACCGCCATTGACGGAACACCATGTGTTTTGGTGTAGATTGCAGAAAAGACTGTACGCCAAGTGTCGCAGTCCTCCAGGTGTGGTGCGGCCCCCAATGGTAGACAGATTGATAGAATTCTGTGTTTCTCATGAGGGGTAGTATCAGGAAATACTGCCTCAATTTGAGAATGGAATTTGTACCCGTTTTGCAGGTAATTTACCAATGACCGAATGTAGAGTCTGTGGTGTCATTTTATTTGTGTTCCCCTGGTAAGGGGGATGTTGGGGAATCCTTATTACTGGTTGGACTGTTAGTGTCCGCATGACATATTGAACCAATTGTCTAAAGATTTTGATTAGCTCTTTGAGTTGAGCTAATAGTTCCGCATCTGTCATTATATTAATTTCAGGATGTGGTGTATAGCTGGCTAAGACCGGCCATGTTGCTCATAGTCTACCTAGTGGACCAAGCATGGTAATGTGATTTATATGTTTTAGGGCGCCTTTAAACCAAAGCGCATGCTCTTGGTATGTTAGTGGAATTTCAATATCCTCGAAAGGAATGTATTCCGTTGGTGGATCATCTTCTTTGTAGAAGTGAAACACTTGTGTTCTTAGATCTGCTTCAGGGACGATTATCCATGAATAGAATACCTCTGTATGATGATATTCATGTGCCTCTATCACAAAAACTACCCTACCACCTCTTGATGATAGGCCGTTTCATATGAGTTTTATAGTGATGGCTTTTCTTAAATTTTCAGTAATGCATATAGCATCCTCGTCGGTCTCTTGGAGACCTGTAAAGTTTAAAGCTTGTATGGCGTTGTCGCCTGTAGCTCCACCAGCCTCAGTATTATTATCGAGGGACATTTTGTTGACTGAAAGTTTGCAGAGCAAGTTTCAAGGAAAAAAAGATAAGGTGCACAATATTTTGGAACACTGTATCCTTCGACGTTGAATAAACCAAAAAAGCTAATACATAGGATTTTCGTCCCACTCAGCTATGGCGGATATTATCCCTTTACCCACTCCAAGCGTCTATTGGAGTATTACGGAAAAAGGGGTCTCTGAAAAACGACAACTGAGTTACTTTAGTATCTAGCATTAAATTAGTACCTTACCAAACGTTGGGTGCCATGTAGTGTAGTTCCTATATTCCCAATAGATTCTGCGCATTGGAATAATATATCCTATAGATTTGACGTAGGACTTAGGTCAATAGGTCTCTATCGAATATACTAAACTTAATTGTGAGTGCCAGCTAGCTCAGAGGTCACTAGAAACTTTCTCAAATTCAGGGACTGTGGATCGGGCTGTGAGATGTCTGGGAATCCAGGTCTTGTCGGGCTCTGGGCTCGGGCTCCGGTGGGAGGCGGCGGCAAACCAGACGTCGTGTTGCTGTTTGGTGCCTGTATTCACAGGGTGGTCACTCCTTGGCCACAAGGGAGATTCTCTTCAGTCTTCTGTGCAGCAAAATGTCGAAGTCCAGTTTTTTTCTTAGTTTCAAGTCGAGTTCAGGACGATCTGAAGTCTTGGGACACAGCTCCTACTCTTATTCCAAATCTAGGGGCCGGAGTACCTGCTAGGTCCCTCCTCTGGGTGGGACCAGGAAGGGGGGTGGTAACACCCCCTCTCCTTTGTCCAGCTTCGTGCCAAGACTGGGGCTGGAGAGCCCCAGCACCGGTTTGAACTGGCATATGCACAGGGACACCTTGTGTGCCCCAGGCATGTCTTATTCTATTCAGCCCTGTCCTACCCAATACACAAAATCCTGTCTGGGGTGGTGCTAGCACCTCCCAAGGCAGGAAACCCTTTGTCCAAGCCTCCCTCGCTGGAAGGACTCCCAGCAGCTGGAGGTCAGACTTGTGTCTGTGATGGCAGCATCCATTTTGTGATGCTGAGGCTCTAGTTTAACTTTAACCGGGGTTCAGGTTATGTACATGTCGTGTCCCTCTAAAAGGGTGGAATGCTACCCCCGTCACCAGAACTGGCGAGGGGGTAGTATTCCAATTCGTATGACACCTTACTCAACATGTTTTGATAAAGCCAAACCAAAGTCAGCAAGTAACCGCGAGGATTATAATGCACATAAGAGTATATGGTATGGCAGTATCATGGAACAGCTACAGGAAGTGGTTCCGAAAGCTGCAGACAGGCTCAGCTCATGCTAGAGCACCATCTCACATATTTCCAAGCACTCTGCCTCCAGGATTGATGAGGCCTTCCATAGGAGTGGCTGATAGGAACATATGTGTCCATTTTAGGTTAGATATAGGCATACTATACCTAAGTAAGGGGTGATTACACCGACTTACCGCAGCTGAGTGATCAGCCAGTTGTGTCAAATATGGAGGCCAGGCCAGGGGTGGCATAACACATGCTGCAGCCCCTGGTAGGCCTTGGAAACACCTATGCCCTGGGTACCTGGGGTACACTGTTACAGGGGCCAATAAGGTGAAGCAGTTCCAATTGGTAATGTACCTAAGGTACATGGAGTCCATTTTAAGGAGAGAGCAATTAGCCTGGGGCCCTGAATAGCAGGATCCCAGGCCAACTAAAGTCAAAAACCAGCTAAACACGAGGCAAAAAGTTTGGGGGTAACCATAGTCAGATATCCACCTTCCTACAGATGTCATCTACATATGATAATGCTTCGTCATCATAAGTTTGTAGTAATTCTGTTACCCTTGCTGAGAATAACCCAGGACTATTCTTGAATCCCTGAGGGAGACAACAGATGTGACGCTGTGTCCCCATAATTGAGAAAGCGGTCAGGTACCTACTTTCTGGTTCAATGTTTTGAGAGAAGAAACCGTTAGAAATATCTAATGTGGTTTTATATTTTTTTACGCACAATGTTATTCATTAGTGCTGCACTGTGTGCATTTTGTACTGCAAATGTTTTGCAACATGAATTTAGATGTCTGTAATCCAATACTAGACGATATGTATTGTCTGGTTTGGAGACAGGAAACAAAGGATTGTTCATTGACGAGGTGCATGTTTCAATCACCCCTTGGTATTCAAGTTGATCTAAGATCTCCCTGACCTGTTTTTTAGCTTCTTGCTTAACTGGGTACTGCCTTTGTGCAGTTGGTTGATTTATTTGTTTAACTGGATTTTATGGTGAGGAGAATCCTCATCCCATCCTACATAATTTTATATAATGCAGGAGCCTGGGCAACTGCCCATTTCCTGGCATAAGTATATTTTAAATGAATTGGAATATGATTGGAGAAGGCTGGCATAATGATGGCTATGCCATGTGGGCACTCCCTGACAAATTGTGGTGGCCAGTCTTGTTCAGCGAGAAGAATGTCATAACCCTTAGAAAGTCGCTCCCAAAAGAGTGCTCTCACTTTTCTTGGTATATCCCCCTCCGTATGGAGTGTTATTTCATATAACCTATGTGGACAACTAACCCTGGTATCTGCAGTTTCAACTTGAATGAATTCATTCAAATCCACTGTCTCCAGATGACCCTTCAAGTTCTTGAGAGCTCTGGTGACTTCTGCTTCGCTGTTCAACATTGTCTGAGCCCATTCCCCGTTCTTGAGTTGTGTCCTCAAGATCCTCGGCATGTCTGATTTTAGACCTGCTACCTTCTTTTTTGTGAATTGAGGTTTCTTGTTTTTTTGAACGTGTTGTTCGTCCTTGGACTTCATGCGTTCTTCCTTGTTTTCTGACCGTCCTCCTCTTTCGGATTTCTGTGACGAAGTCTGAAAGGTACGAGAGGAGCGTGTATCAGTATCTTGATATCTATCAGGTTTTTTATGTTATCCCTATTGCTGAGGTTATACCTCCTTTCAGAGGGCTCCTTTTGAGGAGACCTACCTCTGGAGGAGACCTACCTCTGGATTGAGAATACTTCTTTTTAGGAGGAGTAGGAGTGTTTTTAGTAAAGACCTTTTCAGGACTTTCTGACAGTTGGGGTTTAACTGGTTTTCCACCCAAGCAGTCTCTGCCTAATTCTTCATAGCATTTATCAATTATTCTGGCCAGTTCTTGTGGTTGCTCAGTTACATCAAATTCCCATAACTTTTGGCAGATCGCCATGGATGCTGCTTCACCTTTATTATTAGCTAATATTATTGTTGAGACCTGTTTGAAATCGTTCAGTAATTTCATACCTAGATTTAAAGCATGCTCTGCCCCGTATTAATTTTGAATCTGTTTCAGGACGTCTGGTATTACCGCCATTGACGGAACACCATGTGTTTTGGTGTAGATTGCAGCAAAGACTGTACGCCAAGTGTCGCAGTCCTCCAGGTGTGGTGCGGCCCCCAATGGTAGACAGATTGATTGATAGAATTCTGTGTTTCTCATGAGGGGTAGTATCAGGAAATACTGCCTCGATTTGAGAATGGAATTTGTACCCGCTTTGCAGGTAATTTACCAACGACCGAATGTAGAGTCTGTGGTGTCATTTTATTTGTGTTCCCCTGGTAAGGGGGATGTTGGGGAATCCTTATTACTGGTTGGACTGTTAGTGTCCGCATGACATATTGAACCAATTGTCTAAAGATTTTGATTACTCTTTGAGTTGAGCTAATAGTTCCGCATCTGTCATTATATTAATTTCAGGATGTGGTGTATAGCTGGCTAAGACCGGCCATGTTGCTCATGGTCTACCTAGTGGACCAAGCCTGGTAATGTGATTTATATGTTTTAGGGCGCCTTTAAACCAAAGCGCATGCTCTTGGTATGTTAGTGGAATTTCAATATCCTCGAAAGGAATGTATTCCGTTGGTGGATCATCTTCTTTGTAGAAGTGAAACACTTGTGTTCTTAGATCTGCTTCCGGGAAGATTATCCATGAATAGAATACCTCTGTATGATGATATTCATGTGCCTCTATCACAAAAACTACCCTACCACCTCTTGATGATAGGCCGTTTCATATGAGTTTTATAGTGATGGCTTTTCTTAAATTTTCAGTAATGCATATAGCATCCTCGTCGGTCTCTTGGAGACCTGTAAAGTTTAAAGCTTGTATGGCGTTGTCGCCTGTAGCTCCACCAGCCTCAGTATTATTATCGAGGGACATTTTGTTGACTGAAAGTTTGCAGAGCAAGTTTCAAGGAAAAAAAGATAAGGTGCACAATATTTTGGAACACTGTATCCTTCGACGTTGAATAAACCAAAAAAGCTAATACATAGGATTTTCGTCCCACTCAGCTATGGCGGATATTATCCCTTTACCCACTCCAAGCGTCTATTGGAGTATTACGGAAAAAGGGGTCTCTGAAAAACGACAACTGAGTTACTTTAGTATCTAGCATTAAATTAGTACCTTACCAAACGTTGGGTGCCATGTAGTGTAGTTCCTATATTCCCAATAGATTCTGCGCATTGGAATAATATATCCTATAGATTTGACGTAGGACTTAGGTCAATAGGTCTCTATCGAATATACTAAACTTAATTGTGAGTGCCAGCTAGCTCAGAGGTCACTAGAAACTTTCTCAAATTCACAAGAAGGAATTAGTTTCTGACAACCGCATAAACATGACAACTTTGTTTCCCAAGAATAAGAATATATCTCTCAGAGTCGTGGAAAGAATAGATAAGTATTTCACTCAGTCAATCGTGCATGCTGCGTTTCTACAGAGTTTCAGAGAAACACTGGAGCTGGATTTCTCAGCAGAGGAGTTCAGCTTCCTGATCAGTGCGTCAAGTGGAGAGTCTGCTTCCTTCGGCACTTGCTGTAGTGAGCTGCGTCGGGCAAGTATGTTGTCGAACTGCTCCGAACCATCGTACTTTTCTATAGCAAGTGAAGGTATATTTATACCTTGAAGGTGTTTAGGAATGCCATCTTTGACGTAAAGTCGGGCATATGAACGTCATGATTGAACCCCTAAGGAATAGATGTTCATTGTAAAACTAACTGAGTTCTTGGAGAAATCAATATTCAAGCAAGGGGAAGTCCCTAACGGCTTAAACTGGTTTTCTAAGAAATCGTTGTGACGTTTGGTGAACGGATGGAAGTAGCCATGCCTGTATTTGGGTTGCATGGGCTATGCCTAAATAAGGGCTTGATTTCAATGCCTATATAAGGGCAACGTGAATTGTACCTATATAAGGGCATAAATCGGGAAAATTCAATCGGAACCTAAAACGCCACCCAACAGGGGTACCCAACCTGTTGCCTGATGCAAAAGAAGACCTAATGGGACAAAAGAAAATGGTCGGACTGGCACATACCGTTGAAACCTTAGTACTTACAACTTGCTCCTTCAGCTTAAATCATGAAACAACAGCAAATATTATGCATTTTAGTGGTGTGATTTGGATGTCTTTAACACAATGTACAATATAGAAAAGAACATAGTAGATATAGCAATCCAAATAAAGGCCCTCAATGGCTTGAATGAGAACTAAACAAAAACCTATACAGGACTAACGGGAAAATCAAGCGTATGTCTAATACTGCCAAGACGCAATAAAATATATTAGAGGGGTAGAGGGGTAGAAGAGGGGTAGGAGAGGGGTAGAGGGGCAGAAGGGTAGTAGAGGGGTAGAAGGGTAGTAGAGGGGTAGAAGAGGGGTTGAGGGATAGAAGAGGGGTAGAGGTGTAGTAGGGTAGTAGAGGGGTAGTAGAGGGGTAGTGGGGTAGATGAGGGGTAGAAGAGTAGAGGGGTAGAAGAGGGGAAGAGGGGTAGTGAAAGGGTAGAGGGATAGAGGGGTAGTGGAGGGTAGAAGAGTGGTACTGGGGTTGAAGAGTGGTAGAAGAGGCGTAGAGGGGTAATAGAATAGAGGGGTAGTAGAGGGGTGGAAGGGTAGAAGAGGGATAGAAGAGGGGTAGTGAGGTAGAAGGTTAGAAGAGGGGTAGAGGGGCAGTGAAAGGGTAGCGGGTTAGTAGGAGGGTAGATGGATTGTAGAGGGGTAGTAGAGGGATAGAGGGGTAGTAGAGGGGGGGTAGAGGGATAGAGGTTTAGAGGGCTAGAAGAGGGGTGTTAGAGGGGAAGTAGAGGGGTAGTAGAGGGATAGAGGGGTAGTAGAGGGCGGTAGAGGGGTAGCAGATGGGTAGTAGGGTAGAAGGGTAATAGAGGGGTAGAAGAGGGATAGAGGTTTAGAGGGCTAGAAGAGGGGTGGTAGAGGGGAAGTAAAGGGGTAGTAGAGGGATAGAGGGGTGGTAGAAGGGTAGGAGAGGGGTGGTAGAGGGGTAGTAGAAGGGTAGAGGGGTAGAAGGGTAGTAGAGGCGTACAGGGGTAGATGAGTAAAAGAGGGGTAGAGGAGTAGAAGAGTGTTAGAAGGGTAGAAGAGGGTTAGAAGGGTAGAAGAGGGATAGAGGGGTAGAAGAGGAGTAGAAGGGGTAGAATAGGGTTGAAGAAGGTAGAAGAGGGTAGAAAAGGGGTAGGAGGGGGTAGAAGAGGAGTAGAGGGGTAGAATGGTAGAGGGGTAGAAGAGTAGAGGGGTAGAAGAGGGGTAGAAGAGGGATTGAGGGGTAGAAGAGGGGTAGAGGGGTAGTAGAGGGGTTGTAGGGTAGAGGGGTAGCAGATGGGTAGAAGAGGGGTAGAAAAGGGTTAAAGGGGTAGTAGAGGGGTAGAAGAGCAGTGGTAGAGGGGTTGAGGGGTAGTAGGGGGGCTGAGGAGTAGTAGAGGGGTAAAGGGGTAGAAGAGAGATAAAGGGGTAGAAGAGGTATAGAGGGGTAGTAGAAGGGTAGAGGGGTGGTAGAGGGATAGTAGAGGGGTGGAGAGTATACAGAGGGGTAGTAGAAGGGTAGTAGAGGGGTAGAGGTGTACAGGGGTAGAAGAGGGGTAGTAGTGGGGCAGAGGGGTAGTGGAGGGGTAGAAGAGGGGCAGAAGAGGGGCAGAAGAGGGGTGGAGGGGTAGAAGCGAGGTAGAGGAGTAGAAGAGAGGTAGTGTAGTGTAGTTTCTATATTCCCAATAGGCTCTGCGCATTGGAATAATATAAACAGCAGTTTAGACGTAGGACTGAGGTCATCTAGGTCTCTACTGACTATATTAGACTTAATTAGGTTTGCCAGCTAGCTCAGAGGTCACTAGAAACTTTCTCGAGTGAACAAGGAGGTGTTAACTTCCCTGAATAGACAAGAAGGGATTAGTTTCTGACAACCGCATAAACATGACAACTTTGCTCCCTCAGAATAAAGAGTATATCTCCAGAGTCGTGTGAAAACAATAGACAGCTATTTCACTCAGTCAATCATACATGCTTAATTTCACCAGGAGTGCAGAGAAATAGAGAGACGGGCGTTTTCAATAAAAGTTGTTATTTATAGGGGCGTGGCTAGCAGCCGAGCATGGCGGCAGCCTAGAGGACGAGCTCCGTAGTTAGAGCGGCCTCTCCACAAATCCGTACATACATCCGAGTGATTTCAGGTCTCTGTCGGAGGGACCCGACGCCCAGGACCGGGCGGTAACGGCGGCAGTAACTCCGGCTGCAATCGGATGCCGGGCGGTGAAGTTAGCACTGGGCGCTCCTGTGGCCTGCATGAAGACCAGGATCCGGGGTCTGCCGTCTCTGAGGAGCCCGACAGGAAGTGTCAGTAGCCTGGGCGAGTTGGAGTTCTGGACTTTTCGGTTCTGTCCAGAGGTGTCAGGGATAACACCCGAAGACCCCGGAGTTCTACCTGTCTCGGTGCACAAACAAACAGAAACACGGGCTTCTCGATGGTGGCGTCAAAGACCAAAGGTTTATTACTGCAGGGACACAGAAGTCACAGAAACTACACATGGGCAGTATCTAGGAGCCTGTTCAATTTGTACAAAGAGGGTTGTTCCTTATATACTAAATATTCTGCTTGGGGCAAATTTTTTACATGTTACCACAGTTCTAAACATTCGTGTCTTAAACAATAAATATTTGGCGTTGCACAGGAATCGTCAACAGTATCTGATGTCAAAACATTACGAATGAGGGGTTCCCACTATTCCATCATAATCTCATGTCAATTTTTCATTCAAGACCCGGACCGCCTCATCGTAAATTTCGTTACCTCCCCCTAATAAAGGCCCAGAAGGAAAGGAGCAGAGCCAGGTGCAGAAGATAGAAAGACAGGATAAGAGATGTTTGTGGGTCGTAAATGGGCACGGTTACCAGCTTCGGCTGCCTAATCATGATCAGGCCAACGAACACAAGAACCAGTATAGCAGGACTGGCCTCAGGCTGGGGAGGCAGCTCTTGCCGGGTCATGCTGCCACAGCGTTGCTGGCCTAAGGTGCACGTGTCACTAGCAAGGTGAATCGCCGGCTAAAGCCTACGTGTCCTTAATTGAAAAGAGGTCATTGCGTGTCCATTGACTATGTGAGGGCAAGGAATACAAAATGGCTTCCGTGTTCTAAGATGGATGCCATGGGTAGAACAGAAATGTGTTTGTAACTGGAGTGCTCTTGCTCGTAGCATAGCGAAAACACCAGGATATACTAAATGGATCATTTGCGGTTCACTGATACCAAAATTATGTATTTACGACAATGTTACAAACACGAGTAAAATCGTCACGGAACCTCAGACCCTCCTTTTGCCCTTACATAGGCAATTACTCAGTCTATGTCAGAGTCAGAGTCTAATTCTATGCTCATTAGGTCAGTGACATGTTGTTGCACCATCATCTTGTCTCGTACCTTTTCTCCAAATGCAGGTGGTTTTCTGAAACAGGTTGCAGCACAGAGACTACACAAAGCGGGACCACATTGGATAATAAGGCAGCACGAGAACAGAAATACTAGGATAGCACCAATGACAATCAGAACCTTCCATCCCCACGCTGATACCAGAGTCCAAAACCACTCCATGAAGGACCAGTTTCCCTTATCTACGTGTATAGAGTCGGAAATCTTGTGTAGCTTAGAGATCGCTTCATAGACTGTTGGAGCATTATTTGGAATAAAGACACAGCAGCTCGATTGGATCATTCTGCATACCCCACCTCGATCTGCAAGTATTACGTCTAGAACCATTCGGTTCTGCAACGTCATGAGACGATCCGCCTGAAGCTCAGCTGTTAAGTTACTAAGGGCACCAACAGTTTCTGTAATAGTAGATTCAACTACCCGTGTTAGTTGACGTAGATTTCTACTATTGGCCATAGGCCCCCAAAACGGAAGGAAACCTTTGAAGAAGTCTCCAGCTTCCTGACCAGCGGTATCTTCCTTGCTGAAGACACCTCTTGCTACTCTGGTCTTGTGATAATCTGAAGAAGCAGTGTATGTCGGAGGTAACAATCGAGCAATATAACATGAACCTGAAAAGTCAGCAGGCAGCCATGTATATGCTCTGTCCTGACAGATGAAGTAGGTACCCCTAGCAGTCAGGAAGGCAGGGGAGGAGTTAGACGGAAATACGTAAGTCTCAACGCACTCACTCCTCCCTAGCTGAGCTCTCAGATTTTTCCCATTTCCTTGTAAACAGACCTGACCTCGGTGAGGCACGACCCAAACTGAAGTGGAGCTTTTACGCTTGCTTTCTCCCAAACTAAGGCGATACTCTGTAGAGTTCCAACTCAAATACACCCTTAATTCATCTCTAGGGTAAGATGGAGTATTATTGACGTCTTTAATCATGTCAATAATTCCCTGGACTAAAGCTTTGTTGGCTGAGTTGTATTTAGTGGACCGTGGTGGACGCGGAGGATAGGTCTCAAGGGCATATGAAAAAAATGGTCTGAAAGGCCTGAAATGATCCATTGTAGCTAAAAGGCAAGACTAGATAGGGAATGCCTTTATCCATAGTGTGAGGTATCAAGCCACACACCCAGCAGTCTGTAGTATTAACTACCAGTTGGTGTTGATGCAAGAGCTGTACAAATGTATTGTTAATAAATTCTGAGCGTCGAGCTTGTTCGTGTTCAGGAAATGAGTGAAAAGAATGCATAGAAGAAACCGTAGAAGTAGTAGGATCAAGGGGAGGTACTGTAGTTACCGGCATGAAAATCAAATGCACACCAAAGATGATTCCACCCACCAACGTTATCAAAACGATTAAAAACGTAACTGCACATTGCATTAGAAAGCATTTGCTGTGAAGTATTTGGTACAGTCTATTTCTGCGAACATAAATTACATTCTTTATTTGCAGCTCAGGAAGCTCCATCTTCTACGACCGTTCGCGACCACTGATGATGTGTACGTAGATGAAAATGCCTCTATCAGCCCTGGGAGTTCCCAGAACTAACAGAAAGATCGACCTTGTGTCTGACCCCCGCAGATTCAACTAGGCACACAGCCACGACCCTACGGCTACCCAGACGGCAAGGCAATTTTAAAACAAAAAGAAACAATACAAAGTATTAGCAAACTTCCTGGCTGGAGGCAATGTATAGAAAATTCAAATCTGAAAATAGGCAGTTTCCTGCTTTATTTGTCCATATTGCGAGGTCGCAAGTTGTATCTCAGTTTTGCAGGAGCTGTCTGATCTGGAAACAGTGTATTTTCAGCCGACGTTGTAATGTTTACATTTGCAGATGGCAAATGTTCAGGGTTCAAAAGAGCAGTTTCAGGAGGAGAGTCAGAATTTGGTGAATCCGTGATCAGTTCTGCATCGCTGAAAGGTATGAACCTGGGGACTTGTTCCGTTTCAGAGGCACCGATTCCTTTCTTTACCCAGTTGTCGTAAGGAAGTGGCAGAGGCACACGTTTGACATGTGTCGTATGGATCCAGTTCTTCCTTCCGGCCACACGAATAGCAGTTCTCGTTGCTAGTAGGACTTGAAAAGGGCCAATGAATCTGGGCTGAAGATTTTTCGTTCTTGCAAAATTTCTAATGATCACCTGGTCACCCGGTTTCAGCTGATGGCCTGGACTCTCCGGTGGCTTTGGCAATGCATCGAAAACCTGTTGGTGAATAAGACTCAATTTAGCAGTCAAGTCGAAAAGGTAATCAATTAACATTGGGTATTCCAGCTGCTTGAATTCTTTTGGTCTAGGTACCCCCCAAACATTTGCAGGACGACCAAAAACTATTTCATATGGACTAAGCCCTACTCTAGAATGTACAGTTGCTCTTGTTGATAGCAAAGCCAAAGGCAATGCGTCTGGCCAGGACAAACCCGTGGACGCTTGTATCTTAGCAAGTTTCAGTTTAACTCAGAAAAACTCTGCTGACATTCAGCAGACCATGGTACCGGACTCGGAACACCTTTCCCAGTCAAGGCTACCAATGGTTTTGCCAAAAGAGAAAAATTTGGGATCCATTGCCTACAATATGAGGTAATACCTAAAAAGGCACGTACTTCTCTCTGCGTGCTAGGAACATTCATCTGTGTAATTGCCTTTATTCTCTCTGGGGTCAACTTCCTTCCCTCCTTTGACAAGAGATGACCTAGGTAGGTCACTTCTTGGCAGCAGTATTGCATTTTTGAAGGTGACACCTTGTGATTCAAATTTGACAAATGATGCAATAAAGAAATCGTAGCTGTTTTGCAAGTTTCCTTGTCATCAGCAGCCACTAGAAGATCATCAACATATTGTATTAAAGCAGAACCAGGAGGAAGTACGAAGGAATCTAACTGGCTTTTTAATGCTTGACTGTAAATGGATGGGCTTTCACAATAGCCTTGTGGAGCGCGTTTAAACCTGAAGCTTCGTCCTCCTAGAGAGAAACCGAAGATATCTCTGCTTTCTTCGGCTATCGGAATGCTGAAAAAGGCATTTTTCAAGTCGACAACCGAAAACCATGCTGCTGTAGCAGGAATCAACGTTAACAATGCAGTAATGTCTGAAACCACAGGAAACTGTGGGATCACAATTTTATTAACCTCTCTAAGATCAATTACAAACCTATATACTGGAGGTTTTGTTGGGTCAGTTCGTTTCAAAATAGGCAGTACAGGACTATTACAGACATTACCTCTAGTTTCTTCTATAACGTCTTTCTCAATCAGATCATGCACTATCAGTAGGAGCGCACGCTCACCTTCACTAGAGATTCTGTATTGTGGAATTCGTGGAAGTTTGACATTTGCTTTCAAAGTTACTATATAGGGTGGAATTTCCAATAGACCTACATCATTAGGACCAGTCGCCCAAAGAGTATCAGGGAGTGAACGCAGCTCTGGTGGGAGCGCATCCATCGACAAGTACATCGGAGAGATTATTCTTGTACCCAACGTAAGCTGTACTCCTTCTGGAGAACAGTATAATGTCGCATATAGGCGTTTTAACAAGTCTAAACCAAGCAGATTTTCGTTACAACCTGTCGTCAAAATCAGGGGTGCTTTCAATTGA
Organism: Lissotriton helveticus; assembly: GCF_964261635.1. Taxonomy (NCBI): domain Eukaryota; kingdom Metazoa; phylum Chordata; class Amphibia; order Caudata; family Salamandridae; genus Lissotriton; species Lissotriton helveticus. Next base: position 969,976,929 of record NC_136072.1, read on the forward strand.
CAGGGTCCAACAGAAATAGACAAAGGACCAGAAACAGGGTTATGAACAGGGGCGCCCGAAAAACCTACTGAAATGTTTGTTGAGCCAGACAAAGGTGCGCCAGGGAGTTTCGCATGTATGATAGAACTTTTTGCTGCACCAGTATCCAACAGAAACGGTTCGACTATACCTGATGTTGCTACTGCGACATAAGGCCCACTCTGATCTACTGGAACTGATACTACTCCCTCTCTTTGTCCATGGCTGTCCTAGTACTCACTTTGCTGAACTTCCTCACTAGCTTCATAATAGTCTTCAACATGATACTGTGGAGACCTATTCTGTTGGGCAGATTGTCCATTTCGTTGATCGAAATAATTAGAAGGGCGATCACTCGTCTGCGGAGGCATAGCACCTCTTCCTCGACCTCTAGAATTTTGCATAGAACTACCACGACCTCTCTGAGCAGCCGCAGTATTATTTTGCGTTCGAACAGGACACTCATTTTTGTAATGACCTTCCATTTTGCAATAAGCACATTGATTCCATTGGTATTGTGGCCTTTGAAAATTATAATCCGTTCTTTGATATGACCCTTGCTGCATGTTAGTCTGATTCGTGCGAGGCGGATAAGCTTGCTGTAAAAGTACTTTAGTTTTTAAATCTTTCGTCTTTTTATCTGATTTTTCCTTCTCTTCTTTATCCCTATTTTCATAGTACTGGGCAGTCGCAAGTATTTGCGCAGTCGTAGAGACAGCCCACGCACTTTCAGAATTCTTTAATTTACCACTAAGTTCTGGCAACAGATTGTGCACAAATTTATCAACAAATAATCTCTGGCCTCCTTCTGTGCTCATATCCTGACCACTATGATCCACGAAAGTCTCCTCGAATCTTGTGAAAAAGTCGGAGACGCTTTCGTCTTTCTTTTGTTTGCACGCGGACAATTTGTCCCAGTTAACGCGCAATGCTGGCATCAAGGTTTTCATTAAATCGATTATGCTACCAGGCAAATTAGCAATTAGGGGTTCTGGTTTGGAACCACCTATTTGTTGACCATCCGCTGCAATTATAGCTGCCCAGTCACCACCTAGGGCAACTGGATGATTCTCTTTACGAATTTTAGCCCAAATTGGTTGCGGTACTACATTACCAAATAGCAGATCTATGTCAGCAAGATTCAATACACAAGCGTCAACTGTTTGAGCCAACTCTTTGTAGTACCCTGCAGGATTTTTACGCGGATCTGGCAAGGCCTGTTTCACTGCTAATACTTCAGCTCGCTTCCATGGAATATGTATCCATACTCTCTGGAATTGGGCCGGAGCGGCTGCAATACCAAGGTTTGCATTAGCTTGCACAGCTTCACGCCAAATTGGTGGAACCTCTCTCATTGGGTATTGACGATTTTGTTTCGTACTACGTTTCTCTAACTCTCTCGGTGAAAGAAGGGATGAGTCGGTCCTATAACTTAGAACCAGTTCCATCGCTTCTTTTATATTTTGACCGACTATCATACCTGCAGCAAACTCTTTCTGAACATTAATTAATTCTCCTAGATTTGATTCAGGGTCATCCTCTTCCAATTCCTCACGTAGAAGGAAACACATTTCATCGAACACATATCGTTGTGTCGGTTCATTCCATTGCATAAATGTATCTAATACATCTTGTACATTATATCTTCCAACTTTTGAAACCCATCTAAGAGCAGTGGAATCTAATATTCCTCTTTCTTCAGTACTGGGAAGCTGGCTACGCCTCTGCACAGAGTCAGAGGTAGGAGTCTTAATCAGAGTTTTATAGAAGGGAGATAGAATATTGGAGACAGAATCAGTGATTCTCCGACGAACAGAAAGTGGAGTCATAATATTAGCAGAGGCAGTAAATAGAGTAGCAGTTGGAACAGATAGATTAGGAACAGTAGGAGTAGCAGGCAAAATAGCTTGTGAACTAGCAGGTGTGAGCGACACAGGCATAGGTAAAGAAGCCGGCAACCCTGGAAGAGGGGTTGTCGAAGGAACATTAATATTGACCACAGGAGGTACAGGAACTTGATTCAGGGGAGCGGGAACAGGGACACCAGGTTGTCCAGCAACCGGTAATTGAACATTCGGTATAGGTGGAGCCGTAGCACCCTGTGCATACGGTGGGGGTGATCGTAACAAGTAAGACAACAGGGGATCCTTTTCAGGGTCCTCTACTATCTTAGCCGTACTCGATGGCAAAGCAGGATAGCACTTGTCTATCGCTAAATTACGCTCTCTATTGGCCACCTCCATCGCTTTTTCAGACTCGTTGAGTTGCAGCTGCTTAGCAGACTGTTCTAAAGTCAACTCTTGCTCTTTCTGTTCTTTCTTCAACTTTTTAATTTCTCTCTGTTTAGATTCTTTTCGCCAATAACGGAAAGAATCAAACATTGCCGGCCGGGCTTTCTTCTTAAACAACCTTCTTTCTAGATTATCGAGAACTTCAGGTTCAAAACTACCATGTAGTGGCCAACTAAGGACACCATCTTTCTCTGTATAGTGGATCCATACCTCGTTATAAGAGATAGGGCCCACACCAAATTTGCAATATAGATCATAAAGAGGAGTTCCAATCGGAGGAACCAAACACGAGTCCTCTAACTGGGAATCACTGTTGCAACTAAAACAAGACAACATACAATTTTTCCGACTTACCATTTTATAATCCGGAACACAGAACAGACAAAATACAAACAAAAGGGTGCGCACTTGAACCAAGAACTTAGGCCTACCAGAACTGATAAATGTATCGATACCTGAACTGAACCGAATGATTATCGTAACCAGAATAACCAGTGATAATCTTACAGAACTGAACTGAACTGAGAACTAAAAGGATTATCCAAACAGGAGCAACCCTCACAAAATACTTAACTGAGGTACTGAAGACGTCACCAAGGAGAAACCCGTCACGTCTCGCCGTACTAAGGACTGCACCTCGGGTCCAAGACAGGGCGACGGTCAAGGCAACGGACCACTGCAGCCGTCTGAACGGGAACCCTCGTGGAAGAGAACGTCGGGCCACTTTTGCGATATGCCGGGATCGATGAAGTGGGGCGCCTCCCTCTGAAATCTTCACACGAAGCTCCTCGAACTCTTCAGGCTTTTGGACCGGTACCGAATGACGTCGCCCCACGTTGGGCGCCAATTGGAGTTCTGGACTTTTCGGTTCTGTCCAGAGGTGTCAGGGATAACACCCGAAGACCCCGGAGTTCTACCTGTCTCGGTGCACAAACAAACAGAAACACGGGCTTCTCGATGGTGGCGTCAAAGACCAAAGGTTTATTACTGCAGGGACACAGAAGTCACAGAAACTACACATGGGCAGTATCTAGGAGCCTGTTCAATTTGTACAAAGAGGGTTGTTCCTTATATACTAAATATTCTGCTTGGGGCAAATTTTTTACATGTTACCACAGTTCTAAACATTCGTGTCTTAAACAATAAATATTTGGCGTTGCACAGGAATCGTCAACAGTATCTGATGTCAAAACATTACGAATGAGGGGTTCCCACTATTCCATCATAATCTCATGTCAATTTTTCATTCAAGACCCGGACCGCCTCATCGTAAATTTCGTTACCTCCCCCTAATAAAGGCCCAGAAGGAAAGGAGCAGAGCCAGGTGCAGAAGATAGAAAGACAGGATAAGAGATGTTTGTGGGTCGTAAATGGGCACGGTTACCAGCTTCGGCCGCCTAATCATGATCAGGCCAACGAACACAAGAACCAGTATAGCAGGACTGGCCTCAGGCTGGGGAGGCAGCTCTTGCCGGGTCATGCTGCCACAGCGTTGCTGGCCTAAGGTGCACGTGTCACTAGCAAGGTGAATCGCCGGCTAAAGCCTACGTGTCCTTAATTGAAAAGAGGTCATTGCGTGTCCATTGACTATGTGAGGGCAAGGAATACAAAATGGCTTCCGTGTTCTAAGATGGATGCCATGGGTAGAACAGAAATGTGTTTGTAACTGGAGTGCTCTTGCTCGTAGCATAGCGAAAACACCAGGATATACTAAATGGATCATTTGCGGTTCACTGATACCAAAATTATGTATTTACGACAATGTTACAAACACGAGTAAAATCGTCACGGAACCTCAGAGTCTTGCCGGAAGTGATCGGCTATCTGGGAGTGGAACCGCTACCATTGAAAAAACAGCGGACGGAGTGAGCCGGCGCAGTTCTAAAGAGCGGACTCAGTAGCGGTGGAGAAGCAGAGGTGAGAGCTCCGTGAAGAATAGCCGGACTGCGGCTGCGGGACACGGACGATAGAGCCGCCGTACAGAGCGAGCCGCCATCTTCAGGACCCACAATTAGCCCGTGGGGTGATCAGAGCCCCACTGCAGTACTAGATGATAGCACGATCAAATTGAAGAGCGGGCGCAGCGGCCAAGAAAGACATAATAGAATTAAAGAGGGCCCCCGGAACCGGCTCCAGCCGCAAAACTGGGTCCCGTGATCTCTCCGGCACCGCAGCACACAAGCGTGTAGAAGGGCACCGGATGATCGCTGCTCGGTCGGAATCGCATGTTCTGAGCCGAGCTAGCCCACCCAGACATCGTGGGTACTTGACGGCGCCGGTGCTCTGAGGGGAATTGTGCCGGCAGCCGCGAGGTGGTAACAAGGCACTCCAGTGGCCTGACGCACAGTGGGATCCGCAGGCGTTGCAGCGCATCGGCCGACGCGCAGCCCCGAACAGAGAGTGGAGCAGTAACGACTGCCTAGGGGGCACACATAGTAATAAAGCAAAGTAACGAGCAGCGGAGCCTCCATGAGCAACCGCAAAAGCTGACACTCAGCCTGCATGCTGAGATCTATCCTGACCCTTGAGTTCGCTGGCAAGGAACATACCTGCGGTGGCCTGCTCGGCTGCGTCATATTTGTTAGGCAATTGAGAAGGTGTTGTGTGGGCACCTGAGCGGAGGTGGATCGGGGTGGACGGTGACACACGCCGGCCTCAACCCGGAGGTCGAAGAAGGTCACGAGACAAACACGCCATAGTGGACGCCAAGATGGCGGGAAAGGGTTCCAAAGGTGGTACGACGCAAGCCCGCCTTGAGAAATATGCCTATGAAAAGGGCACCTCCTCCCCAACGGAAGGGAGACCACCCAGCGTAAAATCAGCAGACGGAACAGGAGGAAAATAGGCGACACTGGATGATGTTATGCGGACATTGACACAGGTACAGACTACAGTGGGCTCGATTTCTACCGAGATCACCCTAATAAGAGCAGACTTCCATAAAATGTCGGAGAAGGTGAGCTCGCTGGAGGTAATCACGAAGTCATTGGTGGAAGATGTGTCAGAGCTGCAGACGGCAATGGAACGAATAACAGCCGAGAATAAAGTGTTGAAAGAAAAGCTAGATGACCAAGAAGGGCGCTCCAGAAGAAACAACATAAGAATCCTGGGGGTTCCGGAATCTGAAGGTACTAGAGCAACGGATCTATTCGTGGAAGACCTGATCAAAACGAAACTCCAACCTAAAGGCCTGTCAAACTTCTTCTCGGTTGAGAGGGCACACAGAGTACCGGGTGGCCGGCCTAAGCAGGGAGCGGCTCCAAGGCCCATTCTGGCAAGACTGTTTAACTTTCGTGACAGAGACGCCATCCTGCAGGCAGCGAGGGTGTCCCCTCCTGTTAAAATACAAAATTCGACACTGGCCTTTTTTCCGGACTATACGGCGGAGGTCGCCCGGCGCAGACGAATGTTCTTGGATGTTAAAAGAGAGTTAAGGGTGAGAGAGATTCCATATTCAATGATTTTCCCGGCCAGGTTGCAAGTAGTAGCAGATAACAAGACTTGGTTTTTTGACACACCTGAAATAGCCCAGGACTGGCTGGAGGGATGGAGACCGGTCACTCAGCTCCGCCGCTCGAACAGGACACATGGAGATCGGCACGCAGGGGATCGTGCAGGCTCCCAGGTTTCAGGACGCAAAGAGGTGGAAGGTTCACCAGTGAGAGAAAGTGTAGACGAAGACCCTGGGACGGAGCAGTAACCACCCGGCGGGTAAAGAACAATTGTTGACCATGCTAACTGCCTAACGGACTGCCATTGGACACTGGGCGGAGGGCCTCCGAAGAGGGTACGAGAGGCTGCCGACTTCGGGGTGTTCCTCACCTCAACGAGCAAGTATTTTGTATGAGGGATGGGTTAAGCACTCTGCTAAGTTGGGGGGGCGGGCGGTTAGAAGTCCGTGTAGCATGAGGGCAGGGAGGGGGGGAGTTCAGGGGGGGTAGTTATTGACGTTCACGCCTCAGAGCAAGGGGTATTGTTTATTGAAAAGTTGACTCAAAGTAGAAAGGTACGACGCGAGGTCACTGACATAACGAAGACTGAGCTACAGAAGAGACCACATGGGTACTCACCTACAGCGCACATGGGTGCCTCACTCCAAGATAGGCATGGCACAGTACATACAGACTGACACCCCACATAGAGGTCCTCGAATAACACCAGTGACACCACTACAGTTAATGTCATGGAATGTACGGGGTCTGGGGGATAAGATTAAGCGGGGACTGGTTATGCAGGGCATTATGAGAGCGAATCCGGCCTTGGTTCTTCTCCCAGAGACACACTTGGTGGGCACTGCTTGTCAGGCGTTAGATAGGAGGGGTTATCATATGATAGTACAATCTGAGTTCACCTCTGGATCACGCGAGACGGGCATTCTGTTGCGGAAATCGTCCCCGTTTATACTTCAGACTACCAATACGGACGACCAGGGCCGCTTTGCGGCTGCACATGGACAATGGGAGGGCAAACCACTAACCATAGTGTCTGTTTACATTCCACCAGCATTGCATGCCATCGCGTTTCCTGACATGGGGAAGTTCCTCCTGGAACTCCCTGAGGGCGATCTGGTTATAGGGGGAGACTTTAATGCGGTTGCACATAACACACGGGATAGATTCCCGGTTCGAACACAGACTCCTGGTCCCTCCCGATTCAGTGATTTTCTAGAGGCACAAGGGCTGTGGACATATGGCAAAGCTTGCACCCCAATGAGCTACAATACACTTATTACTCTGCTACGCATAATAGTTTGTCCCGCATCGACTATTTCCTCACTTTGGGCGACGGCCTCCTCACCATAGAAGAAATACAGATAAAACCTAGGGAAATATCAGATCACTCGCCACTAACTCTAACTTTATCATGTCCGGAGAGGGCCCGCAAAAGAATGTATCAGATACGCCCGGGATATCTTAAGGTACCGGCTATAAGAAAGGAGCTGAAAAAAGGCGACCCAGTACTATTTCACAGAAAACGCGGCCTCGGTAGAATCCCCTACGATTCTATGGGAAGCCTACAAAACAGTTCTGAGAGGACAGGCCATCTCGACCATAGCGGGGTACAAATACACTCAAAGGAGGGAATTATCAGAGCTAGAGTCAGACCTTACTGAGGCAAACACAACACACATGGTGGACCCGACAACGGACACACTACACTCGCTTCAACTTTGTCAACAACTGTACGGGCAATAGAAAATATAGCGGCAACCACACATAAAATATATGACGTTGGGGATAAGGCAAGTAAACGTTTGGCTTGGTTGGAAAAGAGGAAGGGAGGTAGTAGGAATATACTACAGCTGAAGGATGCAGACGGGATAATGCACACGCGCCCAGCGGCAATATTTGAGGCACTGGCGGACCACTTTCAGGAGGTGTATACCCCTGAAGTTGAGGTAACGGAGGAGATAGCGACAGCGGCGCTCTGTGATGTACCAACGCCGACTCTGTCGCAGGACGCAGTAGATGAGCTTGACACAGATTTTACGACAGAGGAGGTGCAAATGGCCATCAATGCGATACATTCTGGAAAGGCAATGGGCCCTAATGGAATCCCTATTGAATGGTATAAGGCAATGTCAGATACACTAAGTCCACCCCTACTGGCCATGTACATGGAGAGCCTTGACCGGGAGATTCTACCTCTTGATCAACGACGGGCAACCATTGTGGCGATCCCGAAGCCGGGCAAGCCACCCGATGAATGCGGGTCATATCGCCCGATATCACTCCTCAACACGGAGGCCAAAATTCTGGCAAAACTGCTGGCCACCAGGTTAATGCCACACCTCACGCAACTGATCCACCCAGACCAATCGGGCTGTATGCCACACAGGAGTACAGCATTGAACCTCCGTAGAGTACATGGAGCGGTGGCGCGGGCGCCACTGCTGACAGAACCGGCGGCCATCCTATCCTTGGATGCCAAGATGGCATTCGATATGGTGGAATGGCAATATCTTTTCGCGGTACTGGCCCACATGGGCTTCGGCCCTAAGTTCATCTCCTGGATACGGCTCTTATACAATAGTCCGGTGGCACAAGTGGCGGCTAACGGTCACATCTCCCGCGAGATACCACTGAATAGAGGAACAAGGTAGGGATGCCCGCTCTCACCTTTGCTGTTCACAATAGTCTTAGAGCCACTGGCCACAGTCCTTAGAACCACCCTATTACTCAGGGGGATCCGATGGGGGGAAAACTGGGAAGATAGAGTCTCCCTCTATGCTGATGATATGCTGATCTATCTGACGGACCCAGAGAAGGGTATCCCAGAACTCTTGGCGCTGTGTGAAAGGCACGGACAGGCGTCTGGATATAAGATCAACTGGACGAAATCAGTGATCCGTGAGCTGAGAGATCCCTCTCCAACTCTTCCCAGTGATTGCCCATTAGCACTAGCGGACACCTCATTCAAATACTTGGGGATACACGTAACACGCAACGCTGCAGATTTCTACGAGCGGAATCTATTGCCACCGCTAAACTGGTTGAGGAGTGATGTCGGACACTGGAAGACCCTTCCTCTGACGCTGCTAGGGAGGGCAGCACTGTATAAAATGATGGCACTGCCACGGTTCTTATACGTGCTGGAGAATGCACCGAGTTTGGTGCCACCACGCTATCTCCAGAGGGTGACGGCAGTAGTGACTAGCTTGCTGTGGGGCGATCGCCCAGCTCGGATAGCGCATCTGAAACTCAATAGAAGCTGGTACGATGGTGGGATAGCCCTGCCTAATATACAATTATATTACTGGGCGGCACAACTTAAAGTTCTCAACCAATGGTTACATGCCCCGCAGGAAGACCCGGCCTACCTAGCAGACAGAGCACAGCTGGGCACACACAGTTTACTGGCGCCACTATACCACAAGGGGTTGGCGGCAAAACTAATGGGTCCAACCAAACACACAGTGACACTATGGCACAGAGCGCAGGCGAGGCTTAAATGGGGGAGAGTCATAACGAAAATAACACCTTTGTGGGACACTAAGGCGCTGGGTCACTTGCGGCACACCAAAGGATTCACTCAATGGGACAATATAGGAATTTCCACAGTGGGGGACATGTGGTCAAAAGACGGGGTGGTCCCGTTCTCGCACCTCCAACAACACTATAACCTGGGTCCCAACGAAACCTACCGATATGTTCAAATTAGGCACGCACTAATGGCAGTGATACCAGCAGGCACCAATGTCCCGGAGTCCTCTCCACTGGAGGACCGCCTGCTCACCGAATGCATGCAAACGAGTGCCACCTCCCTCACATACCGTAAACTGCTGAATAACCTGCCAGACCCCTTAGATAAGCTGCGGGAGAAATGGGTGAGCGAACTGGGGGATATGGATGAAACGGGATGGAATGCTGCACTGGCGTCCCCGAGAGAAGCGGGCATTTCGGCAAGGTTTCGACTGGTGCAGCTTAAGATCCTGCACCGGATATACTTCACGAGAACCACGCTATATAAACTACACAGGGCGGAACACCCGTATTGTCTCAGGGGCTGTGGAGAGGAAGGCACATTATTACATACACTCTGGGAGTGCTCAATTGTCGCAAACTATTGGCGACAGGTGTTGCGCACCATCTCTCAAACACTAGAAGCAACATTGGTACCCGACCCACGTATATGCTTGCTAAATATGTGGGGCCCTAATGAACTGACACGTCAGGGTCAATTGTGGGCCATTGTGGGTTTCAAGGTCGCCAAACGAGATATAGCACAGAAGTGGGGGGCGGTGGAAATGCCGACTCTGGCCCAGTGGTGTAGGAATATGGACGCGCTTATGGTAACTGAAAGGGCGGTATATGAAATGAGAGCTAACCCGCGCAAATGGAATAAGGTGTGGTCACCCTGGAATAGTTACCGGGGAGACCTGTGTGAACCTCTGTCAGAAGAAGACATAGAAAGCTCAGAAGATGAGGAGGAAGAGGGATGAAGAGCCCTACTCAATATTCAATAACGGTGTGAGGCCGGGAAGTTAGAAGCCAATACAATGACCAGACAGATACACGAGGGGACACTCAGGGTAGGGATGAGTTATGTATGCGCTCAGACTGGCCACAAGTAGAAAAGATCACGCAGCTAGGTGCGATACTGTATGATGTCTACAACACTATTGAGTCACAAGTTGGGTTATGTTTGGAAAAATATAAAAGTAAGAGGAAATATGATTTTTGTGGTAAAAGACAATGTTGTTTTTATTGCCATCCTGGTTAAACTTGCTGCCGGACCGAAGGTTGTCGGCTGAATAGCTGTGTATCACGTATCCAATGACGGTATTTAAGAATAGCACCCGGCCTCAGGGTTGTAGGCATAATGCTGTGTTTTATTGGCAATTATTAATAAAACTCTTACGAACCAAAAAAAAGTTGTTATTTATTGAGCAGTCTTCTTTCTCATGCAAGAGAAATGAATTGCCACAATTGCAATACTTATCATGAAATAAAGTGCGTACAGTAAAAGGAGTATTATGAAATAATACTGTAAAAGCATTGATATGGTTTCTTAGCCATATGATACTTTAAAACGGATAAAACATATACATACATAAAAACATTGACTAACGTACTCAACTGGTGCTTCTAATATACGCCTACCCCGGTGTACCTGACCTAAGCCTAATACGTGGGAAGGAGTAAGTAAGTTGCAGTTTATGTTCAGTTGTTTTTTTGTCAAGAATCTGAATCAGGAATTCTCTTAAGGATTTAATCAGCTCCGTACCTTGGTTATAGAATGAAGGAGGTCTTGTATCTCGTGTATCAGGACTCGATCTCCCAGAAACCCACAAGGGTGACTGGAAACACCGGAGCATGAATCGGGGATATCTAATTAGGGTCCTTAGATAGATTCACAACACCCACTCCACGTATTATGTCAATCATTACTAAAATACTAAGCAATACTAAACATAAAGTGATGCATGTGTTTTCCAACCCACCCCAAAATATAAAGATTGCATTTGAAATGGTGTATGGTATATACACGAAAATGAGTATTATACTGTACGTCTTTCAAGCAGTGGTATCATTCAGATAATGCATATGTAAATATCGGCTGAATGAATTGCGCAAATTACATTTATGAAATGGCTCTTAATACAGAAAAGAAGGTCGAGACCGTTTCATCACATATTTATACAATAATGTACATGTGCTAGAGGCTAAGTCAAAATATTGTGTCTAAATAGAAGTTCTGTTCTCTAAGAATAGTTCTACTTTAAGCAGAGTACCATGTGCCAAAAAAAAAGTAAATATTTTGGAAATGGAAAAAAAATAATTTCGTTTTCAGGGGAAAAATAGTTCCAATTGTTTTCAGTAGTTCTTGTTTATCAAAACTGAAGGCCGAATTCAGAGTTCAGGGAACGCTGTGTGCTCGTTGTTTTAAAAGTTGTTCTCGTTGCTAGGAGAGAACATCATATCAGACAGGCTTGCAAAAAATTGGTCTACAACAGTAGGTGAGAGTACGACCAGATTCGAAAAAGCTGAAACTGTGCATATGAGAGAATGATTGCTATCATCGATGTCTGGATCAGCAATGCTCTCTGAAGGTTGTACCTGTGTGGTGCTGCTTTCATCTTGTACTTCACCGCCACCTAATCGTAATGGTGAAGTCTCAACGAATGCCTTCATCAGAATAGGTAGCCGCTGGGGACAACACGTTGCATGAGCCGTTACCGAACCAAGCAAAGTATCGATATCCATAGCTACTGCTGATGGTAGTGTAAGACAGACGTCCAACACACATTCTTCTCCGCATAGCAGACATCGAAGCACAGGTAAGATGCAATCTTGCCAGATTGGTCTGAATGAAAGAAACCAAGTTGTATTCAGATTTCTTAGCCGGGCTAATCCGAGGACTCTAGTGATTCGGTCTCGGTAGCGTATTGCTAGGATTGTTTCTTCCATTGTAGCTGGAGTTTTGTCTGTGGCTTGGCTTGCCATATCGGAGCAGAAGGATCAAAAATAAAATTCCTGCTACGAGTCCCAAAAGAAGAGGCAGGCCGCCGAATAACGAATGCACAAAATTCGGGAAAATGTTCAGGTCTGCTTCAAAGGGTGCTAATAGTCCCGAAAAAATTGTCTTAAATACATGTGCGATGCCACTGGTATCAGACATGTTTAAAATTTGACCTAACATTTCTACGAAATGTACGGGGCAATTTGTTGATAATAGGGAATGTATCTCTGCCGCTGTCCTTGCAACTTGCAGATCATACGTCTCTTTGGACGAGGTTAAAGGCACCGTTGTCTGTAAAAGAATAGACTTCATTCTGCTTAAAGTATCAATTCGAATAGAAGAGATATTCAAAGAAGGCCATATTGCCGCCTCCATGTCTGGATTGCTGTTTGGATACAATACTTGCATACAGCAAATTACCCTGGAAGTAACGGTTACGAGATAGGCTTTTCCTGGCACCATGCCATAACAGCTGTGGTCACTTATTAGAACATAGCTGCCGTTGGAAAGCTGTCTGAAAAAAGGCTCTATCTGTGTTTCAGGAGTGCCTTGCAGGTGACATGAAAGGTTATTTGATGAACCTTCGCACGATCCATGCAAGTTAATACCTTGACACAGAAGTGTACCGCTTAGTGATTTTTTACAATTGTTACCACTAAGGAATACCTCTATTTTCCCTTCACTATAACATTTATGTGTATAAGGTAATTTCCAGGTTGATTTGATGTATCCTTTACCCAACCTTTCATACAGGCCTGCTGGTATATATTTTTGGCAATACTTAAACTGGAAAGTTGTTATCGGGATTGTAATTGTTCCATGTATTATCCATTCAATGACAGGTCTCTCTGACATTGTCAATGGTAATCTCTCAAGTTTTTCAATGCTCATAATCGTATAGTCTGCTCCTTTTTGTGCCAAACTGATTTGTTTATCAGTAAGGTTAAAGATAGAAAATAATGACGTTGTGTTGATTAGACGCCATGGCACGAAGCCTGAACGCAGGTTTTGCAACGTCCCGCCTAGCTGTACAATAGAACGTAATTGGGACTGACCATGTTGTAACATTAGCAAGTTCTGCTCTATTATATCAATAGCAGATGATACAATGCTGTCCAGTGAATAAATTCTGGAGGACAGAGTCTTTAACCCATTGTCCACTACAGAAAGGGATTTTTCCAAATTTATACGATCAATTTCTCGTATTTTTTTGGCTGTTTCAATTTGCATTACTTTCCAAGCTTCGTTGTAAGCAGCGTATATACCGGCGTATATGAAACGTTTTTGACGCTGTTTGCGAGGTCCCAATATGAAATCTCTCAAGTCAGCACCTTCTTTAAGTGTTGCTTAATTTCTGGCAGTGTGGATTTCTGTAGCCACTCAAGGCATAGTTTTCCTACACTATATGTTGTAACTATCCCTGGATGTTGTCTCTGGGAATATCTTGGGTCTGGCCTGGTCTGTTTGAACCCCTGTGTTTTATTCAGGAATCTATCTTGACAGTTATTAGTGTCTGTGGGCCAGATCAACCATTTTTTCCAATCAGGATTTGTTCTGTTTTGGTGTAAAATATGGGATACGTCTATCTCCACATCTGTAGTGCTATTACTATCAGGTATGGGCTTCGGAATAGATGGTTTGTTTAAGTCTTTTATCTTGGCTGGACCAAGACAGGTTGTCTGTTGAATGGTGTCATTCAGGGATATTATCTGTTCTGGGATCATGCAGGCTCTAAATAATGCTTCAGACCTTGTACCTGCCAGTCTTTTGAACGCAAGATGGTTTTTGTTTCAATTTTGTTTTTCCAAAATTCAAAACCAAATGTAGACATTTTATCATAACATTTTTCAGAATAAATCAATTTAGTATTTGTCCACATTGTTTTCATTCCTGTCTTATTTAACATTTTAAAATAAAATGTTTCTGGATCACTGTTGTTAAACCCTGAGAAGTATGTGAATTTCTCAAAAATGTTTTCGAGCTGCCTTTTGGTGGTGTTGGACAATGTTCCCATTGATTATAAGTTAAAACATTTCTAGGTTGAGCAGATTTATGCAAATAGTGATGACCATAGTGGTTAAAACACTAAATTTCTTCATAGTTCGATGAACCCTGTAAATAATCATATTCTGTAAATTTTGCTGACATTACTAAATCTGACATCATATTATTAATATTTTCAAAGTCCCAATCATCAGAGAAAGTACTTGGTGTCACAAAGTCACTTAAGGAAACCTTGAATTGATGTAGATATTTCAAGAGCTCAATCGGGCCATAGATTTCATAATCCGTTTTGTCCCATGCTACCCCACCGGATTTGGATTGGCTGTGATGTTCACTGATGACAGTTCTCTTTTCTCGATGTGAGAGGATGTGTGAGGCTTTAGGACCAAGTTGATGTTCTGACTTGCTGTGTACATTGTACTATGTTTTCCATCAATAAATCTACCCAAACATAAAACCATGATGAGCCAAAGCAGGAGGAAAAGTACACCTAACACAATCCAAAATTCAATCCATGGTGAAATCAGATATGTTTCTTTTAGTTGATGAAAGAGTTCAGTCGTTTTTTCTTTGAAAGTTTTTGTTGCTGGCGTTTCTTCATGCTCACTTGGATCATCAGAAAAGTCATCGAAATTGATGAAGTAGCCAGATGCAGTTTTGTCAAATGTTGGAATTGCTTCCGGATTTTCATTTGTCTTTGCATTTTTCTTTGTTTCATTAGCATAGTTTGATGCTACATCATTGTAGACTGGTGTTTCTTGACGAACTGTTGAAATTTGGGTTTCAAGAGGCACAAGTTCCATGGCTTTGTTGCATAGTCCTTTTTTATTCACTGCAGGTTTATCAAAAGTGATTAGTCTCTCAGTTTGAACCTCTTGGATTGTAGCAAGATTTGGTCTTCTGCTATTTCTTGGGAGTCCACTGGGCCTACTACTTATTATTGGCCACATGATTGTGGTTTTACCAGGTCGATGGATGCAACTCTTTTCTCCTTTTTACCAGCGCGGGGCGGTAGTACTACTGATCTTGTTCCGCTGACAGCTAAGACAGGTACTGCTTTTCTGTAAGAAGGCCCAAATTCCTTCTTCACCGCGATCTTTTCTCTGACTAGATCCCCAATCTTTGGAATCCAGACAGGTCTTGCTGGGACAGGTGGTTTCTCTTGAGTGGCTGTTGGCTTTAACTTTATATTACTGACTTCTTCTTGTTTCATTTAAGTCCTGTAAAACAGCCAAACGATCTTTGATATCAAAGGCTTTTTCTTTTACCACTGAAGTCTGACAATCTAAGTCCTGAATTTTCATTCTAGTGCCGATAAATAGTTTGTAAGGAGTGAAACCTTTTAGATAATTTCTTGGCAGATTGTTAAGACTACGTTGGACACTTGTTAAATGTTTGACCCAACCATCACCCGAACCTAATACCCTCGCCGTTATAGATTGCTTTATGTCACGGTGTTTTCTTTCCACTACCGCATTTCCCTCAGGATGGAAGGGAGAAGAGTACCGCAATGCAATGCCCATGTTGGTCATGGCCTCTTTGTAAGCTCGAGAGCTAAACGCAGGACCCTGGTCAGAATGTAGCATGCCAATTGCGTATGTGCCGATAAAGACTCGCAAATCTTTTATAACAGTTCTGGCATCAGCCGAGCGCTGGGGTCTACATTTTAAGTGAATCTAGTCTTATTAATTATGGGAACGCATTTCTCCGGCTGTATTTCTGCGTATAGATAGCCTGATGCTTTCTAATAAAGGTGTCCTGGCAGTAGTCTGGTCCGGTTCACAACTGCAATCTCTGTTGCAGTCTGGACAATCCATTGCAAATTTGTAATTTTGCAGGCTCATCCCCGGCCACCAGTATTCTGATTGTAATTCTGTTAGAGATTTCACGATCTCTTGGTGCCTTAGACCCTGTCCCATGTGTGCTTCTTGAATCAAGTAAGCCCTCCGGTTCGTGTTTGGAATTACTCTGTCCCCCACTCCAGGGATTTGAGCAAAAGGAACGGAGTTTGCATCAATTATGTATGTATTACTGAGTGGATAGTTGAGAGGTAATGCTACATAGTCGCCTTTTAATGAGGTTTTTACTGCCAGCATGGTCTCTCCATCTATGTGTTTTTTAGAACGCTTTTTTGTGGCTACGGAAGCCGGTTGAACCGCTGCCGCTGTGGCTCTATTAGCCAATGAATTCCCTTCAACGTGAACGCCATCACGTCGATGACTCAGTGTATGTATCACGTGAGTCTTTTGTAGTTCTTTCTGTAAAAGAACTACTTGTTCCCAGAGCTTTTTATGCTTTATTGTGGCACCTGTGTCATCTTTGTAACTGTTTTTAGGTCTCGCCTAGACGAAAGCAAAGCTAAGCTTTGCTGTCTGGGGCGAGACACCTAATGCTGTTACTTTTGGGAGAATGTGGACAGCAAAGTGCCACGCGCTTTTGCAGGCCGAGATTTGACCTCGTGAGCGCGCACGCCCAGCCGGCGCCGTGCACATCCCCTGCCACAGACACACACATGCACACGCAGGCAGGAAGGCCCACACACACACAGACACGCGCGCGCACCCCCCCGCCGCACCCACGCAGGAGCGCACCTACACACACGCACGCACACACACATTCAGAGATACCACCACCGCCCCCCCCCGCCGCATACATAGAAGCGCCCCCGGCCGCCCCATACATGAGGCCTCACGCCCCTCCTCTCTATTCTGGACTCGCCGGGTCGGCTGGCGCTCGGCGGCGGGCCGGTCTCTCCTTCTCCAGCGGGTGCCAATAGCTTAAACTCGTGTAACTGCGAGACCTATTGCATTGCAAATGCTTGTTTATCCATGTCTGCATGTCATTATTGTAAGACTGGACGCAGTAATGCGAATCGCACACTATTAGTGTGGGGAATTCGCGATCGGTATTTTCAAGCGCCATCTTAAAAGCCAGTAGTTCAGCTCGCTGAGCTGTACAATCTCCTAGAGATTGAGTGTTAGTGACCAGTGGTCTAAATTTTCCTTCGTGTCAACGACCTTTTACAATCGCGCACGCAGCACTGTATGCTTGTTTACCCCCAACTGCGGGTTGTGCTGAACCGTCTCTATATATTATACAGCCGTAATGTTCCAGAGGCAGGATTTCGGTCGGCAGAGGACATTCATATTCATATTGGAGAAATTATTGTATTTTTAAATTAAGATCAAATTCTTATATTACGTCTGATGCAGCAAGAGAATTAACCCATTGTATCCATCTCGGATGTAGAGCTTTAGCATTTGGAATGCTGGCTCTTGTTACTGCTTCTAGGGCAGGTACTGGTGTAACGATTATTATTCGTTTACCTTGTGCGAGGGCTCTTTCTTTTGCTACAGCAGTTTGAACCGCAGTTAGAATTTTTTCAGTAGAACTGAATTTTATTTCAGCTTGTGTGAACAAATGTGATTTGTAAGCTATTGGTACCGTTTCTCCCTCATTAGAGGTCAGGTACGTGAATCTGCATCTTCCTGGGATGAGTCGGATTACAAGGTTGCGTTCATTTGCGCGTGTTTGCAATTTTGTTTTAGTTAACATGTCTCCTTGTAATGATCTTAAAATTTCTGTGTGTTTCTGAGTCCAATTAATTGGTTTGAAATCGGGTTTTATTAATTCATAGAGAGGTTTAACCCTCTCCGCATAATTTAGAATGTATATTCTTCCGAAATTCAGGAAACCTAGAATTGATTGTAAGTTTTTCAGCGTTTTTGGAGCTTGGAGTACTTCACATTTCTCTAAGAAATTGTCTGCTAGGCTTTTGCCTTCACTTGATAATTCATATCCTAAAAACAGGACAGTTAGATGGGCAATTCGTGACTTTTTAAAGTTGAATTTGTACCCTTCAGCTGCGAACCCAAGAATTATGGTGTTCACTCTTTTCAAGTGTGTCTCCAGGTCGTCGTCTGTAAGATAGATGTCATCGACATATGATAATGCCTCATCATCATAAATTTGTAGTAACTCTGTTACCCTTGCTGAGAATAATCCTGGGCTATTCTTGAATCCCTGTGGGAGTCGACAGAGTTGTTTTTGCGCTCCCATTGTTGAGAAAGCTGTCAAATACCTGCTATCAGGTGCTATGTTTTGACAAAAGAAGCCATTTCAGATATCTAATGTAGTTTTATATTTTTTGCGCACAATGTTATTCATTAGTGCTGCACTGTGTGAGTTTTGTACTGCAAATGTTTTGCAGCAGGAGTTTAGGTGTCGGTAGTCCAAAACTAGACGAAATGAATCATCTGGCTTGGAGACAGGAAACAAAGGAGTGTTCTTTTGTGAGGTGCATGTTTCAATCACCCCCTGATATTCAAGTTGATCTAAGATCTCCCTGACTTGTTTTTTAGCTTCTTGCTTAACAGGATACTGCCTTTGTGCAGTCGGTTGATTTTTTAACTGGATTTTATGGTGAGGAGAATCCTCATAACATCCTACATGATTTTTATATAATGCAGGAGCTTGGGCCACTGCCCATTTTCTAGCAAATGTGTATTTTTTATGAATTGGAATGTGCTTTGAGAAGGCAGGCATAATCATTTCTTCGCCATGAGGGCACTCCCTGACAAACTCTGGTGGCCAGTCTTTCTCAGCTAACAGGATGTCATAGCCTTTTGAAAGGTTATCCCAAAAGAGACCCCTTACATTCCTAGTCTTGTCCCCCTCTATACGTAATGTTATTTCATATAATTTATGGGGTTTGCTAACTCTGGTGTCTGCACTTTCCACTTGAATGTATTCATTCGTGTCCACTGTCTCCAGAAGATTCATCAAGATCTTGCGAGCTATGGTCACTTCTGCTGCGCTGTCTAGCATTGTCTGGGCCCACTCTCCGTTTTTCAGTTGTGTCCTCAGAATCCTCGGCATGTTTTATTTTAAAACTAGCTACCTTCTTCTTTGGAAATTGTAATGTTTTACTTTGATGAGCAGGTTCCTTGTCTTTGGACTTGACGTGCTCTTCTTTGTGTTCTGACCGTCCTCTTCTTTCCGATTTCTGTGAGGAAGTCTGAAAAGATCAAGAGGGACGTGTATCAATATCTTGATATCTATCAAGTTTTCTTAATTCATCCCTATCTCTAATGTTGTATCTTTTCTCATAGGGCTCCCTGTGGGGAGACTTACCTCCTCTTTCTGGAGATCTATCTCTCCGTTGAGGAGACCTTCCTCTGGACTGGAACCGTTTTTCTCTGGGAGTGGATTGTTTATTACCCTCCCAACTATTTTTTAAAGTATTGAGATTATTTTTAATAAATGTTTTTTCAGGATTTTCAAGTAGTTGGGGTTTTAGTGGTTTCCCACCCAAACTATCTCTTCCTAGTTCTTCATAGGATTTTTCTATGATTCTGGCAAGTTCAAAAGGTTGTTCTGCTATATCTGTTTCTTTCAATTTTTGGAGGTATGTTATATCGTCCATTGCCAATTGAACTAATTCTCTGTATGCCTTTGTTATTTTTTTTATTTTAACTAAATGTTCTTCACTTGACATCTTTTCAATGTCAGGATGTGGTGTGTAGCTGGCTAGAATCGGCCACGTGGCTCCTGGTCTACCTAGTGGACCTAGCCTGGTGATGAGATTTTGATGTTTTAGGGCGCCATTAAACCAGAGCAGGTGCTCTTGGTATGTTAGTGGGATTTCAACATCCTCGAAAGGAGCGTATTCATCCGGAGGTTCCTCTATTTTGTAATAGTGGAAATCTTTTGTCACAGCGTGTGCTGCTGGAAAATGTATCCATGAATAGAATACCTCTGTCTGCCGATATTCATGGGCCTCTACCACGAATATGACTGTACCACCTCTTGGTGATAGTCCATTTTCTATAAGTTTAAGAGTTATAGTTCTTCTTACGTTTACCGGAATGATTATAGCATTCGGGTCATCATTTTGGAGATTTGTGTCATCCGCTAGGAGTTGAGCTGCTATTCTAGCTTTCTCCCTTTCATCTTCACTATCCGACATTTTTCTGACAGAAAGTTTTTGTTGCAGAGCAAGTTTCAAGGGAAACAAATATTAGGTGCACAATATTTTGGAACACTGTATCCTTCAACGTTGGCTAAACCAACAAGCATTGGAAATGCAATAGGTCTCGCATCATTAGAGTTAGTGCTTTTAGAATTGTTTATGGGTTTTTTTTGAAAATCTTTAGCATTTTTGTTTCCTGTAGCCAATGCTAAAGAATTACAAATAAAAAAAGCCATAAACATTTCTAAAAGCTCTAACTCAAATGCTGCGAGACCTATTGCACTGTCGGCTGGGGTTTTTTGATGGTGCTGTGCTGGGAGAGAGAGTGGGGAGGGGTTGGAGAAGGGAGGGGGCGAGACCTTCCCTGCATCCCATGGGGGATGCAGGGAAGCTAATTTCTGTTTGCTGAACTGTGTTGTCACGGGGAGCGCTTGGAGGGAGGATCAGAAGGCAGGATAGAGGGAACTGATTGGGTTTAGACTGAGGCAAAAAGCGGGAGGGGGAGCGGTGGGCAGTAATTTAGGCAGCTAAAGAAGAGATAGCGAGGGGTCTGGTTAAAGGGTGAATGGGGGGGTGAGGCCATCTAAATGAAGGAATTTTTTCCAGATAAGGAGAACAGGGTGGGTGATGACTATAATCCAGTAGGCGGTCCCTCACATCGGATCTGTGCGTTACGGGGTTGGCACCATTCCGACAATACACAGACTAATTTAATGTTACAAACATAAGGAGAATACAGTTTAAGAAATGCACATAGCAGCCAAGGTTTTGGTTTGCTAAGTGTGACATTTTCAGTGGGGTGAGTGACGTGTTAGCCGCTGTGAGTGCCGCTGTCCGGCGTCAGGGGTTGGGTAGTGGGTAGTGAAGTGGGTTTGTGAAGCGCTCTGACACCTTCGGGTAAAGTCTGCGCTATATAAACAAGTTGTGAGGAGCCTGGAAATAATTAAAAAAGTTCTGTCGCACTGCCTGAAAGATGGGAGGGAGGTGATGCGGGAGAGACATATAGAGACAGCAAGACATAGAGAGAATGAGCGGCAGACACAAATAGAAAGAATATGAGAAAGGGTCAGAGAGGGGTGAGCTGCAGTGGTGTCAGGCGGCAATAGGTCCATTGCATCTGTGTGCCATAGATATAAAAAAAGAGGCATTATCTTCACCAAGCTAACATACTGTGATTGCTGAAAAGAAGCATAAACAACCAGATGACAAGGCTGGAATGTTTAGTACTAATGCTTTACAAATCTGCTTAAAGCCACGGCTTTAGGAAAGCCTATTTACTTCCATGTTTTATAGAGCACGCCGGGCAGCCCGTCTCTGGGGCAGACAGACCTGGATTTACATACGTGGAAACATACGGGAACTTCGATCCCGAATTTGCTAGCGGAGAGGAAGCAATTTTATTGGGTCGTGCCAAATATGGAGAATGAAATTCACCGGAGCTATAACTGCCGGCCGAACCTGGGGACTGCAGAGCACGGTATTCTTAGTTCACGTGTTCATGTTTTTGGAAAAATAACGCATCTATTTGAATTTTGGAGCCGGGAGATGCGCAAGTTGAAAGAAGTGGTTTCCCATGAGGTTACACATTTTCTGAGCGCTGTGCAGCAAAACATAATTTTAAATGTTTTTGTTTAAAGCTTGTATTTCCTGGCGAGACAGATCAGTGTTGCCCCTCATTTAAGTGGCCTGTTGCTAACTGTGGAAAGGTTTTCAAAACCAGCATGCGCAACACCCCTCAGTGCGAGGTCAGTGTGTATCCCAGATGGGAGGTTTAAAAAACAAGCAGAAACACGAGAGACGGCCTGCGGCCGTCAAAGTGAAGTGGACACGGCGGGAGGGGGCGGAGCGGGGAGAGCGGCATGTGGGTGTGAAGAAGCCGGGGCCTTTGAAGTGAAGCTAAGCTTCACTTCAAAAGGTGTCGGAGGAATGCGGCTGAGGGAACAGACGGCGATTGCGGCTGAGGGAACTGATGTGCACGCGCTTTTAAGCTCAATGCACATGCGCATTGAGCTTAAAAGTCACGGGCACTGCAAGGAATCGCCACGATTCCTTGCAACTTGGTTAAAGACTGTTTAAGCCGCAATAGGCTCGCAAGCTCGATGCGCATGCGCATCGACAGGCGAGACCTAAAAACTAATACATAGGAATCACTTCCTACTAAGTTCCGGCGGATGTTAACCTTTTACCCACTCCAGAAGTCTTTTGGAGTATTTACGGGAAAAAGGGGTCTGTGTGACAAGCACGACTGAGTTACTCTAGAGTCTTGCATTAGATAATCGCCTTACCAAACGTTGGGCGCCATGTAGTGTAGTTCCTATATTCCCAATAGGCTCGGCGCATTGGAATAATATAAACAGCAGTTTAGACGTAGGACTCAGGTCATCTAGGTCTCTACTGACTATATTAGACTTAATTAGGTTTGCCAGCTAACTCAGAGGTCACTAGAAACTTTCTCGAGTGAACAAGGAGGTGTTAACTTCCCTGAATAGACAAGAAGGGATTAGTTTCTGACAACCGCATAAACATGACAACTTTGCTCCCTCAGAATAAAGAGTATATCTCCAGAGTCGTGTGAAAACAATAGACAGCTATTTCACTCAGTCAATCGTGCATGCTTAATTTCACCAGGAGTGCAGAGAAATAGAGAGACGGGCGTTTTCAATAAAAGTTGTTATTTATTGAGCAGTCTTCTTTCTCATGCAAGAGAAATGAATTGTCACAATTGCAATACTTATCATGAAATAAAGTGCGTACAGTAAAAGGAGTATTATGAAATAATACTGTAAAAGCATTGATATGGTTTCTTAGCCATATGATACTTTAAAACGGATAAAATATATACATACATAAAAACATTGACTAACATACTCAACTGGTGCTTCTAATATACGCCTACCCCGGTGTACCTGACCTAAGCCTAATACGTCGGAAGGAGTAAGTAAGTTGCAGTTTAAGTTAAGTTGTTTTTTTGCCACGAATCTGAATCAAGAATTCTCTTAAGGATTTAATCAGCTCCGTACATTGGTTATAGAATGAAGGAGGTCTTGTATCTCGTGTCTCAGGACTCGATCTCCCAGAAACCCGCAAGTGTGACTGGAAACACCGGAGCTGGATTTCTCTGCAGGAAAAAAGACAGCGTCTCTCTCAGTGCGTCAAATGGGAGGGTCGGCTTCGTTCGCCTCTCGCATCAGCTGGGCGTCGGGCAAGTAGATAGCTGCTCTGCTCCAAACTACCGTGTGTTTGCTTAAGGCAACGTTGGTATATTTATACCTGGAAGGTGCAGAGTTTGACGTAAGGTTGGACATAAGACGTCACTAAGAACTAACAGTTCTTTCTGGACTCCAGGAGTTCTTGTGCAAATCAAAACAAAAGCAGGGGGAATTCCTGGGCTGCTGGAGGCATGGTTTGTTTAAAGAACACGTTGTACTTTCTAGGAGTCTAAGGGAGTAGCCTTGCCGTATTTGGACTGCATTGGCTATGGCTAAATATGGACATGATTCCTATGCCTTTATAAGGATATGTTTTGTTATAACCATTTAAGGGCATGGATCGGGGATACCTAATTAGGGTCCTAGATAGATTCACAACAGTAGAGGGGTAGATGAGTAGAAGAGAGGTAGAGGGGTAGAAGAGAGGTAGAGGGATAGAAGAGAGGTAGAGTAGAGTGGTAGAAGAGAGGTAGTGGGGTAGAAGAGTAGAAGAGAGGTTGAGGGGTAGAAGAGTAGGAGAGGTAGAGGGGTAGAAGAGAGGTAGAGGGATAGAAGAGAGATAGATGGGTAGAAGAGAGGTAGAGTAGAGTGGTAGAAGAGAGGTAGTGGGGTAGAAGAGTAGAAGAGAGGTTGAGGGGTAGAAGAGTAGGAGAGGTATAGGGGTAGAAGAGAGGTAGAGGGATAGAAGAGAGGTAGAGGGGTGTTGGACTGGTAGAAGAGGGGTAGAGTGGTAGAAGAGGGGTAGAGGGGTAGTAGAGTGGAAGAGAGGTAGAGGGGTAGAAGAAGGTTAGAAGGGTAGTAGAGAGGTAGAAAAGGGGTAGAGGGGTAGAAGAGGGGTAGATGGGTAGAAGAGGGGTAGTAGAAGAGTAGAGGGGTAGTAGAAGGGTAGAGGGGGTAGAAGAGGGGTAAAGGGGTAGAAGAGGGGTAGAGTAGAGGTAGAGGGATGGAATGGAGGTAGAGGTGTAGAAGAGGGGTAGAGGGGTAGTAGAGGGGTAGAAGAGGGGTAGAGGGGTAGTAGAGGGGAAGAGGGATAGAAGAGGGTAGAGGGGGTAGAAGAAGGGTAGAGTAGAGGTAGAGGGGTAGAAAAGAGGTAAAGGGGTAGAAGAGAGGTAGAGGGGTAGAGGAGAGGTAGAGGGGTAGAAGGGTAGGAGAGGGGTGGTAGAGGGGTGGTAGAGGGGTAGACGGGTAGTAGAGGAGTACAGGGGTAGATGAGTAAAAGAGGAGTAGAGGAGTAGAAGAGTTACAAGATTTGATGCCTAGCTTTTGATTACTGTAATTTTAGCATCACCCTTTTTAAAAACGAGTATTTTATGAATTTGTATTTTTAAAGCTGTATATTCGACATTAGTCTTGTGGAGTTTAATCCTTTCTTAATTATTTATAAAAATGCATTTTTATGAGATTGTATTGTATTAATAATGTATATGTTGTACTCTTTTATGACTCAATTGTCGAATAAAGATTGTTGATTGAATGAGTAGAAGAGTGTTATAAGGGTAGAAGAGGGTTAGAAGGGTAGAAGAGGGATAGAGGGGTAGAAGAGGAGTAGAAGGGGTAGAATAGGGGTAGAATAGGGTAGAAAAGGGGTAGGAGGGGGTGGAAGAGGGGTAGAAAAGGAGTAGAGGGGTAGAATGGTAGAGGGGTAGAAGATGGGTAGAAGAGGGATAGAGGGGTAGAAGAGGGGTAGGGGATGGAAGATAGGTAGAAGGGTAGAAGGGTAGCAGAGGGGTAGAGGAGAAGTAGAGGGGTAGAAGAGGTGTAGAGGAGTAGTACAGAGGTAGAGGGGTAGTAGAGGGGTAGTAGAGGGGTTGTAGGGTAGAGGGGTAGCAAATGGGTAGAAGAGGGGTAGAGGGGTAGAAGAGGGGTAGAAAAGGGGAAAAGGGGTAGTAGAGGGGTAGAGGGATAGTAGAGCAGTGCTAGAGGGGCTGAGGGGTAGTAGAGGGGTTATGGGGTAGTAGAGGGGTAAAGGGGTAGAAGAGAGATAAAGGGGTAGAATAGGTATAGAGAGATAGAGGGGTAGTAGCAGGGTTGTAGGGTAGAGGGGTAATAGAGGGGTAGAGAGGTAGTAGAGGAGTAGCGGAGTAGTAGAGCATTAATAGAGGGGTAGTGCGGTAGTAGAGAGCTAGAGGGGTAGAAAAGGGGTAGCGTGGTAGAAGAGGGGTGGAGGAGAAGTAGAGGGGTAGTACAGCAGTAGTAGAGAGGTAGAGGGGTAGTAAAGGGGTAGAAGAGGGCTAGAGGTGTAGAGGGGTAGAAGAGGGGTAGAGGTGTAGAGGGGTAGAACAGGGGTAGTACTGGGGTAGAGGGGTAGTAGAGGGGTATAAGAGGTGTAGAAGAGTGTAGTATTTGGGTAGAGGTGTAGAAGAGGGGTAGAGGGGTAGTAGGTTAGAGGGATAGAAGAGGGTAGAGGTTTAGATCGGTGGAGGGTTAGAAGAGGGGTAGAAGAGGGGTAGAGGGGTAGAAGAAGGGTAGAGGGGTTAAAGAGGGTTAGAGGGGTAGAAGAAAGGTAGAGGGGTAGACGTAGGGTAGAGGGGTAGAAGAGGTGTAGAGGTGAAGAAGAGGGGTAGAAGAGGGGTAGGGGGCTAGAAGAGGGATAGAAAAAGGGTAGAGGGGTATAAGAGGTGTAGAGGGGTAGAAGAGGGTAGTACTGGGGTAGAGGGGTAGAAGAGGGCTAGAGGTGTAGATGGGTAGAGGGTTAGAAGAGGGGAAGAGGGGTAGTAGTGGGGGAGAGGGGTAGAAGAGGGGTAGAGGGGTTGAAGAGGGGTAGAGGGGTGGAAGAAGGGTAGAGCGGTAGAAGAGATGTAGAGGGGAAGAAGAGGGGTAGAAGAGGGGTAGGGGGTTAGAAGAGGGGTAGGAGAAGGATAGAGGGGTAGAAGAGGAGTAGAGGGGTAGAAGAGGTGTAGAGTAGAGCTAGAGGGGTAGAAGAGAGGTAGAGGGGTAGAAGAGAGGTAGAGTAGAGGTAGAGGAATAGAAGAGAGGTAGAAGGGTCGAAGAGAGGCAGAGGGGTAGAAGAGAGGTAGAAGGGTAGCCGAGAGGAAGGGTAGTAGAGGGGTAGTAGAGGGTAGAGGAGGGGTAGTGGGGTAGAAAAGTGGTAGAAGAGGTGTAGAGGGGTAGAATAGTAGAACGGCAGTACAGGGGTAGAAGTGTGGTGGTAGAGGGGCAGTAGAGGGGTAGAAGAGGGGTAGTAAAGCAGTGGTAGAGGGGTTGAGGGGTAGTAGAGGGGTAAAGGGGTAGAAGAGAGGTAGAGTGGTAGAAGGGTAGTAGCGGGGTTGTAGGGTACAGGGGTAATAGAGGGGTAGAAGAGGGGTAGAGGGTTAGAAAGGGGGTAGAGGGGTAGAAGAGTGGTAGGGGGTAGAGAGGTAGTAGAGGGGTAGTAGAGCATTAGTAGAGGGGTAGAGGGGTAGTAGAGGGGTAGAAGAGGGGAAGAGGGGTAGTAGAGAGGTAGAGGGGTAGTAGAGGGGTTGAAGAGGGTAGAAAAGGGGTAGAGGGGTAGTAAAGGGGTCGAAGAGAGGCAGAGGGGTAGAAGAGAGGTAGGAGGGTAGCCGAGAGGTAGTGTAGAGGTAGAGGGGTCGAAGAGAAGTAGAGGGGTAGAAGAGGGGTAGAGTGGTAGAAGAGGGCTTGAGGGATAGAAGAGGGGTAAGAGGGGTAGAAGAGGGGAAGAAGGGTAGTAGAGGGGTAGTAGAGGGTAGTGGGGTAGAAAAGTGGTAGAAGAGGTGTAGAGGGGTAGAATAGTAGAGCGGCAGTAGAGGGGTAGAAGTGTGGTGGTAGAGGGGCAGTGGAGGGGTAGAAGAGGGGTAGTAAAGCAGTGGTAGAGGGGTTGAGGGGTAGTAGAGGGTAAAGGGGTAGAAGAGAGGTAGAGTGGTAGAAGGGTAGTAACGGGGTTGTAGGGTAGAGGGGTAATAGAGGGGTAGAAGAGGGGTAGAGGGTTAGAAAGGGGGTAGAGGGGTAGAAGAGTGGTAGGGGGTAGAGAGGTAGTAGAGGGGTAGAGGGGTAGTAGAGCATTAGTAGAGGGGTAGAGGGGTAGTAGAGGGTTCGAAGAGGGGTAGAGGGGTAGTCGAGAGGTAGAGGGGTTGAAGAGGGGTAGAAAAGGGGTAGAGGGGTAGTAAAGGGGTAGAGGAGAAGTAGAGGGGTAGAGGGTTAGTACCGCAGTAGTAGGGAGGTAGAGGGGTAGTTGAGGGGTAGAAGAGGGGTAGAGCTGTTGAGGGGTAAAAGATGGGTAGTACTAGGGTAGAGGGGTAGTAGAGGGGTAGAAGAGGTGTAGAGGGGTAGAAGAGGGGTAGTTACTGGGGTAGAGGGGTAGAGGGGTAGTAGGGTAGAGGGGTAGAAGAGGGGTAGATGTATAGATGGGTAGAGGGTTAGACGAGGTGTAGAGGTATAGTAGTGGGGGAGAGGGGTAGAAGAGGGGTAGAGGAGGGTAGAGAGGTAGAAGAAGGGTAGAGAGGTAGAATGGTGTAGAGGGGAAGAAGAGGGGAAGGGGTTTGAAGAGGGGTAGAAGAAGGGTAGTGGGGTAGAAGAGGGGTAGAGGGGTAGAAGAGAGGTAGAGTAGAGGTAGAGGGGTAGAATAGAGGTAGAGGGGTAGAAGAGTAGAAGAGGGGTAGATGGTTAGAAACGGGGTAGAGAGGTAGAAGAGGGGTAGGGGGTAGAGAGGTAGTAGAGGGGTAATGGGGTAGTAGAACATTAGTAGAGGGGTGGAGGGGTAGTAGAGGGGTAGAGGGGTAGAAGAGTGATAGAAAAGGGGTAGAGGGGTAGAAGAGTAGAGGGGTAGTAGAGGGGTAGAGGGGTAGGAGAGAGGTACAATAGAGGTAGAGGGGTAGAAGGGAGGGAGGGGGTAGAAGAGAGGTAGAGGGGTAGAAGAGGAGTAGAGTAGAGGTAGAGGGGTAGAAGAGAGGTAGAGTGGTAGAAGAAAGGTAGAGTGGTGGAAGAGAGGTAGAAGGGTAGATGAGAGGTAGTGTAGAGGTGGAGGGGTCGAAGAGAAGTAGAGGGGTAGATGAGGAGAAGAAGAGTAGTAGAGGGGTAGAAGAGGGGTTGAGGCATAGAAGAGGGGTAGAGGGGTATAAGAGGGGAAGAAGGGTAGTAGAAGGGAGAAGAGGGGTAGAGGGGTAGAAGAGGGGTAGTGGGATAGAAGAGTGGTAGAAGAGGGGAAGAATAGTAGAGGGGTAGAATAGTAGAGGGTATAAGAGGGGTAGAGGGGTAGAAGAGAGGTAGAGGGGTAGAAGAGAAGTAGAGTAGAGGTAGAGGGGTAGAAGAGAGGTAGAGGGGTAGAAGAGAGGTAGAAGGGTAGATGAGAGGTAGTGTAGAGGTAGAGGGGTCGAAGAGAAGTAGAGGGGTAGAGGGGTAGTAGAGGAGTAGAAGAGGGGTAGAGGGGTTAAAGAGGGTTAGAGGGGTAGAAGAAAGGTAGAGGACTAGACGTAGGGTAGAGGGGTAGAAGAGGTGTAGAGGTGAAGAAGAGGGGTAGAAGAGGGGTAGGGGGCTAGAAGAGGGATAGAAGAAGGGTAGAGGGGTATAAGAGGTGTAGAGGGGTAGAAGAGGGTAGTACTGGGGTAGCGGGGTAGAAGAGGGCTAGAGGTGTAGATGGGTAGAGGGTTAGAAGAGGGGAAGAGGGGTAGTAGTGGGGGAGAGGGGTAGAAGAGGGGTAGAGGGGTTGAAGAGGGGTAGAGGGGTGGAAGAAGGGTAGAGCGGTAGAAGAGATGTAGAGGGGAAGAAGAGGGGTAGAAGAGGGGTAGGGGGTTAGAAGAGGGGTAGGAGAAGGGTAGAGGGGTAGAAGAGGAGTAGAGGGGTAGAAGAGGTGTAGAGTAGAGCTAGAGGGGTAGAAGAGAGGTAGAGGGGTAGAAGAGAGGTAGAGTAGAGGTAGAGGAATAGAAGAGAGGTAGAAGGGTCGAAGAGAGGCAGAGGGGTAGAAGAGAGGTAGAAGGGTAGCCGAGCGGAAGGGTAGTAGAGGGGTAGTAGAGGGTAGAGGAGGGGTAGTGGGGTAGAAAAGTGGTAGAAGAGGTGTAGAGGGGTAGAATAGTAGAGCGGCAGTAGAGGGGTAGAAGTGTGGTGGTAGAGGGGCAGTAGAGGGGTAGAAGAGGGGTAGTAAAGCAGTGGTAGAGGGGTTGAGGGGTAGTAGAGGGGTAAAGGGGTAGAAGAGAGGTAGAGTGGTAGAAGGGTAGTAGCGGGGTTGTAGGGTACAGGGGTGATAGAGGGGTAGAAGAGGGGTAGAGGGTTAGAAAGGGGGTAGAGGGGTAGAAGAGTGGTAGGGGGTAGAGAGGTAGTAGAGGGGTAGTAGAGCATTAGTAGAGGGGTAGAGGGGTAGTAGAGGGGTAGAAGAGGGGTAGAGGGGTAGTAGAGAGGTAGAGGGGTAGTAGAGGGGTTGAAGAGGGGTAGAAAAGGGGTAGAGGGGTAGTAAAGGGGTGGAAGAGAGGCAGAGGGGTAGAAGAGAGGTAGAAGGGTAGCCGAGAGGTAGTGTAGAGGTAGAGGGGTCGAAGAGAAGTAGAGGGGTAGAAGAGGGGTAGAGTGGTAGAAGAGGGCTTGAGGGATAGAAGAGGGGTAAGAGGGGTAGAAGAGGGGAAGAAGGGTAGTAGAGGGGTAGTAGAGGGTAGTGGGGTAGAAAAGTGGTAGAAGAGGTGTAGAGGGGTAGAATAGTAGAGCGGCAGTAGAGGGGTAGAAGTGTGGTGGTAGAGGGGCAGTGGAGGGGTAGAAGAGGGGTAGTAAAGCAGTGGTAGAGGGGTTGAGGGGTAGTAGAGGGTAAAGGGGTAGAAGAGAGGTAGAGTGGTAGAAGGGTAGTAACGGGGTTGTAGGGTAGAGGGGTAATAGAGGGGTAGAAGAGGGGTAGAGGGTTAGAAAGGGGGTAGAGGGGTAGAAGAGCTGTAGGGGGTAGAGAGGTAGTAGAGGGGTAGAGGGGTAGTAGAGCATTAGTAGAGGGGTAGAGGGGTAGTAGAGGGGTAGAAGAGGGGTAGAGGGGTAGTAGAGAGGTAGAGGGGTAGTAGAGGGGTTGAAGAGGGGTAGAAAAGGGGTAGAGGGGTAGTAAAGGGGTAGAGGAGAAGTAGAGGGGTAGAGGGTTAGTACCGCAGTAGTAGGGAGGTAGAGGGGTAGTAGAGGGGTAGAAGAGGGGTAGAGCTGTTGAGGGGTAAAAGAGGGGTAGTACTAGGGTAGAGGGGTAGTAGCGGGGTAGAAGAGGTGTAGAGGGGTAGAAGAGGGGTAGTTACTGGGGTAGAGGGGTAGAGGGGTAGTAGGGTAGAGGGGTAGAAGAGGGGTAGATGTATAGATGGGTAGAGGGTGAGACGAGGTGTAGAGATATAGTAGTGGGGGAGAGGGGTAGAAGAGGGGTAGAGGAGGGATAGAGAGGTAGAAGAAGGGTAGAGAGGTAGAATGGTGTAGAGGGGAAGGGGTTTGAAGAGGGGTAGAAGAAGGGTAGTGGGGTAGAAGAGGGGTAGAGGGGTAGAAGAGAGGTAGAGTAGAGGTAGAGGGGTAGAAGAGAGGTAGAGGGGTAGAAGAGTAGAAGAGGGGTAGATGGTTAGAAACGGGGTAGAGAGGTAGAGGAGGGGTAGGGGGTAGAGAGGTAGTAGAGGGGTAATGGGGTAGTAGAGCATTAGTAGTGGGGTGGAGGGGTAGTAGAGGGGTAGAGGGGTAGAAGAGTGGTAGAAAAGGGGTAGAGGGGTAGAAGAGTAGAGGGGTAGTAGAGGGGTAGAGGAGTAGGAGAGAGGTACAATAGAGGTAGAGGGGTAGAAGGGAGGGAGGGGGTAGAAGAGAGGTAGAGGGGTAGAAGAGGAGTAGAGTAGAGGTAGAGGGGTAGAAGAGAGGTAGAGTGGTAGAAGAAAGGTAGAGTGGTAGAAGAGAGGTAGAAGGGTAGATGAGAGGTAGTGTAGAGGTGGAGGGGAAGAAGAGAAGTAGAGGGGTAGATGAGGGGAAGAAGAGTAGTAGAGGGGTAGAAGAGGGGTTGAGGCATAGAAGAGGGGTAGAGGGGTATAGGAGGGGAAGAAGGGTAGTAGAGGGGAGACGAGGGGTAGAGGGGTAGAAGAGGGGTAGTGGGGTAGAAGAGTGGTAGAAGAGGGGAAGAATAGTAGAGGGGTAGAATAGTAGAGGGTATAAGAGGGGTAGAGGGGTAGAAGAGAGGTAGAGGGGTAGAAGAGAAGTAGAGTAGAGGTAGAGGGGTAGAAGAGAGGTAGAGGGGTAGAAGAGAGGTAGAAGGGTAGATGAGAGGTAGTGTAGAGGTAGAGGGGTCGAAGAGAAGTAGAGGGGTAGAGGGGTAGTAGAGGAGTAGAAGAGGGGTTGAGGGATAGAAGAGGGGTAGAAGAGGGGAAGAAGGGTAGTAGAGGGGTAGAAGAGGGGAAGAAGGGTAGTAGAGGGGTAGTAGAGAGTAGAAGATGTGTAGAGGGGTAGAAGAGGGACAGTGGGATAGAAGAGTGGTAGAAGAGGAGTAGAGGGGTAGAATAGTAGAGGGGTAGAAGAGGGGTTCAGGGGTAGAAGAGAGGTAGAGTAAAGGTAGAGGTGTAGAAGAGAGGTTGAGGGGTAGAAGAGGGGTAGAGGGGTAGTAGGGGGTAGAGGGGTAGAAGAGGGGTAGAGTATAGGTAGAGGGGTAGAAGAGAGGTAGGGGGTAGAAGAGAGGTAGAGAGGTAGAGGGGTAGAAGAGAGGTAGAAGGGTAGACGAGAGGTAGCATAGAGGTGGAGGGGTCGAAGAGAAGTAAAGGGGTAGATGAGGGGTAGAGGAGTAGTAGAGGGGTAGAAGAGGGGTTGAGGGGTAGAAGAGGGGAAGAAGGGTAGTAGAGGGTAGAAGAGGGGTAGAAGAGAGTTAGTGGGGTAGAAGAGTGGTAGAAGAGGGGTAGAATAGTAGAGGGTTAGAAGAGGGGTAGAGGGGTAGAAGAGAAGAAGAGTAGAGGTAGAGGGGTAGAAGAGAGTTGGAGGGGTAGAAGAGTGGTAGAAGAGTGGTAGAGGGGTAGAAGAGCAGAGGGGTAGATGGGTAGAAAAGGGGTAGAGGGGTAGTGGAAGGGTAGAGGGGTAGTAGAGGGGTAGTAGAGGGGTAGCAGAGTGGTAGAGGGGTAGTAGAGAGGTAGAGTGGTGGTAGAGGGGTGCGAGTGGGATAGAGGGGTATATGAGGGGTAGGGGATAGAAGAGGGGTAGAGGGATAGTAGAGGGGAAGAGGGGTAGAGGGGAGTAGAGGGGTAGAAGGGAGGAAGAGGGGTAGAAGAGAGGTAGAGGGATAGAAGAGAGGTAGAGGGGTAGAAGAGAGGTAGAGTAGAGGTAGAGGGGTATAAGAGAGGTAGAGGGGTGGTAGAGGGGTAGAGGGGCAGACGAGTAGAAGAGAGGTAGAGGGGTAGAAGAGAGGTTGTAGTGTAGTTCCTATATTCCCAATAGGCTCTGCGCATTGGAATAATATATTCAGCAGTGTAGACGTAGGACTGAGGTCGACTAGGTCTCTACTGACTATATTAGACTTAAGGTTTGCCAGCTAGCTCAGAGGTCACTAGAAACTTTCTTGAATAAACAAGGAGGAGTTTAACCTCCCTGGATAGACAAGAAGGGATTAGCTTCTGACAACCATAAAACATGACAACTTTGCTCCCTCAGAATAAGAGTGTATCTCTAGAGTCGTGTGAAAACAATAGACAGCTATTTCACTCAGTCAAGCGTGCATACTTAGTTTCACCAGAGTGCATAGAAAAGAGAGACGGGCGTTTTCAATAAAAGGTGTTATTTATTGAGCAGTCTTCTTTCTCATACAAGAGAAATGAATTGCCACAATTGCAATACTTAGAGTAAAGTAAAGTGCGTACAGTAAAAGGAGTATTATGAAATAATACTGTAAAAGCATTGATATGGTTTCTTAGCCATATGTTTCTTTAAAATAGATAAAATATATGCATACAAATATACATTGACTAACATACTCAACTGGTGCTTCTAAATACGCCTACCCCGGTGTACCTGACCTAAGCCTAATACGTGGGAAGGAGTAAGTAAGTAGCAGCTTAAGTTAAGTTGGTTTTGCCAAGGAATCTGAATCAAGAATTCTCTTTAAGGGTTTAGTCAGCTCCGTACCTGGGTATTAGAAAGCAGGAGGTCGGGTATCTCTCTCTCAGGACTCGATATCCCAGTAACCCGCGAGGGTATCTGGAAACACCGGAGCTGGATTTCTCGGCAGGAGAAAAGACAGCGTCTCTCTCAGTGCGTCAAAGAGGAGGGGCGGCGTCCGTGGGCTCTCGCATCAGCTGGGCTCTCGGGCAAGTAGATAGCCGCTCTGCTCCAAAACCACCACCGTGTGTTTGCTTAAGGCAACGTTGGTATATTTATACCTGAAAGGTGCCGGGTTTTGACGTAAGGTTGGACATAAGACGTCAATGAAGATGTCACTAAGAATTGGCCGTTCTTAGAGTGCTCACAGGAGTTCTAGGACGAAATCAAAACAGAAGCAATGGGGAATTCCCAGGTTGCTGGAGGTTTGGTTTGTTTACAGAACTCGTTGTACTTTCTAGGAGCCTGGGGAAGTAGCCTTGCTTAATTTGGGCAGCATGGGCTATGACTAAATATGGATATGATTCTTATGCCTTTATACAGATATTATTTATTATAACCACACAAGGGCATAAATCAGGACTATCGAATTTAGGGTCCTAGATAGAACTACAACAAGGTGGAGGGATAGAAGAGAGGTAGAGGGGTAGAAGAGAGGTAGAGTAGAGGTAGAGGGGTAGAAGTGAGGTAGAGGGGTGGTAGAGGGGTAGTTGGGTAGAGGGGTAGAAGAGGAGTAGAAGGGTAAAAGGGGGATAAAGGGGTATTAGAGGGGTAGAAGAGGGGTAGAGGGATAGTAGAGGGGAAAAGGGGTAGAGGGGTGGAAGAGGGGTAGAAGGGTAGTAGAGGGGTAGAGGGATAGAAGAGGGGTAGAGGGGTTGAAGAGGGGTAAAGGGGTTGAGAGGTAGAGGGGTAGAAGAGAGGTAGAGGGGTAGAAGAGAGGTAGAGGGGTAGAAGAGAGGTAGTGGTGTAGAAGAGAGGTAGAGTAGAGGTAGAGAGGTAGAAGAGAGGTAGGGGATGGAAGATAGGTAGAAGGGTAGAAGGGTAGCAGAGGGGTAGAGGAGAAGTAGAGGGGTAGAAGAGGTGTAGAGGAGTAGTACAGAGGTAGAGGGGTAGTAGAGGGGTAGTAGAGGGGTTGTAGGGTAGAGGGGTAGCAAATGGGTAGAAGAGGGGTAGAGGGGTAGAAGAGGGGTAGAAAAGGGGAAAAGGGGTAGTAGAGGGGTAGAGGGATAGTAGAGCAGTGCTAGAGGGGTTGAGGGGTAGTAGAGGGGTTATGGGGTAGTAGAGGGGTAAAGGGGTAGAAGAGAGATAAAGGGGTAGAATAGGTATAGAGAGATAGAGGGGTAGTAGCAGGGTTGTAGGGTAGAGGGGTAATAGAGGGGTAGAGAGGTAGTAGAGGAGTAGCGGAGTAGTAGAGCATTAATAGAGGGGTAGTGCGGTAGTAGAGAGCTAGAGGGGTAGAAAAGGGGTAGCGTGGTAGAAGAGGGGTGGAGGAGAAGTAGAGGGGTAGTACAGCAGTAGTAGAGAGGTAGAGGGGTAGTAAAGGGGTAGAAGAGGGCTAGAGGTGTAGAGGGGTAGAAGAGGGGTAGAGGTGTAGAGGGGTAGAACAGGGGTAGTACTGGGGTAGAGGGGTAGTAGAGGGGTATAAGAGGTGTAGAAGAGTGTAGTATTTGGGTAGAGGTGTAGAAGAGGGGTAGAGGGGTAGTAGGTTAGAGGGATAGAAGAGGGTAGAGGTTTAGATCGGTGGAGGGTTAGAAGAGGGGTAGAAGAGGGGTAGAGGGGTAGAAGAAGGGTAGAGGGGTTAAAGAGGGTTAGAGGGGTAGAAGAAAGGTAGAGGGGTAGACGTAGGGTAGAGGGGTAGAAGAGGTGTAGAGGTGAAGAAGAGGGGTAGAAGAGGGGTAGGGGGCTAGAAGAGGGATAGAAAAAGGGTAGAGGGGTATAAGAGGTGTAGAGGGGTAGAAGAGGGTAGTACTGGGGTAGAGGGGTAGAAGAGGGCTAGAGGTGTAGATGGGTAGAGGGTTAGAAGAGGGGAAGAGGGGTAGTAGTGGGGGAGAGGGGTAGAAGAGGGGTAGAGGGGTTGAAGAGGGGTAGAGGGGTGGAAGAAGGGTAGAGCGGTAGAAGAGATGTAGAGGGGAAGAAGAGGGGTAGAAGAGGGGTAGGGGGTTAGAAGAGGGGTAGGAGAAGGATAGAGGGGTAGAAGAGGAGTAGAGGGGTAGAAGAGGTGTAGAGTAGAGCTAGAGGGGTAGAAGAGAGGTAGAGGGGTAGAAGAGAGGTAGAGTAGAGGTAGAGGAATAGAAGAGAGGTAGAGGGGTCGAAGAGAGGCAGAGGGGTAGAAGAGAGGTAGAAGGGTAGCCGAGAGGAAGGGTAGTAGAGGGGTAGTAGAGGGTAGAGGAGGGGTAGTGGGGTAGAAAAGTGGTAGAAGAGGTGTAGAGGGGTAGAATAGTAGAACGGCAGTACAGGGGTAGAAGTGTGGTGGTAGAGGGGCAGTAGAGGGGTAGAAGAGGGGTAGTAAAGCAGTGGTAGAGGGGTTGAGGGGTAGTAGAGGGGTAAAGGGGTAGAAGAGAGGTAGAGTGGTAGAAGGGTAGTAGCGGGGTTGTAGGGTACAGGGGTAATAGAGGGGTAGAAGAGGGGTAGAGGGTTAGAAAGGGGGTAGAGGGGTAGAAGAGTGGTAGGGGGTAGAGAGGTAGTAGAGGGGTAGTAGAGCATTAGTAGAGGGGTAGAAGAGGGGAAGAGGGGTAGTAGAGAGGTAGAGGGGTAGTAGAGGGGTTGAAGAGGGGTAGAAAAGGGGTAGAGGGGTAGTAAAGGGGTCGAAGAGAGGCAGAGGGGTAGAAGAGAGGTAGGAGGGTAGCCGAGAGGTAGTGTAGAGGTAGAGGGGTCGAAGAGAAGTAGAGGGGTAGAAGAGGGGTAGAGTGGTAGAAGAGGGCTTGAGGGATAGAAGAGGGGTAAGAGGGGTAGAAGAGGGGAAGAAGGGTAGTAGAGGGGTAGTAGAGGGTAGTGGGGTAGAAAAGTGGTAGAAGAGGTGTAGAGGGGTAGAATAGTAGAGCGGCAGTAGAGGGGTAGAAGTGTGGTGGTAGAGGGGCAGTGGAGGGGTAGAAGAGGGGTAGTAAAGCAGTGGTAGAGGGGTTGAGGGGTAGTAGAGGGTAAAGGGGTAGAAGAGAGGTAGAGTGGTAGAAGGGTAGTAACGGGGTTGTAGGGTAGAGGGGTAATAGAGGGGTAGAAGAGGGGTAGAGGGTTAGAAAGGGGGTAGAGGGGTAGAAGAGTGGTAGGGGGTAGAGAGGTAGTAGAGGGGTAGAGGGGTAGTAGAGCATTAGTAGAGGGGTAGAGGGGTAGTAGAGGGTTCGAAGAGGGGTAGAGGGGTAGTAGAGAGGTAGAGGGGTTGAAGAGGGGTAGAAAAGGGGTAGAGGGGTAGTAAAGGGGTAGAGGAGAAGTAGAGGGGTAGAGGGTTAGTACCGCAGTAGTAGGGAGGTAGAGGGGTAGTTGAGGGGTAGAAGAGGGGTAGAGCTGTTGAGGGGTAAAAGATGGGTAGTACTAGGGTAGAGGGGTAGTAGAGGGGTAGAAGAGGTGTAGAGGGGTAGAAGAGGGGTAGTTACTGGGGTAGAGGGGTAGAGGGGTAGTAGGGTAGAGGGGTAGAAGAGGGGTAGATGTATAGATGGGTAGAGGGTTAGACGAGGTGTAGAGGTATAGTAGTGGGGGAGAGGGGTAGAAGAGGGGTAGAGGAGGGGTAGAGAGGTAGAAGGGTAGAGAGGTAGAATGGTGTAGAGGGGAAGAAGAGGGGAAGGGGTTTGAAGAGGGGTAGAAGAAGGGTAGTGGGGTAGAAGAGGGGTAGAGGGGTAGAAGAGAGGTAGAGTAGAGGTAGAGGGGTAGAATAGAGGTAGAGGGGTAGAAGAGTAGAAGAGGGGTAGATGGTTAGAAACGGGGTAGAGAGGTAGAAGAGGGGTAGGGGGTAGAGAGGTAGTAGAGGGGTAATGGGGTAGTAGAACATTAGTAGAGGGGTGGAGGGGTAGTAGAGGGGTAGAGGGGTAGAAGAGTGATAGAAAAGGGGTAGAGGGGTAGAAGAGTAGAGGGGTAGTAGAGGGGTAGAGGGGTAGGAGAGAGGTACAATAGAGGTAGAGGGGTAGAAGGAAGGGAGGGGGTAGAAGAGAGGTAGAGGGGTAGAAGAGGAGTAGAGTAGAGGTAGAGGGGTAGAAGAGAGGTAGAGTGGTAGAAGAAAGGTAGAGTGGTGGAAGAGAGGTAGAGAGGTAGTGTAGAGGTGGAGGGGTCGAAGAGAAGTAGAGGGGTAGATGAGGAGAAGAAGAGTAGTAGAGGGGTAGAAGAGGGGTTGAGGCATAGAAGAGGGGTAGAGGGGTATAAGAGGAGAAGAAGGGTAGTAGAGGGGAGAAGAGGGGTAGAGGGGTAGAAGAGGGGTAGTGGGGTAGAAGAGTGGTAGAAGAGGGGAAGAATAGTAGAGGGGTAGAATAGTAGAGGGTATAAGAGGGGTAGAGGGGTAGAAGAGAGGTAGAGGGGTAGAAGAGAAGTAGAGTAGAGGTAGAGGGGTAGAAGAGAGGTAGAGGGGTAGAAGAGAGGTAGAAGGGTAGATGAGAGGTAGTGTAGAGGTAGAGGGGTCGAAGAGAAGTAGAGGGGTAGAGGGGTAGTAGAGGAGTAGAAGAGGGGTAGAGGGGTTAAAGAGGGTTAGAGGGGTAGAAGAAAGGTAGAGGGGTAGACGTAGGGTAGAGGGGTAGAAGAGGTGTAGAGGTGAAGAAGAGGGGTAGAAGAGGGGTAGGGGGCTAGAAGAGGGATAGAAGAAGGGTAGAGGGGTATAAGAGGTGTAGAGGGGTAGAAGAGGGTAGTACTGGGGTAGCGGGGTAGAAGAGGGCTAGAGGTGTAGATGGGTAGAGGGTTAGAAGAGGGGAAGAGGGGTAGTAGTGGGGGAGAGGGGTAGAAGAGGGGTAGAGGGGTTGAAGAGGGGTAGAGGGGTGGAAGAAGGGTAGAGCGGTAGAAGAGATGTAGAGGGGAAGAAGAGGGGTAGAAGAGGGGTAGGGGGTTAGAAGAGGGGTAGGAGAAGGGTAGAGGGGTAGAAGAGGAGTAGAGGGGTAGAAGAGGTGTAGAGTAGAGCTAGAGGGGTAGAAGAGAGGTAGAGGGGTAGAAGAGAGGTAGAGTAGAGGTAGAGGAATAGAAGAGAGGTAGAAGGGTCAAAGAGAGGCAGAGGGGTAGAAGAGAGGTAGAAGGGTAGCCGAGCGGAAGGGTAGTAGAGGGGTAGTAGAGGGTAGAGGAGGGGTAGTGGGGTAGAAAAGTGGTAGAAGAGGTGTAGAGGGGTAGAATAGTAGAGCGGCAGTAGAGGGGTAGAAGTGTGGTGGT
Source organism: Lissotriton helveticus (assembly GCF_964261635.1). Classification (NCBI taxonomy): domain Eukaryota; kingdom Metazoa; phylum Chordata; class Amphibia; order Caudata; family Salamandridae; genus Lissotriton; species Lissotriton helveticus. The sequence goes on from NC_136072.1 coordinate 970,015,700, forward strand.
AGAGGGGCAGTAGAGGGGTAGAAGAGGGGTAGTAAAGCAGTGGTAGAGGGGTTGAGGGGTAGTAGAGGGGTAAAGGGGTAGAAGAGAGGTAGAGTGGTAGAAGGGTAGTAGCGGGGTTGTAGGGTACAGGGGTGATAGAGGGGTAGAAGAGGGGTAGAGGGTTAGAAAGGGGGTAGAGGGGTAGAAGAGTGGTAGGGGGTAGAGAGGTAGTAGAGGGGTAGTAGAGCATTAGTAGAGGGGTAGAGGGGTAGTAGAGGGGTAGAAGAGGGGTAGAGGGGTAGTAGAGAGGTAGAGGGGTAGTAGAGGGGTTGAAGAGGGGTAGAGGGGTAGTAAAGGGGTCGAAGAGAGGCAGAGGGGTAGAAGAGAGGTAGAAGGGTAGCCGAGAGGTAGTGTAGAGGTAGAGGGGTCGAAGAGAAGTAGAGGGGTAGAAGAGGGGTAGAGTGGTAGAAGAGGGCTTGAGGGATAGAAGAGGGGTAAGAGGGGTAGAAGAGGGGAAGAAGGGTAGTAGAGGGGTAGTAGAGGGTAGTGGGGTAGAAAAGTGGTAGAAGAGGTGTAGAGGGGTAGAATAGTAGAGCGGCAGTAGAGGGGTAGAAGTGTGGTGGTAGAGGGGCAGTGGAGGGGTAGAAGAGGGGTAGTAAAGCAGTGGTAGAGGGGTTGAGGGGTAGTAGAGGGTAAAGGGGTAGAAGAGAGGTAGAGTGGTAGAAGGGTAGTAACGGGGTTGTAGGGTAGAGGGGTAATAGAGGGGTAGAAGAGGGGTAGAGGGTTAGAAAGGGGGTAGAGGGGTAGAAGAGCTGTAGGGGGTAGAGAGGTAGTAGAGGGGTAGAGGGGTAGTAGAGCATTAGTAGAGGGGTAGAGGGGTAGTAGAGGGGTAGAAGAGGGGTAGAGGGGTAGTAGAGAGGTAGAGGGGTAGTAGAGGGGTTGAAGAGGGGTAGAAAAGGGGTAGAGGGGTAGTAAAGGGGTAGAGGAGAAGTAGAGGGGTAGAGGGTTAGTACCGCAGTAGTAGGGAGGTAGAGGGGTAGTAGAGGGGTAGAAGAGGGGTAGAGCTGTTGAGGGGTAAAAGAGGGGTAGTACTAGGGTAGAGGGGTAGTAGCGGGGTAGAAGAGGTGTAGAGGGGTAGAAGAGGGGTAGTTACTGGGGTAGAGGGGTAGAGGGGTAGTAGGGTAGAGGGGTAGAAGAGGGGTAGATGTATAGATGGGTAGAGGGTTAGACGAGGTGTAGAGGTATAGTAGTGGGGGAGAGGGGTAGAAGAGGGGTAGAGGAGGGATAGAGAGGTAGAAGAAGGGTAGAGAGGTAGAATGGTGTAGAGGGGAAGAAGAGGGGAAGGGGTTTGAAGAGGGGTAGAAGAAGGGTAGTGGGGTAGAAGAGGGGTAGAGGGGTAGAAGAGAGGTAGAGTAGAGGTAGAGGGGTAGAAGAGAGGTAGAGGGGTAGAAGAGTAGAAGAGGGGTAGATGGTTAGAAACGGGGTAGAGAGGTAGAGGAGGGGTAGGGGGTAGAGAGGTAGTAGAGGGGTAATGGGGTAGTAGAGCATTAGTAGTGGGGTGGAGGGGTAGTAGAGGGGTAGAGGGGTAGAAGAGTGGTAGAAAAGGGGTAGAGGGGTAGAAGAGTAGAGGGGTAGTAGAGGGGTAGAGGAGTAGGAGAGAGGTACAATAGAGGTAGAGGGGTAGAAGGGAGGGAGGGGGTAGAAGAGAGGTAGAGGGGTAGAAGAGGAGTAGAGTAGAGGTAGAGGGGTAGAAGAGAGGTAGAGTGGTAGAAGAAAGGTAGAGTGGTAGAAGAGAGGTAGAAGGGTAGATGAGAGGTAGTGTAGAGGTGGAGGGGAAGAAGAGAAGTAGAGGGGTAGATGAGGGGAAGAAGAGTAGTAGAGGGGTAGAAGAGGGGTTGAGGCATAGAAGAGGGGTAGAGGGGTATAGGAGGGGAAGAAGGGTAGTAGAGGGGAGACGAGGGGTAGAGGGGTAGAAGAGGGGTAGTGGGGTAGAAGAGTGGTAGAAGAGGGGAAGAATAGTAGAGGGGTAGAATAGTAGAGGGTATAAGAGGGGTAGAGGGGTATAAGAGAGGTAGAGGGGTAGAAGAGAAGTAGAGTAGAGGTAGAGGGGTAGAAGAGAGGTAGAGGGGTAGAAGAGAGGTAGAAGGGTAGATGAGAGGTAGTGTAGAGGTAGAGGGGTCGAAGAGAAGTAGAGGGGTAGAGGGGTAGTAGAGGAGTAGAAGAGGGGTAGAGGGGTTAAAGAGGGTTAGAGGGGTAGAAGAAAGGTAGAGGGGTAGACGTAGGGTAGAGGGGTAGAAGAGGTGTAGAGGTGAAGAAGAGGGGTAGAAGAGGGGTAGGGGGCTAGAAGAGGGATAGAAGAAGGGTAGAGGGGTATAAGAGGTGTAGAGGGGTAGAAGAGGGTAGTACTGGGGTAGCGGGGTAGAAGAGGGCTAGAGGTGTAGATGGGTAGAGGGTTAGAAGAGGGGAAGAGGGGTAGTAGTGGGGGAGAGGGGTAGAAGAGGGGTAGAGGGGTTGAAGAGGGGTAGAGGGGTGGAAGAAGGGTAGAGCGGTAGAAGAGATGTAGAGGGGAAGAAGAGGGGTAGAAGAGGGGTAGGGGGTTAGAAGAGGGGTAGGAGAAGGGTAGAGGGGTAGAAGAGGAGTAGAGGGGTAGAAGAGGTGTAGAGTAGAGCTAGAGGGGTAGAAGAGAGGTAGAGGGGTAGAAGAGAGGTAGAGTAGAGGTAGAGGAATAGAAGAGAGGTAGAAGGGTCGAAGAGAGGCAGAGGGGTAGAAGAGAGGTAGAGGGGTAGAAGAGAGGTAGAAGGGTAGATGAGAGGTAGTGTAGAGGTAGAGGGGTCGAAGAGAAGTAGAGGGGTAGAGGGGTAGTAGAGGAGTAGAAGAGGGGTTGAGGGATAGAAGAGGGGTAGAAGAGGGGAAGAAGGGTAGTAGAGGGGTAGAAGAGGGGAAGAAGGGTAGTAGAGGGGTAGTAGAGAGTAGAAGATGTGTAGAGGGGTAGAAGAGGGACAGTGGGATAGAAGAGTGGTAGAAGAGGAGTAGAGGGGTAGAATAGTAGAGGGGTAGAAGAGGGGTTCAGGGGTAGAAGAGAGGTAGAGTAAAGGTAGAGGTGTAGAAGAGAGGTTGAGGGGTAGAAGAGGGGTAGAGGGGTAGTAGGGGGTAGAGGGGTAGAAGAGGGGTAGAGTATAGGTAGAGGGGTAGAAGAGAGGTAGGGGGTAGAAGAGAGGTAGAGAGGTAGAGGGGTAGAAGAGAGGTAGAAGGGTAGACGAGAGGTAGCATAGAGGTGGAGGGGTCGAAGAGAAGTAAAGGGGTAGATGAGGGGTAGAGGAGTAGTAGAGGGGTAGAAGAGGGGTTGAGGGGTAGAAGAGGGGAAGAAGGGTAGTAGAGGGTAGAAGAGGGGTAGAAGAGAGTTAGTGGGGTAGAAGAGTGGTAGAAGAGGGGTAGAATAGTAGAGGGGTAGAAGAGGGGTAGAGGGGGTAGAAGAGAAGAAGAGTAGAGGTAGAGGGGTAGAAGAGAGTTGGAGGGGTAGAAGAGTGGTAGAAGAGTGGTAGAGGGGTAGAAGAGCAGAGGGGTAGATGGGTAGAAAAGGGGTAGAGGGGTAGTGGAAGGGTAGAGGGGTAGTAGAGGGGTAGTAGAGGGGTAGCAGAGTGGTAGAGGGGTAGTAGAGAGGTAGAGTGGTGGTAGAGGGGTGCGAGTGGGATAGAGGGGTATATGAGGGGTAGGGGATAGAAGAGGGGTAGAGGGATAGTAGAGGGGAAGAGGGGTAGAGGGGAGTAGAGGGGTAGAAGGGAGGAAGAGGGGTAGAAGAGAGGTAGAGGGATAGAAGAGAGGTAGAGGGGTAGAAGAGAGGTAGAGTAGAGGTAGAGGGGTAGAAGAGAGGTAGAGGGGTGGTAGAGGGGTAGAGGGGCAGACGAGTAGAAGAGAGGTAGAGGGGTAGAAGAGAGGTTGTAGTGTAGTTCCTATATTCCCAATAGGCTCTGCGCATTGGAATAATATATTCAGCAGTGTAGACGTAGGACTGAGGTCGACTAGGTCTCTACTGACTATATTAGACTTAAGGTTTGCCAGCTAGCTCAGAGGTCACTAGAAACTTTCTTGAATAAACAAGGAGGAGTTTAACCTCCCTGGATAGACAAGAAGGGATTAGCTTCTGACAACCATAAAACATGACAACTTTGCTCCCTCAGAATATGAGTGTATCTCTAGAGTCGTGTGAAAACAATAGACAGCTATTTCACTCAGTCAAGCGTGCATACTTAGTTTCACCAGAGTGCATAGAAAAGAGAGACGGGCGTTTTCAATAAAAGGTGTTATTTATTGAGCAGTCTTCTTTCTCATACAAGAGAAATGAATTGCCACAATTGCAATACTTAGAGTAAAGTAAAGTGCGTACAGTAAAAGGAGTATTATGAAATAATACTGTAAAAGCATTGATATGGTTTCTTAGCCATATGTTTCTTTAAAATAGATAAAATATATGCATACAAATATACATTGACTAACATACTCAACTGGTGCTTCTAAATACGCCTACCCCGGTGTACCTGACCTAAGCCTAATACGTGGGAAGGAGTAAGTAAGTAGCAGCTTAAGTTAAGTTGGTTTTGCCAAGGAATCTGAATCAAGAATTCTCTTTAAGGGTTTAGTCAGCTCCGTACCTGGGTATTAGAAAGCAGGAGGTCGGGTATCTCTCTCTCAGGACTCGATATCCCAGTAACCCGCGAGGGTATCTGGAAACACCGGAGCTGGATTTCTCGGCAGGAGAAAAGACAGCGTCTCTCTCAGTGCGTCAAAGAGGAGGGGCGGCGTCCGTGGGCTCTCGCATCAGCTGGGCTCTCGGGCAAGTAGATAGCCGCTCTGCTCCAAAACCACCACCGTGTGTTTGCTTAAGGCAACGTTGGTATATTTATACCTGAAAGGTGCCGGGTTTTGACGTAAGGTTGGACATAAGACGTCAATGAAGATGTCACTAAGAATTGGCCGTTCTTAGAGTGCTCACAGGAGTTCTAGCACGAAATCAAAACAGAAGCAATGGGGAATTCCCAGGTTGCTGGAGGTTTGGTTTGTTTACAGAACTCGTTGTACTTTCTAGGAGCCTGGGGAAGTAGCCTTGCTTAATTTGGGCAGCATGGGCTATGACTAAATATGGATATGATTCTTATGCCTTTATACGGATATTATTTATTATAACCACACAAGGGCATAAATCAGGACTATCGAATTTAGGGTCCTAGATAGAACTACAACAAGGTAGAGGGATAGAAGAGAGGTAGAGGGGTAGAAGAGAGGTAGAGTAGAGGTAGAGGGGTAGAAGTGAGGTAGAGGGGTGGTAGAGGGGTAGTTGGGTAGAGGGGTAGAAGAGGAGTAGAAGGGTAAAAGGGGGATAAAGGGGTATTAGAGGGGTAGAAGAGGGGTAGAGGGATAGTAGAGGGGAAAAGGGGTAGAGGGGTGGAAGAGGGGTAGAAGGGTAGTAGAGGGGTAGAGGGATAGAAGAGGGTAGAGGGGTTGAAGAGGGGTAAAGGGGTTGAGAGGTAGAGGGGTAGAAGAGAGGTAGAGGGGTAGAAGAGAGGTAGAGGGGTAGAAGAGAGGTAGTGGTGTAGAAGAGAGGTAGAGTAGAGGTAGAGGGGTAGAAGAGAGGTAGGGATATATAGGCAAATGAAAAGGAAGCTATTGACTTCAATATTTTAACTGTATAAGGGAATTATAGTTTGTTCCTTATTAAGGCTTTCGGAGTTTTAATATTTGTTGTGAGTATTTTGAGAGTATTGTCAGAGAGTTAATTATGTCTAAATGTAACAGCGTAAAACCCCGTCCCGCCCTAGCTAATCTTGACAATTATCTTGTTAAAGTAGTAGATAAAATTAATAAAGATCGCCGACTATCATTGGGTCGGAGGAGCCCCTCTGTCCCTCTACCTAGCTCACCCAAGTCACCTATATCCTTGTCGACCTCTTTAGTCGATGTCAGTTGCAACCCGGAGTTCCCTGTTCTACCAACTATGGCTACTCCTATAGAACTAGAGCCTAACCTGGTTATGCCCGAGTCCCCTCTTGATATTACAGTATCTGGCTCCCCGGCTCCAAGAGCCCAGAGGGTATTAAGATCTGGGAGGAATATCAGTAGGATAAATATACCAAAACGGGGGGGGAAGCATAACAAAAAAAGACCGGAGCCACCATCTAACAGCACCATAAGCGACCCAGAAGCTGTTATTAGTAATCCCCAAGTTCCTGAACAGTTAGAGCTCTTGATTAGCATTATTGATGTAAAGTTTGATAAAATCATCAAACCTCTAATGGACAAACTTAACACAATTTCGGGGGAGGTAATGAGGTTGGGAGGCCTTTTGAGTTTACATTCAGGGTCTAATGTTATCTTAGAAGCTAGTACAAGGGTTAATGGTTCTATAACTGAGATACCAAAGATTCCCAAAGAGGGACCATGCCCAGTTACTGTAGCTGTATTCAACCCTGTGCCTACGGTGTCTTTAAATACCCCTATTGCCTTAGTTCCTGCGGATAAGCCAGGGCCAGTTAAAGAGAAGACCAAGGCGACATGGTTATTTGCAACCCGACTTACCACCAGACTGTGCCCCATATGTGGCAGTCCTGACCAATGTTCCACCAGTCAGGGAGTCAGGACCTTATGGCAATTTGGAAACACACGAATCCCTCAAGAATAAAACTGTGGGTTGGCTCAACCGAGAGTGTGGTTTCCCAGTAGCTCTGTCTGATCAGATTCTAACCACCACTAGAACTAATTGGATAGGGAAATCACATAAAAATATTAGTGGCGACTGTGTAATAGTTAATTTTAAAAATCCACATCTTGCCACCACCTCTTTGATTAGAGCTACCTCCCGCCTACCGAATGATCAGGGAATTTCACTAAGGCCTTTGGTTTTTTTTTACAGACATTTATTTGCTCAGCCTACAAATGACTCTGGGGGGAGAAGAGGTAGTGCCTATAGTATGTCTAGAGGTTTTGAGTTGGTAACATCCAATCGTTACCAACCTCTGAGCGATTTAAACTCCAACGATTGACTGAACTCTGACCAGAACTCCTCCCTGCCTGAAGTAAAAATTGTACCCTGTGATGGAGAGTTAGAAGGAAATGATATAGGGCCTCCTGCTATTGTAAGCGAGAAATATGATTGCCGCATGATTTGCAGTGCAGTAGTGGAACCTGTTGGGTGTATTGAGGGTCTATACATAGCAGATAGGTTAAGTGTAACTTACCCTAATTCTAATGTTGCACAGGACAATCATCGTATCAGTCCAACTATCACTACCGCCGAAACTATGCAAACACCCACTGGACCTCCAAGCTGTTTTTTCGCCAGTTGGAATGTTGCGGGTCTAAAATCTAAAGAGGACTGTCTGGGGTGGACGGAATTTGTTGATCTTTTTGATATTATCTGCCTCCAGGAAACTTGGTGTAAAAATTTTACCGGTTATACCGGTTTTGTTTCTTACCAATTACCCGCTACGGCATCAAGCTCAGGTAGAGCTACGGGCAGGCTTTTGGTTTTGATTTCTGTTAAAATCCCTATAATCGTTAAAAAACATGTCTTAGTGGGGGCTCACTCTCAAATTGTATGGTTGTCACAAGAGGAGGGAAGAAATATCCTTCTAATTAATTTTTATAATAACATTTTCGACGGCACCAGGCATTTGGTGATTAATGCCTTAGAGAGTGCTGATGGTCGAATGTTATTTTCGAATTTATTTTGGCAGGGGATTTTAATATTGCAGTTTGTCCCCTTTCCCACCAAAGTACGTGTGGGGTCACTAATCGTGTTGGGGATGCCAATCTCCATTTTCCCCATAACATGTACGGTGAATCTTTGAACAATCTGTTAGCAGTACTTGATATGGAAATATTGGAGAATGAGAAGAATGATTTAGGTGAGAGTATCCCCACCTTTGTAGGTAGGGGGGCAAATACTGTTATTAATTTTATATGTATGTCTTCTAATCTTATCCCCTGGAGTTTGGCCCCTAGAGTCGTGGATATCATGCTTAGCGACCACAACTGTATAACTATTGAGGCCACACTCTGGAAAGAAAAACCTGTACCTGATTTGGGTGTTATTGCTAACATTGAACCCCATAGACCTAACGGTACTAGGTTAAGATGGAAAGGGGATAAAGCTGAAATGACGTCTGATTTAATCATAAATAGCTGCTTATCAGAAATCACTGCGATCCTTGAGCAAGCTAACGTCACTGTTGAACTTATTGGACATTTTACTAGAATTAATACCATCATTGCAACAAGTTTACCCAAAATAGCTGGGTGTAAGTCCGACCAACGAAGGGGATGGTTTGATCATGCATGCACTATTGCGCTTAAAGAGCTTAAAGAGGCTCCGGCAGCCAAACCTAGAGTTAGGAGCCAGGTGTCCCAGCTTAGAATAAACTATAAGATAATTTTAAAGCGAAGGAAGACTGAGTTACAGCTTGAGGCCTGGGATAAATTGACTCTGGCTGCAGAGTCAAAAAATTGTACACTATTTTGGGCTACTGTTAATTGCCCGTTTCTCAAAGATGAAAAGGTACCAGAATTAACATCTATGGTTAATATGGATACATGCATCTCCCACTTCTCTAATATCTTTGACTCAGATAAAGTCTTGGGTAACTGTAAGGACGGTTGGCCCATCGTCCCTTTGGAAATCACTATTACAGAGGTTCTGGACAGCGTTAGAGCTAGCAAAGGGGGAAAGGCTCAGGGACCTGATGGGGTGCCCATTGAAGTTTATAAGACAGTCCCCGAGGTATGGGGCCCACTGCTGGTTAAAGTTTTTAATTCAGCGGTTTGTCATGGGATACCCCCAACCCGGGAAGAATCAACTATCATTCCCATATTTAAGAAAGGCGACCGGGGGGATGTGAAAAATTATTGTCCAATTTCCTTGTTGGATTCCTCTGTGAAAATTATGAGCCGGGTCCTTCTGGTTAGACTGGAAGAATGGGCTGAAACCAACGGGATCCTGGCTAACTGCCAGTTTGGGTTCAGAAAAGGGCGTGGGACAATTGAGCAATGCTTAAATCTCGAACTTTTGATCGGGAAATACACCCAGGCCAAGAAGGGCTCTATCTACCTCTGTTTCGCAGATTTGAGTAGCGCTTTCGATATGGTGGACCACGCTGTTCTTTGGGCAACATTGATTGAAATGGGGGCACCCGAGGGTATCGTCTTTTTTTTGGCCCGACTCTATGTTAAATTATGTACCAGCGTTAGATACGGCAAAAATGGGGAGTGTACCACCAAATTTAAGATCGGGAGGGGTATAAGGCAGGGGTGTGTTTTAGCCCCCTTGCTTTTTACACTTTTCATTAACAAAGTGGACTCGGTTCTACAGACAGTAGCGGCAGATGCCCCGAGAGTTAATGATTTTAATGTCCCTGTATTACTCTACGCGGACGATGCCGTGCTGCTGTCTAGGACTCCGATAGGCCTTCAACGCTTGATGGACAGGTTTTCGCAATTTATCAAGAGCAGAAAACTTGTGATTAATAAAACCAAAACCTATGTTATGGAGTGTGGGCCAGGGCTGAGTAAGCCCCAGTCTTATTATATAGAAGGTCAAAGGGTCCAAAAAGTTGACAACTTTTGTTACCTTGGCATTAACTTTTCTAAGAATTGCAGCTGGGCCAGTGAGCATAAGAATGTTAGGACTAAGATGATGAGGAGTGCCAACGGGGTGTTTACTTTCGCCACCAAATTAGGGGACAAACGGATAAAAGACATGCTTAAGATTTTTCAGTCTAGATGTCTCTCCGTTGCCCTTTATGGGGCAGGGGTTTGGGGTCAGGCCCCAGCTGGGAGCCTGACAAACTCAAAGGGAGAGAAAAGAAAGTAGCAAATCTCTCTTTGGGACCTAATAGTGTCCTCTTTTCATACCCAGACTGCACATTTGATCTGGAGAAAGACAAGAAAAAAGAGAAGATACAAGAAAAGGAAAAGGATACCCATCAGCCCACTCATAAGTGGAATCTCGTCATCTGGGTATGTGTTGGTAAATGGTGTCCTCTAGGCTCTACCTTGGAATGGATCCATAGGACTGCCTAGCGATGGACCCAGAACATTACACCAACAGATGACAGTATATGAGCGGGAGGGGCTAAGTTTGCAGTGCTCAAAGAAAAAGAAGAAAAAAGGAAAATGATCCAACTGATTCTAAAAATACCTACAGTGATGTCATAAAACACTTTATTGGGGCTGACCATCAAAGTGGTATGGTTAAAAACAGTGTGCTGATAGCATGTAAAGAATTGCTACCCACCAGTGTTGTTATTGGTCAACATGTTTCAGCCGAAAATGGCTTTCGTCAGGACCTATGGTGCTACTGCAACACTTACTTAATAGATGTGAAGTTGAATCTACACCCGCTTTCCAAAGTAAAAATAGTGTATCTTCTCCTGTATAGACAAAATACAAAAAGAAAGAAACAGAGACACAGACACATAATGTCAACAGAACAAGTTCAAAGACTTCAAGCTCATGTTTCTGTGGTCTTTAAGATATGACTATAAACACTAATAAGACACTCACCCTTATTGTGGGGAGAAAGAACCTCACCTCACCTGGCCACTGCTCAGGATAAAAGGAGGCCACGCACTGGAAATAGACAAAACACTATTAAAGTTATAACCAGTGGTGGTAGATAGAAAATAAGCAAAAGAGAAAAAGGATTCAAAACACATAAATAGGAGATACACATGGTAAAACAGTATGGCCAGAATGGTTTCTTAGCATCAGGAGAGTATGCCCAAAACATCACTTACTGCACTTGCTTACACAGAACTGTAACCTACAACATAGAAAAGCCACAGCTAGCAAACTGCAGTCGCTGCGAATTGAGGCACCTACTCCTGTGCTCTCAAGTTTGTACTCTAAAACCAAAAGAGTCCTGCTAACTATCCCACCGCCACTGACCTCTCCGTCGTTGCCTCGGAGTAAAGACTGAGCCGAGGGGGAGGCAATGACTGATGGTCACACGTGGTGTTAAATACACACTGAGGCGGACCTGAGAGGAAACTCATTATTCCCTGGTTCGATTGGTTGTCGGCCTCTTTAGGTGTTGGCCAATAGGAAATAGGCTCGCAGACAGCCAAAAAGTCAAACGCGGTGTTGAATAGACACTGCGGCGGACCTGAGAGGGAACTCTTTATTCCCTGGTTCGATTGGTTGTCGGCCTCTTAAGGTGTTGGCCAATAGGAAAAGGGCTCGCAGTTAGCCAGAAAGAACCACCACGGAAAAACACGGCCGCATTGGCAGGCGGACCCGTGAGACGTGAAAATAGTGTATATTGTGTCTTTAATCCACCCTGAGTTTAAAACAAACCCCGGAAGTAGCAGCTGTCAACCGCGCCACTCTAAAAACAACGCTGTCGGACCTTTATGGAAAATGTCAAAACGGACACCGCTGCAGGCCCGCGCATTGGTTGCAGCGGAGCCAATCAGCGGTGTCCATGTGTAATCACACTCGGGTAGCCCGGCCTCGCATGGTGTCACGCAGCAAGCATGTTGAAATGCAAGCCCATATGTCTGAACCTAATGGTTTACGGACATAATGACAAGCATGGAAAATATCCACACGCACCAAGTAAGTAGCGAAACTAAGTGTGTAGCAAGCCTCAATGTGTATTCGTCGTAGGGGCAATGCTAGGAGGTCGCGCATTGGTTAATGCTTAGCCAATCCGCAGCGCCCGTCTGTCAAATATCAGACGGACCGTATTACTGACCCAGACTCGTGTAAACACTCTACCCAGTCTGTCCCGATATTCCCAACAAATGAAGAGGAATGAACCAACATAGATAGTAGATAGAGAGGCAGGCCCATCCCAGTGACGATGCTGAAATCACTGGAGGCTCCCCCGTTTCTTAGAGACAGGGCCCAGCAGCCACTGTTCAACAAGGGAAAGCACTCGTATAAAAGGGCTCTAGCTCTGTGTGTATGAAAAGTGTATTATCGGTGTCTAAATAACTGAATTGTGTGTTAAATTCATGATAGCAGAAGAAACTTATTGGAACCCTCTCAAATCAGGTGGGTAGACCCGACACATAACGAACACTATAAACACCCAGAGAAATTGGAATAGTCAGGTGTCCTCGAGGCAGGAGGGCATGCTGAAAAAGCAAGGTGTCTCCAGTGCCTCCAATGCTTGTTAGTGACTCTGTAATAGGCAGAACCCAAGGAAGAACTCAATGGGCCTTGCCTAGATGGTCCAGATGAATGCACCTAATCATCCACGGATCATCACAGCCTCTACTGGATCCCATTGAGACAGAGGTGTGTAGTGGTGCTCAGCACATCAAGATATATACTAGTGCATTCACAACTGCATCCAAGGAATGTCATCATTCAATCCCTCTGTATCACTATGAAGTTTGAAAACCCACTTTTGTTCTTTCCTCAGCAGGAAAAGTGAAACATCTGTAACATGACTGGGTATATAGGGTTGCTCAAGAACCAGCCATCTAAGTTCATCAGGACTGTGTCTCTTGTCGAGAAAGTGAGTGGTGAGCCGTGTTGCCTGCTTTTTGCGTCTCATGGTGCTCATATGTTCCTGCACGCGCAATTTGATTTTTCTTGCGGTCATACCGATATACCTTAAACCACAAGGGCAGGTAATCTGGTATATCACTTTCTCACTATTGCAATTGGTGTGGCGTTTCAACTGCCAAGGTCGAGAGGTCCCGATGTCCACTTCAAGAGTTTTGGTAGTTAGCTGACAAACTGAGCAGTTCCCGCACGGATGATGTCCTCGTACCGGAGGCAGACCCCATAGAGTGGGTGAAGATTCACCCAATTCTTGTCGAGGTCGTGTATGAACAAGAGAATCTCTCAGGTTGTTCCCCCTTTTAAATGAAAAGAGTGGCAGGGGAATGCTCTCACCAGAACTATTCAGGATGCGCCACCTCTTCCTGATCATCTTTTGGATTTTAGAAGATGATGTGTTGTACGTTGTCACACACACCAGCCTGTCCAGTGGTGGTTTCATGACTGGAGGTTCTAACAAAGCTTCCCGATGGTTATTCGCAGCGCGTTTCAAAGAAGTCCGGACAAGATTGTTCGGATAGCGTCGCACTCTCAGCTTCGTGGAGAGATCTTTCGCTTTTTGACGGAAATCTGTAATGTTAGAACAATTCCTCCGGACCCTCAAGAACTGCCCGAAGGGGAGGTTCTCACGGAGGGAACGGGGGTGATGGCTATCGAATCTCAACAAGGAGTTTCGAGCCATGGGTTTCCGATAAAGGGAACTTGCCAAATGTCCATCTTCTGGAAAAATGACAAGATCCAGGAAGGGGAGCTCTGTTCTACTATACTCCAGGGTGAACCTCAAGTAGGCATTCTGACCATTAAGCCACTCCTGAAAAAGCAAGAGGGATGGTACATCACCACGCCAGACGACAAGAATGTCGTCGATGTACCGCTTCCACATCATCAATTGATGATGATGAGGATTGTTGGTACTCAGTACGTGGTGGGTCTCAAAATGGTGGACATACAAATTAGCCAAACTGGGCGCAAATTTGCTGCCCATTGATGTCCCCGAGGTTTGTAAATACAGAGAATCCTCAAAAGCAAAGAAGTTTTCAGTCATGGCAATTCGAGCCAATTCCATGACAAAGTGAGTGGGAGTTGTCAAGGTGGAAGGAAAAGTCTCTAAAAGTTCTTGTACAGTTTGTAGTGTCTCAATTTGAGGGATACAAGTGTATAATGATTCGACATCAAAACTAGCTAAGATGTCAGTATTGATGTCGAAGATCACCTCAGGTAGAATTCGCAGGACATCTTTAGTGTCCTGGAGATAGGTCGGCATTGTTTTGACAATGGGACTCAAAAAGATATCGACAAAGGAGGACAAAGGTTCGAGCAAAGATCCAATGCCTGAAATGATCGGATGGCCCGGAGGGGGTCTCGCAGGCTTGTGAATCTTTGGAAGGATGTAGAAATAAGGAGTGATGGGACACTTGGTGACTAAAAAGGTTGCCTCTTTTGGAGTAATCCAGCCTTCTGTGCTGGCTTCCTCTACCAAATGTTTGATCTCGTTAGTTAACCGTGGCGTGGGATTTTCAGCAAGGAGGGTGTAGAACTGAGCATTGCCTAGTTGTCTAAGACACTCAGCTCGGTAGTCAGTCGTGTTAAGAATGACTATAGCACCCCCCTTGTCTGCTGGTTTAATTACTATCCCAGTGTCTTTCGAGAGAGTGTCAAGGGCTGATCTGTCTCTTTTGGATGTGTTCTGATATTTCCCATCTTTGGAAAAATCGATCGATTTTAGATCTTGGAGTATTGCAGCCTCAAAAGTACCAACTTTGGACGGTACCTGTTGCAATAGGGGCATGAAGGTAGATTTGACTTTCAGACCTGTACTAGTGTCTTCGATCGGAGTATCCATTACTTTGTTTTTGAAGAAGTAGTGCAGCCTGATGGTTCTGAAAAAACGTTCAATCTCCCCTCGTATCAAAAAAGGTTCCCCACTGTAAGTCGGAACAAACCCAAGGCCTCTATTTAAGACATCCTGTTCAGTTGGAGTGATCACTCGACTGCTTAGGTTCACTACCAAGTCTTCATCCTCATGTGAATTACTCATTGCCCTTGTTTGTTGTGAGTTGTGAGCCAATTCAGAATGTGAAGAATCCAGGCGGATTTTGGCGGTCTGGGTTTCGATGATGAGTTCCTCAAATTTTAGAAGGGCAAATCAAGACCACCCTAACAACAAAAAAATTTGAAAAACAATTAGAAGACTCCAATAAAGCAAACAAGGAGTACAAAGAACCGATCTTTTTCGCCAAGATAGAAAAATTCAAGAAAGACCTGGCTAAATTCTCACATGAGAAGGTGTATCCTTACACCAGTGACAATTACACTCCCACTGACACCAACAAACCTAAACATACTGTAGGCTCTTCATATGCTACATCATCAGAGACTGACTCTTCAGGCTCAGATAGCGGAGACAACAGCCAACCCAGAGGCAGAGGCCGTGGGAATCGACCAAATCGTCGATACAATGGTCGTGGAAACATGTACCAAACAGGGTCATGGTGGCCACCAGCCCCATGGGGTTATCCCCAGTTTCCCCCTCCTATGTCTCATTACCCGATGCAGCCTCAGTATTTCGATAACCAGGCTTTTTTGGGACAGGGCCGCGGTTGGAACAGAGGCAGGCGGAGAGGCCAAAATCAAGGGCAAGTACAGTGGGCAGACAACCAGGACTCTGCAATGACTCACAACAAACAAGGGCAATGAGTAATTCACATGAGGATGAAGACTTGGTAGTGAACCTAAGCAGTCGAGTGATCACTCCAACTGAACAGGATGTCTTAAATAGAGGCCTTGGGTTTGTTCCGACTTACAGTGGGGAACCTTTTTTGATACGAGGGGAGATTGAACGTTTTTTCAGAACCATCAGGCTGCACTACTTCTTCAAAAACAAAGTAATGGATACTCCGATCGAAGACACTAGTACAGGTCTGAAAGTCAAATCTACCTTCATGCCCCTATTGCAACAGGTACCGTCCAAAGTTGGTACTTTTGAGGCTGCAATACTCCAAGATCTAAAATCGATCGATTTTTCCAAAGATGGGAAATATCAGAACACATCCAAAAGAGACAGATCAGCCCTTGACACTCTCTCGAAAGACACTGGGATAGTAATTAAACCAGCAGACAAGGGGGGTGCTATAGTCATTCTTAACACGACTGACTACCGAGCTGAGTGTCTTAGACAACTAGGCAATGCTCAGTTCTACACCCTCCTTGCTGAAAATCCCATGCCACGGTTAACTAACGAGATCAAACATTTGGTAGAGGGAGCCAGCACAGAAGGCTGGATTACTCCAAAAGAGGCAACCTTTTTAGTCACCAAGTGTCCCATCACTCCTTATTTCTACATCCTTCCAAAGATTCACAAGCCTGCGAGACCCCCTCCGGGCCGTCCGATCATTTCGGGCATTGGATCTTTGCTCGAACCTTTGTCCTCCTTTGTCGATATCTTTTTGAGTCCCATTGTCAAAACAATGCCGACCTATCTCCAGGACACTAAAGATGTCCTGCGAATTCTACCTGAGGTGATCTTCGACATCAATACTGACATCTTAGCTAGTTTTGATGTCGAATCATTATACACTTGTATCCCTCAAATTGAGACACTACAAACTGTACAAGAACTTTTAGAGACTTTTCCTTCCACCTTGACAACTCCCACTCACTTTGTCATGGAATTGGCTCGAATTGCCATGACTGAAAACTTCTTTGCTTTTGAGGATTCTCTGTATTTACAAACCTCGGGGACATCAATGGGCAGCAAATTTGCGCCCAGTTTGGCTAATTTGTATGTCCACCATTTTGAGACCCACCACGTACTGAGTACCAACAATCCTCATCATCATCAATTGATGATGTGGAAGCGGTACATCGACGACATTCTTGTCGTCTGGCGTGGTGATGTACCATCCCTCTTGCTTTTTCAGGAGTGGCTTAATGGTCAGAATGCCTACTTGAGGTTCACCCTGGAGTATAGTAGAACAGAGCTCTCCTTCCTGGATCTTGTCATTTTTCCAGAAGATGGACATTTGGCAAGTTCCCTTTATCGGAAACCCATGGCTCGAAACTCCTTGTTGAGATTCGATAGCCATCACCCCCGTTCCCTCCGTGAGAACCTCCCCTTCGGGCAGTTCTTGAGGGTCCGGAGGAATTGTTCTAACATTACAGATTTCCGTCAAAAAGCGAAAGATCTCTCCACGAAGCTGAGAGTGCGACGCTATCCGAACAATCTTGTCCGGACTTCTTTGAAACGCGCTGCGAATAACCATCGGGAAGCTTTGTTAGAACCTCCAGTCATGAAACCACCACTGGACAGGCTGGTGTGTGTGACAACGTACAACACATCATCTTCTAAAATCCAAAAGATGATCAGGAAGAGGTGGCGCATCCTGAATAGTTCTGGTGAGAGCATTCCCCTGCCACTCTTTTCATTTAAAAGGGGGAACAACCTGAGAGATTCTCTTGTTCATACACGACCTCGACAAGAATTGGGTGAATCTTCACCCACTCTATGGGGTCTGCCTCCGGTACGAGGACATCTTCCGTGCGGGAACTGCTCAGTTTGTCCGCTAACTACCAAAACTCTTGAAGTGGACATCGGGACCTCTCGACCTTGGCAGTTGAAACGCCACACCAATTGCAATAGTGAGAAAGTGATATACCAGATTACCTGCCCTTGTGGTTTAAGGTATATCGGTATGACCGCAAGAAAAATCAAATTGCGCGTGCAGGAACATATGAGCACCATGAGACGCAAAAAGCAGGCAACACGGCTCACCACTCACTTTCTCGACAAGAGACACAGTCCTGATGAACTTAGATGGCTGGTTCTTGAGCAACCCTATATACCCAGTCATGTTACAGATGTTTCACTTTTCCTGCTGAGGAAAGAACAAAAGTGGGTTTTCAAACTTCATAGTGATACAGAGGGATTGAATGATGACATTCCTTGGATGCAGTTGTGAATGCACTAGTATATATCTTGATGTGCTGAGCACCACTACACACCTCTGTCTCAATGGGATCCAGTAGAGGCTGTGATGATCCGTGGATGATTAGGTGCATTCATCTGGACCATCTAGGCAAGGCCCATTGAGTTCTTCCTTGGGTTCTGCCTATTACAGAGTCACTAACAGGCATTGGAGGCACTGGAGACACCTTGCTTTTTCAGCACGCCCTCCTGCCTTGAGGACACCTGACTATTCCAATTTCTCTGGGTGTTTATAGTGTTCGTTATGTGTCGGGTCTACCCACCTGATTTGAGAGGGTTCCAATAAGTTTCTTCTGCTATCATGAATTTAACACACAATTCATTTATTTAGACACCGATAATACACTTTTCATACACACAGAGCTAGAGCCCTTTTATACGAGTGCTTTCCCTTGTTGAACAGTGGCTGCTGGGCCCTGTCTCTAAGAAACGGGGGAGCCTCCAGTGATTTCAGCATCGTCACTGGGATGGGCCTGCCTCTCTATCTACTATCTATGTCGGTTCATTCCTCTTCATTTGTTGGGAATATCGGGACAGACTGGGTAGAGTGTTTACACGAGTCTGGGTCAGTAATACGGTCCGTCTGGTATTTGACAGACGGACGCTGCGGATTGGCTAAGCATTAACCAATGCGCGACCTCCTAGCATTGCCCCTACGACGAATACACATTGAGGCTTGCTACACACTTAGTTTCGCTACTTACTTGGTGCGTGTGGATATTTTCCATGCTTGTCATTATGTCCGTAAACCATTAGGTTCAGACATATGGGCTTGCATTTCAACATGCTTGCTGCGTGACACCATGCGAGGCCGGGCTACCCGAGTGTGATTACACATGGACACCGCTGATTGGCTCCGCTGCAACCAATGCGCGGGCCTGCAGCGGTGTCCGTTTTGACATTTTCCATAAAGGTCCGACAGCGTTTTTTTAGAGTGGCGCGGTTGACAGCTGCTACTTCCGGGGTTTGTTTTAAACTCAGGGTGGATTAAAGACACAATATACACTATTTTCACGTCTCACGGGTCCGCCTGCCAATGCGGCCGTGTTTTTCCGTGGTGGTTCTTTCTGGCTAACTGCGAGCCCTTTTCCTATTGGCCAACACCTTAAGAGGCCGACAACCAATCGAACCAGGGAATAAAGAGTTCCCTCTCAGGTCCGCCGCAGTGTCTATTCAACACCGCGTTTGACTTTTTGGCTGTCTGCGAGCCTATTTCCTATTGGCCAACACCTAAAGAGGCCGACAACCAATCGAACCAGGGAATAATGAGTTTCCTCTCAGGTCCGCCTCAGTGTGTATTTAACACCACGTGTGACCATCAGTCATTGCCTCCCCCTCGGCTCAGTCTTTACTCCGAGGCAACGACGGAGAGGTCAGTGGCGGTGGGATAGTTAGCAGGACTCTTTTGGTTTTAGAGTACAAACTTGAGAGCACAGGAGTAGGCGCCTCAATTCGCAGCGACTGCAGTTTGCTAGCTGTGCCTTTTCTATGTTGTAGGTTACAGTTCTGTGTAAGCAAGTGCAGTAAGTGATGTTTTGGGCATACTCTCCTGATGCTAAGAAACCATTCTGGCCATACTGTTTTACCATGTGTATCTCCTATTTATGTGTTTTGAATCCTTTTTCTCTTTTGCTTATTTTCTATCTACCACCACTGGTTATAACTTTAATAGTGTTTTGTCTATTTCCAGTGTGTGGCCTCCTTTTATCCTGAGCAGTGGCCAGGTGCGGTGAGGTTCTTTCTCCCCACAATAAGGGTGAGTGTCTTATTAGTGTTTATAGTCATATCTTAAAGACCACAGAAACATGAGCTTGAAGTCTTTGAACTTGTTCTGTTGACATTATGTGTCTGTGTCTCTGTTTCTTTCTTTTTGTATTTTGTCTATACAGGAGAAGATACACTATTTTTACTTTGGAAAGCGGGTGTAGATTCAACTTCACATCTATTAAGTAAGTGTTGCAGTAGCACCATAGGTCCTGACGAAAGCCGTTTTCGGCTGAAACATGTTGACCAATAACAACACTGGTGGGTAGCAATTCTTTACATGCTATCAGCACACTGTTTTTAACCATACCACTTTGATGGTCAGCCCCAATAAAGTGTTTTATGACATCACTGTAGGTATTTTTAGAATCACTTGGATCATTTTCCTTTTTTCTTCTTTTTCTTTGAGCACTGCAAACTTAGCCCCTCCCGCTCATATACTGTCATCTGTTGGTGTAATGTTCTGGGTCCATCGCTAGGCAGTCCTATGGATCCATTCCAAGGTAGAGCCTAGAGGACACCATTTACCAACACATACCCAGATGACGAGATTCCACTTATGAGTGGGCTGATGGGTATCCTTTTCCTTTTCTTGTATCTTCTCTTTTTTCTTGTCTTTCTCCAGATCAAATGTGCAGTCTGGGTATGAAAAGAGGACACTATTAGGTCCCAAAGAGAGATTTGCTACTTTCTTTTCTCTCCCTTTGAGTTTGTCAGACCTGTAGTACCTTCCATGTGTTTTAGTGACTAGTTGGGGGACTAGGTACCAGCAGGTCTATAAAAGTCTCTCCCCTTGGACCCTCCATTAACTTTCTGTTTCTCTGCCCAGCTGGGAGCCTCCAGGTGGAGGAGAAGGTCTTTTTAAAAAGACTTTTGTGTCTGCCTAAATCTGCCTCTAATGATTTAGTTCATAGAGAACTCGGAATCCAATATTTAAACGATTTGATCCTTCTGAGACCTCTATTGTTGTGGCACTCCATCTGGCGAAAGAAGAGACATCTCTAACTAGAGCTATCATTAATGACTGTCTCACTGTTGATTACCATTTAAAGATTCCTTGGATTAAATATATCATCAACAGCTTCCAGGAGTTTTATGGCCTTAATATAATTACTGATCGATATGGGGCTGCAGACTTTTCTAAGTCTGAAATGAAGAATATCTTTTTGAACTGTAAATCAGAGAGGCGGACCTGTAATGAAGGCAAGTTATCTACCTGTGTGTTTTACAGCAGTATGAATGAAATAGCGGGCTATCAACCATATTTGACCCAAGTGACCAGAGTTTCCCATCAGTTTGTTTTAACAAGGTTAAGGATGGGGATTGTGCATAACCTGGTTGCTTTCCCTTCCCTGAATAAGCACCCTGTTGGCCCCTGCCTGTGTGACAATATCTCTGCACAAAGCACTATGCACTTTCTTCTGCTGTGTCAATTGTATGGGAATTTTCGTAAAACCTTTTTAAAACCTATTTTCGTCAAGTTTGGTGTTAGGACAGTTCATGACTCTATGAAATTGCTTTTTAACTTGCACCATCCTGATGTTTGTTTTTTTACTGCTACTTTCCTGCTTAAAGCAATTAGTGTCAGGAAAAGCATGAGTTTTTAAATATTTATTCTGACCCCGCTTGTATATTATGTTTTCCTTTTAACATTGATTGTCTAATCGCTTATGTAATTGTATTGTAATTGTGATCTGTTTTAAACATTATGTGTGCTTTTATGGACATATTTTCTTGTTCTGAATAAAGCCTTATGAAATGAAATGACTTCAGAAATGTGAAAGAAAGGTCTCCTGTCTTGAAAGCTGATAGCAAGCATCTACTGAGAAACGGGGCGAAACGTTTAAACCACAGAGTCGTTTGAAAGTTTCACCGTGTTTCTCAGGAGATGCTTGTAAACACGAATAACCGGATTCCTTTAATTTAACAGTTGGCTCCGCCCAGGATTGCTTAGTAAAGCAAATGACAAGGAAGCTATCGACTTCAGGCACCCGCGTAACTAGGGGGGGCGGGCGGTCCGCCCCAGGCGGCAATGATTTGGGGGCAATGGTCTGTCTAGCTATAAGCTATGCCTCTGGGTAAACAAGAAATACATTTGAAATAAGAATAAAGGGAATGCAGATTAATACATTCTTTTGGAAAAAATCTGTGAGGCGCCGACACGTTCGTGCTTATGAATCTTAGCAGCACGGTCCAGGATTGGTGAACGTGCTCGCAAAGCGCGGTGATGGCGGAGATATGATTGGAGGAGGACCAGACCAGCCTGTGCGCTGAGTGACTGTCCAATCATATCCATAGTGAATGATGTACACGCCCGCCCCCATCCCCTCACACACACTTGCTGGGATTGAAGAACACCACGTGTTAAAAGTGCAAGCGCACCGGCCTGCAATGCTGTATGCGACGCTGCACCCTAGTATAGTGCTGGAGAACTATGCTACCGGCCATACTATGCGCACCGGCGATTCCGTGTTTGAGAATCCCAGGGTCAGCCCCCATATGGTGCTTTTAAATGTAAATGACGCACGTGCAAGTTTTAAATGCAGTTGACGCATGTGCACTCTGCTCTCTCAGCGCGGGGACAGGCGGCAGAAGTGGCACTGAGTGACTTCAGTCCCGAAGTCTGTGGGGATCACTACCAACGTGGCAAGTGGCAACGAGTCCCAAGACAAACTTCTGGGTCGTGGCTTGTGACTTCTATGTCACTGACACACTCCGACCGTCTTTGAATGAGTCACGCAGTACCCACTCACTTTGACAAGGACCGGGGCCAGCCTGAGACGGACTGGCCAGGTGGTGCGTGCTTGCTGCCCAGCCCTGTGCTGCTGTGACCCCCCGCCTCGTGTCGTCCTATGTTGATGACAGGTATGGGCCCAGCCAAGTTAAAGTAAGTTAATAAGTCCGCAGTTTATATGGTTGAGCATTGACTATTTCTGATGTTAAGAGCGGAAAGTAAAGAATTCGATGGACTGAATACAATGTAGCTTGTAGTACCCCTTATTACGTTGAGGGGGTGGGGGCCTTGGGCTAATGGCACAACGCTCTATTCTACCTTATACCTGTAACTGCAGACCATTGAGGAGGAGTACAACTGAACACCTGTAATTGTTGAATGTTTGCTTCTTCCTGTGCCTCATTTGACCTGCATGTATGTGCACGTATGGAATATGATTAGCATGTTCAGCAGGCCTTGAGTTATGTTCCAGCTTGCTAGCTTATGCCACACATTTTCCCAGTGAGTCAACATTATCAAAGGCCACTTTGAAATCTATGAAACAGAAATATAATGGTGTTTTAGTGCCTCGGGCAGCGTTCATTTGGAGAGAAATTGCCAGTATATTTGTTGTTGTGTCAGATTGAATGGGATGAGGATGTTCTTGAAGGCCCACGATGATAGTGTAGTAAGTAAGCACGCTGAAGTCCGTAGTAGATTGAAGAGCTTGTTTATTTCTTAACTACCTACTCAGCATTAAGAACTGTCTGAAATGTGAATTTATGCTGCCACAGACGATAATGGGGTCAGCAAAGTCTTTACCTACCTGGGTGTTCCGACCAAGATATTCCTGGCCACCTGCACCCTCATATCTACTTAAGGGTGGCTGTTTAAGGTATCTGTTCCCATTCTCAGTCGGATATAGGTGAAAGTTGGACGGACCGCTAGTTTGTGACTTCAGGCCTATGGTGCTTTTCAAAGGAGTCTTGTATGACTGCAGTACTCGAGTCATCCCGTCGCGCTGTGGCCAGTAAATAAGTCTTGTTGATTGTTGTAGCTCCACCTGAAGTTACCTGGAGGCATGGGACAGGCCTATGGAATGCATGTGAATGAATGCATGTGGATGAAAGTATGTAGATGAAAGTATGAAACTGCCTGTATGCTGTGTATTTCGCAGTGCCTTTTTCCATGGAAAATGTGTTTTTCTTTCCAGATGCCTTAAAGGGTAAAATATGTACTTTGAATTGTTTTCCCCCTTGAAAGTAATGGGGGTAGTTTTTGGAAGAAGTTGGCAAAGCAGATTTCGTTATTGGGTAAAACTATTTCTTCCTAAAATGGAATGCCTTGAAGCTAACATTTTTTTGTAGCTCCAGCCCTTGGGTGGACTAACCAAGTTATTCAGTATGCAAGGGACATCATGGCATGTACCATCACAACCCATGATGTCACAATGCATGGCATCACAGTGACATTACAAGAAGTGACATCAGATATTAAGATCTTACGCGTGCTTTTATTAGTTATATCACTGAGAACACATCATATAATATGCAGATGACCTATTATTTTTCTATGTAGCTAGGTAAGTGGGTTACTGCTTTGAACACATATACTTTTACTTGCAGTTCATAAATTGTAAGTCTTCTAATATAGCACAGTGAGCTATATAGAATGCGACTGCTACACCTTTTAACCCTTACTAACTCATGCAACGCATCTTGTACATTGATTTACACACTTGTATGATTTATTGTCAATGTGTATGTTATGTGGAGCTGGCATTCCGTTGATACATGAGAGAAATATTTGTGCCCGAGGTTTGACAGTGGGGTGAGATTCGAAATTCGTGTTGAGACTTGGCCTCGTACGGTCATGGGGCTGCGGATGCCATGGGCGGCAGTCTGTGTGATGGCCCCGGGTGCCACGGGCTCTAGCTACGCCCCTGACTTCAGGAATGTGAAAGAAAGCTCTCGTATCTTGAATGCTGATGACCCATGACGAGAGAGGAAAGCCAGATGGCACCTCTGCTCGTAAGCGTGCGTACGTAACCGCAAGCTCTAGGCCACAGTGGTAGTATTTTCTGAAGCCTACTTACTAAAAGTCTCGCCAGAGCAGCTCATGCACTGGCTCAAGAGAGACCTTAAAATGGTACAAGGAAAACTGGTTGCATTGAAAGAGGAAACTGTGATTAATGAAGATGAATGACATTTCTTTTTTCTGGTGAAATACCCAGTACTTCTGAGGGTACATAAAAATCACCAATGATCCTTCAGGAAGACGAATAATCTCAGAGTGCTCATCACTTACTGTAATCATTGCAAAGCTTGTGAGAATGGAAAAACACTAAACGATATAAGTTAAATGATGGCCTCTTGTAATTTAGGCTCTACTTCCGCCCAGAATGTTTGAGCATGCACAGAGCTCCATCTTGTACAATGAATCTGTGCTAGATGTTCTGTATCTTGGACAGTTTGCTGGTCTTTTTGGATACAGTTTATGTAACTTCTGTGCTGTTAGGAATGTTTTGTGCAAATAATTAAATGGAACTAGTATAAACCTGACATTCGTAGATATTTGCTAGACCCGTGTGCATCCCATTCATTGTCTAGTATAGGTTGTGGGCACTGAGCATTCTAGGTTTTCTTCTTCCTTGTAATCTTTCCTCCCTTGTATTGTTGAAATGCCTTATGGATGATTGTTATTCTCCTGCCTTCCTTGTTGACTACAGGTACATCTGGGTATGTTTTTTATAATCCCCTGACATTGTGGACTATATGTACATATTGAAGGAATATCTGCTATATTATAATTTTCCTGGGCTTCCCTGAATGTGACAAACCTTCCATGGGGGTACAGGTCCCCCAAGGTCAGACATCCATCCTATCTCCAACTAGTTACAGACCTCCTACATAATATTTCTAAATGCCTGCATGCACCACAGTAGCATTTTACTAAAGAATGAGAGGCCTTTTAGGATTGTAATGACTATTTACTGTACTCTTACTGCTTGTTGATAATGTAAGGTCAACTATGGTTTTCCTATCATAAATAATTCTGGCAGTGAACTGCCATGTGTATTCTAAGTAAGTTCCTTTTCCAGCTTATACCTTCATCAAGCCATTCATCTGTGTGCTGCAATTGTAAGGCTGTGTAATATAATTTGAGGTCCTAATCACCCAATTTCTAATGGAAGTTTCAGTATTTCTAGTTTAACTCGACATGCAGGTTGGGGCAAAACCAGTGTCCATGCCAGTGAAATGCTGCCTCTCACAGACAGTGGTAGCATATTCCACAACATTATTGAATTCTGAGATCCCTCCAGCACTACCCATATAGAGTGAATGCTGTAGTGCTGTGTGAAACTTGAATTCCCAGCTATCTCAATCTATCATTTATACTGCTCTTGCCTAAATCTGGGTAGTCCTCAGCATTGAGCTCTCTTGCTTCCTCCAAGGCAACCAGTCATGACTTCCCTCTTTTGACTCATACTCCAGATGTCTCTTTCAATCTGGTTAATTCTCTCTGCAAGAGGGCTGTTGAAGGGATCTCTGATGTGAGTGTATCTTTGCTTTAATTAATATTACATGTGTTCTGTCTTCAAGTTTTATTCCTGAATCCTATAGTACTGCTATGTGTCTGCATCTCAATGGTTTATTCACTAATGCAAACAGCAGTAGAGATGAGACACACTCCAGTCATATTTCCTGTTCAATAGCACACCCCTCTAAGATTGTTCTTCCTGTTTTAGGTCGAGCCTAGTCAGCGTGCATGTGCTGTCTGCAAGACCTGTTGTATTCAACAAAATGATATTATTTCCGTCTGCTACGTACCATTGTTTCACTCCTGCGTCACTCTTCTTTGCTGCCTCCTAAGTCATTGACGCAGCTGATAGCTCACTTCCAGTCAAGGCTAAGGAGCACCGGCCAAGCACAGCCTCCTTATGTTTACTTTCTCTGTTGTTTAAGAGAACTTTTTTTTAAAAGGTTGCATTACGAAGTCGTTGCTTTTGCCCTCCCACCACACTCCAACACAAACGCAGCATTTTCCTTAATTAGATGGCCGCCGACAGAAATGCTGTGTTCAGACGCGTGAACTCTCAGCATGCACGGAGTGAGCCAGTTTGTAAACAATCCCGCTGTGAACCTTGCCTCCGTTTCTGTCCACTTCCTTTCTTCCGTTTTCCGCTTCCTGCCTCTGCCTCCCAGCACCGAAAATGTACCATGGCGTTGATAGAGCGCCATGTTATTTTGAAAATTGTAAGGGTGCATCATAATCATGGGTAGTCAGCACCCACATATTTAGAGGATTGTATTAATGTGTGATCATTAGAAATGTAGTAATTAACCAAAAGGATGTAGAATGTTTAGGAGTGTTAATGTCGTATGGAAACTAATGTAGTGTTAACATGAAAAGTGCCTTAACTAATGTAGAAATTATTGCTTCGCGTATAAAATGTTGCATTAGGTTTAAACATGCACCATTTTCAAGTTCAAGTTCATAAGTCTTTATTTCGAATAAAATTCATAAAAGACCACGAAATAAAAATATTTACAAGATATCAACATTTTTGCATATTCCAAGGAACCCCAAATATAAAAAGAAAGGTTGCCCGTAGGCAACATACAAAATTTAAAAACACAAGTTAAGAAGAAGAATACAAGTTAGTCAAAGCAGGGTTACACGTTCTTTGCACGTATCAGCCACATCCACCCCAGAAATTTAGCAACACAAATCACAGATTTTTCAGTGCGCATGTCGCGTAGTTTCAACAGGGCAGTGCGATTCTCTACACAATTTAAAGTTTTACAAATTGGTTGCAGCCATTTTAGTCGGGGCAATCGATATGCTGGGCACGCAAAAAATATATGGCCAATACTCTCAACCTGATCAGAGCAAAAAGGACACTTGGAGGTAGAAGACTTTGTCCATCTTGCAGTAAAGGAATTGATCGGCAACGTTCCCACCCGAAACTGAAAGTACAGCTTGCGGTCAAGGGCTTTGCATATCAAATCCCAAAAAGGCTCAAGGGATGGTATAATCTTATGTGATAAGAACAATCCCGTTAGGCTATTTTCTGATGAGAGTGAAACCAAAGCAGATTTCTTTGCTGCCCAAAATAGCTCTTTAAACTCCACTTTGGAGGGGAACCTAGCACATTCCGGATGCAACCATAATTCAGAAAGGCCCATGGAGTGCAGAAGGGATTTTCATGGCACCCCACAATGATCTAATTTCACACAATTCGTGGGCAAAAAGGCTAAGCTCATGAGTAGTCCAGAGTCGTCGCCAGAAGGCGACAAGCCGGTACTGTGCCATCTCATCCAGAGGTCTACAGCCCAAATCCAAAAGCAAGGGTTTTATGGGTGTCGATTGCGGAAGCCCAACTAGACTCCGAAGGAACCTATTCTGTGCTATGGTCAATGCTGTCAAGCTTTTGTAACCCCAAATGTCCGCACCGTACAAAATGGCTGCGTTAACCTTGGCCTCATAAATTTTTAAAGCTGGTGTAATGCGTTTTGTCAAGGTTTTTTTTTGCTCCTTTAGCAAGCAGCCAGTGAGGCGGACAAATTTTAGAATTAAAACCTCCAGCTGGGGATTCCAGTTAAGTTGATGGTCAAGAGTCACGCCTAAATAGGACATGACTTTGACCTGTTCAATAGGGACACCTTCTAATAAAAATGAACTTGTAATTTGTTTGTTTTTGTTAAAAACCATAAATTTCGTTTTATCAGCGTTAATCTGAAGGTCATTTTCGGAACAAAATTCTGCAAATCTATTTAAAGCTGCCTGGAGGCCACTCAGAGTCCTAGAGAGGAGCAGGGTATCATCGGCGAATATTAACATGGGGTACTTGGCCCCCCCCAGGGTGGGTGCATCAGTTTGAGTTTCATTGAAGAAGGCAACCACCCGATTAATGAATAGGAGGAACAGCGTGGGTGCCAACACACAACCCTGCCGAACCCCGCGTTCGACAGGGAAGTTGGCGGTTACCTGACCCTGCTTCCCCCATCTTACACGGGCAAAATTATCCTCGTGTAGACGCCTAACCAGCTCTAGAAGTTCAAGTGGAAGGCCCATAAGTCTAAGGGCATCCCATAACTTGGCCCTCGGAACCAGGTCGAAAGCCGACCTGAGATCGACAAAGGCGGCGTACATGACACCTCCGCCCAAGAGGACCACCTTCCAATATAACATGGTAAGGCGAAACACCTGGTCTAGGGTGCTAGTACCTGATCTAAACCCTGCTTGCAAGGGGGAGAGTATATTATTCTGCTCCATCCACCCCTGGATTCTAGCTAGGGCCATTCTTGATACCACTTTCTGAATAGTATCAATCAAGCTGATGGGGCGATAATTTTTCGGAGAAGTTCGATCCCCTTTCTTGTGTACTGGAAGTATTTCAGCCCCTTTCCAGGATTGTGGCACCCTAGCTCCCGCTGCAATAGAGTTTGCTAAAATTGTTATATAAGGGACCCATAATTCTATATTTAATTTAAAAAGATCTGCAGGAACAGCATCTATGCCTGGGGCTTTCCCAGACTGGACTAAGTGTAAGGCATGTTCAGTGTCAGAGAAGCAGAAGTTAAGAACATCCCCATAAACTTCTAGTGAGGTCCCCACTACAGACTCAGTAGCTAAATGAACAATGTTAGGGTCTTTAAATTGAGAGGAAAAGAATTCCACCCAATCATCAGAGGAAACATAATTTTCCGGAGTAAGTGAGTCAGAGCCCCGACCCCACCTAACCAACTCCCAAAACTTAATCTGGTTGGATGATTCACAGGCTTTAAGGAGTTCCGTCCAATATGAATCGTCCCATTCCCTTTTGGCTTCCCAAATAACGTGTTTATAGGCCTGTCGGGCTGTCCTGATTTCTGGGGTATTTCTAGATTTAACAGCAGCGATTAGTATACTATGGGCCTCTCTACAATTTTTAGTATACCAACCTTTGGGTTGCTTCACTTTCTGTTTTCTATATGGCCTAGTAAGCAGTTCTTTAATGGCCGCAAAACATGTCTCGTGAAGATCAACAATAGTGGGCTTAGCCCTGTCGTCGTCGGGTGAAAATGCAAGCATCTTATCTCTGGTTTCAAGGACAAGATTTTCTATTTGACTGACAAGCTCCTGATCTACTATGACCCTCGGCCATTGGACTCGTCTTCTATTGTCACTTAGAACCAGATCTGATGTAATGCAGGCTGTTTCAGCCTGGGGGGGTGCTAAGCCCGGGACCTTAAATACAAATAAGAGTGGATCATGATCACTCTCTGGCCTTATTTCGATTGACATGTCCACTACTGTGTCCCAGGAATCAATATTGACCAAAATATAGTCAATACGACTCACACCAAGCCCATTATTGAAAGTTGGATTGCCCACCTTATCAGATAAGCAACGCCCGTTCACCGCCCGGAACCCCCATTCCAAACAGAAACCAAGCCAGTGGAGGGCAGCCTCCGTTCCCTTAACTCCCTTAGTTATAGCCAGCGGGGGAATGTTCCAGACAGAGTCATCCTCCAGCCCTATATCCTCACCAAGATTCATAATGGGTTCAAATGTGCAGTTCAAGTCACCAGCCACCAAAACGAGCTGGTCACTTTTCTGCTCATTTAGGAAGGCTTCCAAGTCATTAAGGATGGGTTGTTTTTTTCCACCCTGACAACCCTGGGCATAGATATTAATTAAAAGGATATCCTTGCAGTTCTCCTTGCGCAATAATAGACAAAGGAGATCGGGGTTCTTCACCTGGATTTCCTTCACACTAAAGCAGAGTGAGTTTTTTACCCAAATAGTTAACCCACCTGAAGGCCTACCCCTAAGACCCTGCAAAGCAGGTATATAAAAGTTTAGAAAACCTACTCTAAACAGGGGATCAACTGACCAGGTTTCCTGGAAAACGATGATATCATGAGTGGTGATGAAATCGACCCAATCATCGTTGTCCAGGCGACCCCTTAAACCTGCTATGTTCCAAGATGCCATATTTATTGGATTAGCTGGATTACTAAAACTGGAGGTCGCAGTGTGTCCCGGAACTCCAGACTCAATCAGAATACGCTCACCAACAATGTCCACTGGAAGTAGTAAACCCGATGGCATCATGGTGCATTCTATACTAGGTGCTACCCGGGAAGGCAAGCTGAGATCTACTGGATGCTTAAGAGCAACCCCCCCCCCATGTCAGTCAACCTCATCCAAACAGCCAAACATGTTACAGGTAGGCACGCCTTGCCATCCAGTGTTCTGTGTGGGCCCACCGTACCCAAAGCCTCTATGCCTGGGCTTTTGAATTGTCATCCAAGACCCACCCATGTCAAATTGCCGTTGAGGGGGATAAAAAAAGGTGAGGGGTCTAACAACGATTGACTGATCACCTTCATAATGGGGCCATGAGCAAAGGTGCTGTGCAGTATTGGGATCAGCAAATGACACCACTATACAGTCACCAGTAATGTTTTTATAAGTGCGTCCAACCCATGGTACTCTTCGCACCATTAAGACCTGGCTTCTTAGGTGACTAGGTATCTGTCTGTTCTTGTTTAGCCAGTGGATGACCTTATTTTTAAGAGACCAAGGGTCCTCTTTTGTTTGTTGGCCAAGAGAAGGAACACCAGTTAGTATGATGACATATGAGCTCGCCTCAGGAGGTAGATCAATATATCCACCACGAAAGTTTGGTCTACTAGATTCTAACGGTGGGCAGTTTTTGTTAATCAAGTCGTTAGAACGTTGTACAACAGGTTGTAGGCTAGGTTTGGGACGTGTTGTATTCTGTGATGCGGTAGTGTGAGCCCTCGCCTTTGGTGGAATTGTAGTTTTAGCAGGGCAAGCTTGTTGTGTGGGTTTCGGTGGTATTGGGTCTTGAGGCATAGAACAAAGGCTAAGATTAGAAGAGTTGATGGCACTATCTCCAACAATTGTGCGAGGTTTAGGCACAGGTTTGGGGTTTGTGGTGGGGGGGCAGGTGGGTCTGCCACAAGTGGCTGTGAAATCAAGCTCCCATCCTGTATGACCCTAGCTTCCATTTGCTTGAGACTAAAGCTAGCCAATGTAACAATAGTTTTGTCCATTTCTAACAAATGGTTTTCCATACGGGAGAGTCGTAGTTCTAGGGGATTAAGTAACTTTTTGAGCGTGTCCCAAACTGTTTGTAAAAATTCCTCACCCCTCCTTCTGTCCCCCTCAACCTCACTCAATCTACACTTATTTGGTACTATGTTATGGTTGACCTGGGAATTTTCCACTAAGGATTCAAACTCGACATCACTTGGGGCAAAACTAATGTCACTACCAAGTGGAGCAGGTACAACTTTATCTTTTGCATCCTCTGTCCCTAGTATACCCAATGGACGTCGATTATTAAAAAACTGGGAACGGGCAATCCTTGCCTTTTTACGAGCAAAGGTAGACCTTGCCAGAATTTTTTTCCGCTGGAGAGCAGCCTTTCTAGCGATAGCAGCTGACCTGGGCATGACAATTTTCCCCGGTGATTTTTTCCCTGCCACAAAAATAGATGGTACAGGCACCTCTGAAGCGGTTGGAATAGAAACCTTAACTTGCTTAAGAGGAGATACGGGTGGCGGGTGATGCATTTCAGCCATTGTAATCAAGGGGCGAGGGCCAGCTGGACGCTCGGGAGTTAGTGCTAAGGCCAGCTTTCCCAGGGACGATTTTTTGGAGGAAGCAATGTCCATAGACAGTTTCCGCGCAGCATCTAATTCCAAGGAAACCCTGTGCTGCATTTTATTTATTTCAGCATCAATGGCCAAGTTAGTCTTTGTGAGGAAATCATCCAGAGTCCCACTAGGTTTTTTGAGACCCATGGCAGTTTTGCTCCGACTACCCCGTGAGCACATTATTGACACAACAGAAAACAAGGATACACAATGAAGTTAACACTAATAACAAAAAAGGTAATATAATGAACCCAAGGGGGGTAGCCCTGCCCATCCCTCTTAGACCTCGAACGGCCTCAAACGGCCC
Organism: Lissotriton helveticus; assembly: GCF_964261635.1. Taxonomy (NCBI): domain Eukaryota; kingdom Metazoa; phylum Chordata; class Amphibia; order Caudata; family Salamandridae; genus Lissotriton; species Lissotriton helveticus. The sequence continues at coordinate 970,047,685 of NC_136072.1, forward strand.
GCTCTTTGCCCGGTCTTCGCCCCGGGCTGCGTCCCGCGCTGCGGGAGTGCTGAGTCAATAAATAAGAGGTCGTGTAAAACAGGGGGGCGTGGCAGCAGGGAGAGCGGACCGGAAGTTAGGAAATGGTCTTGCAGGGACTCCTGGGCAATGGAGTCCCCTGCACGCTCGCAGCCCCGCTGACCGCACTCACCCGGTAGCCTGCAGTCCGTCACCAAATATCCCAGTGTCCAATGCGGCGAAGCGGCACCCGCGGAGCGGGTGCGGCGAGTTGTGGTTGAAGGTCCTGGAAATGCCGCTGTGATTAGGGGTCAACGACCAAAGTGCCTCCGTGCGCAGAAATGCGTCCCGCTGATGAAAAGATGGGAAGGGTTTTTAAGACTGCTGAGGGCGGGGGGGCGGCAGCAGGGAGAGCGGACCGGAAGTTAGGAAATGGTCTTGCAGGGACTCCTGGGCAATGGAGTCCCCTGTACGCTCGCAGCCCCGCTGACCGCACTCACCCGGTAGCCTGCAGTCCGTCACCAAATATCCCAGTGTCCAATGCGGCGAGTTGTGGTTGAAGGTCCTGGAAATGCCGCTGTGATTAGGGGTCAACGACCAAAGTGCCTCCGTGCGCAGAAATGCGTCCCGCTGATGAAAAGATGGGAAGGGTTTTTAAGACTGCTGAGGGCGGGGGGGCGGCAGCAGGGAGAGCGGACCGGAAGTTAGGAAATGGTCTTGCAGGGACTCCTGGGCAATGGAGTCCCCTGCACGCTCGCAGCCCCGCTGACCGCACTCACCCGGTAGCCTGCAGTCCGTCACCAAATATCCCAGTGTCCAATGCGGCGAAGCGGCACCCGCGGAGAGGGTGCGGCGAGTTGTGGTTGAAGGTGGTTGAAGGTCCTGGAAATGCCGCTGTGATTAGGGGTCAACGACCAAAGTGCCTCCGTGCGCAGAAATGCACCATTTTAAAATTTGCACAAGTAGGGTTGCTTATTGTGAGTAAATTGTAATGCATCAACATGATTTTGAATCTAATGTTTATATAGTCTAGAAATGTGTTTAAGATGTGTAACGGCCTAACTGTATGAAAGCATTAGTAAGAGGCCTAACAGTGGTTCTTAGCTGGTCGAAGAAAATATAGGCCTGAAAATGTATTTCTCCTTGGGACGGCTCCTTTCTTATTTGAATTTTTGCATTGTAGATCTGTGTATGTACAAGGCTAATTCGTTCACAGGCTTTCTGTTGCAGGTGTAAGGACACACGTTTAGTTAGGCAGAATGAATCTTTGTTTAAGGAGTTAGGATGGTAGGAGCGAGATATGTGGGAAGATAATGGAATGCAGGGAAGATACTTTTGGCGGAAAAGGTGCCTGGGACCCAAGGACACACCAAAATTTTTTGGACGACAACGCGGTTTCGATGGATATGCACAGCCTGAGGACCTGCCGAAGGAGTGTGTCTAGGGCGTGTTTAATGTTTTGGGATTTTGTATTAGGGAAAGTGCCCCGAGGGAGGAGCGTTAGTTCTTAGAATTAGTGGGAGCTAGGCAGGAGAATAGAAAGAGCATCTCAGAACGAGCTCAGTAGCTAGGCTACTTACCTATGGAAAAGTGAATGTACTTCTTAGGAAGTCTTCACGGCTGACACCTTATTCTCTTGCCTGGGGATGAGGTTAAGTAGGGAATGCCACTTTAGTGTTAGTGTAGTGTCAGACTAATTTTCTTTTCTTTCCTTTGATCGAATGCAGTCAAAGCTTCAAGCAGGGACTGTCAACACGTGTCTAATGCTTTTAGAGATTACTTTAATAATCATCTTAAGTCGTATGAGACTTTTGCGTAGGATTATGTTTGTATTAGTGCCCGTTTATTTTCTCAACTTCTTACTGAGGTGCCTGTATGTTCAGTTATTTTTGGCTTTGTAATAAAACCCCTAGAAGTTTATTCAATAGTCAATGGTTCTTGAGTTGGATTTAATTGGGTGTTTCTAAAGTTATGAACCTGTTGTTCTTCTCTTCACACTTTTTAGCAGACCAGACGGTCCAGTCGACCAAGGATTCTTAAGATTGATGAGAAAAACCCGGTTAAGAATCCTGCCGCAACAGCGTCCTCATACTGTCATCTGTTCGAGCTGCCTACGAGCCACTGGATGCTTTTTGTTGGGGGAGTCCTGCCATGTACGGAGTTCAAGCCAGGTAAGCTGTTCATTGCTTGTCACTAACTTGGGCGCATTAATAGACGGAGATGCAGCTTGCATTTGGAAGGGCCAGGTCACGCCCATTGGGTCTTGAAGAGTTACAATGGCAGATTTTGTTCAGTATTACCCTTATTTCATGCTGATCTCAGTTGAAAGAAGTGTGAAGAAGTCAGTTTTCAGGGGTTCTTGAAAGTGCTGAAACAAGTCTTTTTCCCTGAAACTGTAACACATGAGGAGATTTTCGTCCCCGTGGTTTTATGGCACAATTCACAAACATTGTGACCTGAACTACGCCCGGGAAAGCATTGTCAAGTCCAAAAATCTGGAAGTCTGCAATGTGCAAATCACCTTTTTTATGAATTGTTCTGTTAGATTTTATAATGCACTACTTGAAGGGGAACCCATGAACAGAATACACACTGTTCTCTGCAGTACGAACATTAACCGAATAGGCTATTCTGACAAGATTCAAACTAGTGACCTTGACTAACAGACCTCTTCAACAGTCGCCTTACTGCAAGAACATGTGACTTTGAGAGTAATGTGTCATCTACACTCAAGATACAGATTTCTGAAGCAGTCACATTAACCACTGGGTTGATGCCAGTGGGAAGTGTTAAGAATTAGTAAGTCTTTCTAAAATACATGTAAGTCCAAAGCATAATGGTGCTGTAAATAACAGGTTCTTTTATTACACACCTCAGTGGTACTCATTTCATCAGCCCACAAGAATGACCAACTGACGGTGTACTTTGAGTACCGTATTACACAATAGGAGAAAATTTGATCATATTTAGTGCAGCCTCCCGCTAAGCAGAGCCTTTGGTTGTTGATCTCTGAACTTGAGTATTTAAGGTACACTGCCGATTATCAGGAACGGGCTTTTCATAAAAACAAATCTATGTCATCACAAGAATTTCAATTGTTATGAGTGTTCTTATTTCATAACTGCTTCCACAGGAGTATGAGGTACATTGACATCACCTTTGAGCTTTAAAACATCAAATGTTATTTCTGAAGGTAACAGCACATTATCTATAAACAGTAAAAACTAGGTATCAAACACATTCTGACAGGAAGGCATTTTAAAATAAATCTCTGGGAAACATAAGGTACTGCATAAATTATGAAAAGTATAAGAATGAGCTCTGGGCGGCTTCATTTTTGGTGGAGAACGTTCCAAGTACAACACATTAATTCATCCCAAAGCACTATTTTTGCTGTTTAAATGCCTTTTTTCCTTGACAATTGAGCTGGGAAAAGATGCATTGGCAGAAGGGAACAACAAAGTGCATGTTTTAGAGCACATTTGTCCACTAGCATGAACCAACGTCTGCTAGTGACTTGAAATGTGTTCAGTTCATCTAGCACGGATGCGAGGAGAGCAAGAGCTCCAGGTCACCCGGAACCACTTTCATAGTGATGGGGTTTTTTTTTTTTTACCTATCATTGCTGTCTTCTGTGTTAGGCCTAGTGCAACAGAAGCAAGACTACAACTCCCAGAATGCACGGATATAAATCGTTACCAGAAGAATCCATGTGATCAGACAACATGTTCTTCAATCAAAGGGGTTTCCAATATCCTAACACAATCTGGAAGTTGTGGCCATGGTTTTGATATCCAAAAGGAGAGGCCTGTATTGGAACACTGTGCCCCTATTATCAGGGGGGTCACCTTCTCGTCTTAACCGATGTGTTAAAGGTATATTAAGGCTGTTCTTAAAGGTGTTTTCTTAAGGCCTGGGAATAAGTAAATTTTTGCCATTCTGGCTGAGTTATTCATGCAGTGCATCCCATTGAATTCCACAGCCTGTACTTTAAAAGAACTGGGATTTGACAAATTCCACAACTAACAAGCCCAATCCAACCCACATAATTCCACTGCACACCATATCCATACACTCCATTAGACATGGGTAAAAGACATTGTCATTTACAACTCCAATAGCTTTGACTCAAGCAATTTCAAGACTTATTGCATTTCCAATGCTTGTTGTCATGCTGTTGGTTTAAAATATATCAAGTAGCCCTGTCTTCTAAATGACTGCCCTAAGCCCACATCTTCCAAAATCGCTCATAGGTACTCCCAGATTAGGGCATTGAATGATTATCTATTTCTAAAATGGCTAATGCATTGAAGACCTCTGATAACATGCATCACATGCATTGTCTCCGTTTTATTTTTAACATTGTATAAATCCCCACTGGTCACTGTAGACCAATGTTGTTGTAACTGTTGCAAGGCTGTTTGCGAGCAATTTGCTGAGTATTTTAACATCCAAAAATGGACAGTAATTTCCGACCTCTGTTGTTTCTTTTCCTGGTTTTTTAGATCAAAGTGATCAAGGCCACCCCCGTTGTATGTGGCAGCTGCCTTTCGTTGTATGTCTCTGCGTATATACTTCTGCTACTTAGCCTGGGAGGGGGTTTCTGGCAATCTGGATAACTTCTATGGGAAAGCTGTCTGTCATCAGCACTTTGCCTCTTTGCATGCCCTTAATTGCCGCAACCAGCTTCTCTGCAGTAAGAGGTGCATCTTTTTGTTCTATGGTCAGTCTGATTATTGTCACTCTTTTAAGAATTCCCTTATATTTGTCATGACTTTGCTGGTTGTAGATATTCTCCAGATGGATAAGGCAATCATCTTTTAAGCACAACTATGCAATTACATCCCGTCCTTGAGTCACGATATATTGGTCTGTTGTCTCTCTTTTTCATAACCAGTCAAGGAGTCTTCCTATTTTATCTTATTCCATGTAGTCTTTGCCTGTGCTCTACCATTGTTCCTATGGTATAGAAAGTGAAGGACCCAGGTCTTTCAGGCACAGTCATGTGTAAGCTAAGTGTCTTTTTATTTTGACGCCTTCCTGAACTTTTTGCAGGGATATATTGGCATATGTTGCGACGGATCAGTCCTCTGCATGGTAAGAAGACAATAGGTCTCCTATTTGCCTTCTTGTGTGCACCAAAGCTGTTAGCCTTCAAGGATAATAAAGTATTTTTGCTTACGTGATGTCATCAATGTTGTCATTTAACATGCCATGATTGATGCAATATTTGAGTTCATAAGCAGTGCAAGGCAGGGGGGAAAGTTGTAGTTCGTTCAGTAAACTATAACTGGTGAATGTCAGTGTTTTTTTAACACTGTTTGTTATGTTATTCAACACCAATCTATAACATCACTTTAACCTTTGTGTTTTTTCAGTGAATATTTTTAACGTTACCTCAAATGTTCTATAAGGTAACTTAATCTTTGTTTGTTCAGTGAATTTCTGAGTTTCTTTTAACGTAGGGTAAGATCTTATTGCCATACCTAACTATATTGTCACTTTAACCTGTTGCTTCTTCAGATAATTTCCGTCTTTTTTTTATCATATTCACCAAATTCCCCTACCAAGCACAGCTTTTGGCTATGTGCAGCAGTAGATTACCCACTGGGCCTGGCTTCTAGCCAGACCCTGTGTCAAACTCCCGCAGGCAGCCAACTGAACGCCATGCACAAAGTGTGGTTAGCTAACCTCTCTTGCCACATATGGGGAGTTGGACACAGGGCCTTTGGCCAACCCCCTGTGGGAAGCCAACACCCTACAGTGCCAGCCTTTGGCTGCGCGCAGCAAGGAGTCGGCCACAGGGCCTGGCATCCAGCCAGGCCCGCACCCAACCCCAGCAGGCAGCCAACTCAAGGTTGTGCACAGCATGGGGTTGGCTGTGGGGTCAGGCCTGCGGCCAACCTCTTCTGCATATAGCCGCCAGATGTGCATGGCATGGGGTTGGCTGCGGCTAGGCCCTGCTGACAAACCTTCATGAACCCCCACCCCACATTTCTCATTTTTTTGTGGTACCTCAATACAACCACAGTACTGCCATGCAAGCATCACCTACATTGTGCTGTGGGGCCATGCAAGCTTCATTTACAGAAGCTTGTGTGGTCCTGTCGTACCATGGGGGTGCTGCTTCTGTGTCGGCTCCCATGGGAGTCCTGCAGTACCTCACAGGGAGGGCGCAGCAGTACCACTGTACCTCACAGGGAGGACACAGGAATACCGCAGAATCTTCACCACAAAATTTGGTTTGGCCCACTGGGGTGGTTCCTCTGGGTCCCCCGCACAAGTGGCGGGGGGCCAGGGTGAACTATCCTTACCCCTTAATGTTTTTTCAAAAATTACTTCTATACACAGAGTCTCAGTCCCCTTGTCCAGTAATGGTGGCTGCAACATTTTTCTTGAGGTTGCGGCCAGCCAATCAGATTGCTTTGTGCCATGGCACCAATACTGGTCATGCAGTAATGTAAAAACCTACAAGAGAAATAGCTCTCAAGGCCAATCATAATTTATGGTACCTGCGAGCCTTCTGCACGACTCCTGCAAGACCAACCGTTCAGATATCAATATATTTAACCCATTAATGACCACCACAATCACCTCTTTTAATGCACATTTCTTGAAAATGACTGACCAGATTTACACCAAATATTGTAAACCTTGTTTTTTGAGTAATGTTCAAACTTTCTGCCAAATTTGGTGTAATTCCATTCAGCCGTTTTCTTTTGTGTTGCTTCCTAAAGTTTCCTATGGAAATTATCATGGGTAACATTTTGGGCTCCCCTTTTTTTAGGTCGAGCCTGGCGTACGCAGCGCGCAGCACTGTCGCCAGTGAGGCTTATTGTTGTGGACTTGTCTCGGAAGTGGGACAGGAGATGGGCATGCGCAGGGCGATTAGCGATTGGAGCAGGTGCACTCGCACGTACAGCCTCATGTTGTGCACATCTCCTGTCCCGCTTCCGAGGCAAGTCAGCCTCCTGCAATAGCATTTTTTTTATGCTCATGCACGCTCCACTCGCCCCACTTACCGGCTCTTGTGGGGACTCTGCGCTGCTCCCCGGCTGGTCTCCTCGTGGCAGGGGGGCCTCTTTTCCAGTCACTGGCGCAGAAACACCCGGGGCTCTGTCATGCTCACAGGAGCCCTGCAGCAGCATTCACAAAGGCAGGGTGGGCTCCCGTCGGACTTCTCTCTGCGGGTGGGCTCCTTCACGCGGGCTGCATCACGCAGGCTCCCTCAGCTCACGGGAGCCCCAGACACTGCCGCGTGCTCCATGCCCCAGGCAAGGTTGCCCGCACACATGGTCAGTACGTAAGAAATGCGTGTGTGTTCCTGTGAATACGCGCATTGCGTGCTTTCAGTTTCCTTAACCCCGTCGGCTTGTTTACAATGTATGACTGCTTGTTGCGTGTGCTCTCCAGCGGTGCAACTACCAACTTTGCTGAAAATAAACACTATGCTACAAGCAAAGTTAACATGCCGATGTTATATATATCGTGATATTTTGTTAGCCATAATTTGCACTCATCGTGGGTCACTTACACTGTTTGTTTGCGGCACAAAGACTTCGGCATATGTTACAAAGTGAACAGCAGTGGTGGTCGCTGTGGCAGGAGCGATGGTATTTCGGCCAACCATTGTCACGCAGATGGAAAAACCCACAGAAGCGTCATTGGGCCAGGGAAGAGTCAGGGAAAACGGTCACCGCACACCGTGCAAAATCAGGATTGTGTCATGGCGCAATAACTGGAGACATTTTAGTTTTCACTGGGGCCAAACAAGGGGGTGTACGTAGACATAACAGGAATGTCTGAAAGGCACACTTCGTTAACCACCAAGGAAAGGGGCGAGAGAGCACAAAACGAGACGGACCAATCACAATCTGTATACAGTCCCCAGACAAGGGTGATAATTCGCAATCTGTGTCAAACAACAATAGGAACGAAAATACAGAATTTGTGCGCACGATACGAATGTGGGCAAATTGGTATACAGCTCAGAACTGCGCGGGAAAATGCTCAACGCGTGGTCAGCAGAAAAAAGTGCGAGATTGCAGAAACTGTGCATTCTCCACAAAAGAGCACAATTTGTACTATGCACTACAAAAAGTCTTATATTGCCCGATTACTGCACAAGTCAAGGAGCGCAAGATCTGTGACTATCTTTAAAGGGATTAGATTCCAAGAAATGAATCACATTGCACCGTGCCTACTAGCAGAGCAACAATATGGAGGCACAGGCTATAGGCAATGTTTCATTTAAAATATTTTGGGAATTTAAAGTGTCATAAAAACAAATAGTCGGCTGGGAGAGAAAAAATGTCCACGGACTGCATCTGTGTATTTAAATATCAGCTCCAGGTGCAGAGTCTCAGACATATACATCAAATTACTTTGGCTCAGTTTTTTTCCTTTGATTGTGTTCCAGAGATAGCATGTGTGACCATTTTCAGATTGCGTACATTACATTATTGCTGCATGTCAGTTCGCCAATGTGCGTTCATATAGTACGTTCTGGCTAGCATGGCCTTTTATGCAGTTATTTATTGCCAACATGAGAAGTAGATTATTTTGGCCTGGCATCTCTTCCTATTCAGATATCAACTTCTAAGATTTTATTATGTAATGTGTTTCCTCTCAAAATTCAAATAAAGGATGTGGTTTAGGCTTTCACAAAAACCGAACGTTTTCCACATCTTTGCCATGGAATTGTAACACTTCCTTTACATAGGGCTGGGAGAAAAATGTGCCAAAAAACAATGTGAAAGCTTCTTTCTTCTAGCTCACTTCACGGATTGAAATCTGGAAAAAATCTGCTTCATGTACAAACTTCATAAATCTGACGTATTTTGTTTGCCAGAACACAACAAGCATTTGCAATGCAATAGGTCTCGCATTTGCGAGAGTTTGAGCTTTTTGCATTGTAAATGACCATGCCTTTGATTTATGCGTTTGAAAACTTGAAAGCTGTGTGTAAACAAGCACTTTCAGCCAGATTCATCAAGCACAAAACGGCTCGCAAAGGGCCAGATTCTGAGAATCTGGCCCTTTGCGAGCGCAATTTTTGCATTTGGGATTCATCATCCCAAATGCAAAAATCGCAAATTGCGAAATCGCTAAATTGCGAGGAATTGCATTTAAGGAATCTCTATTTGAGATTCCTTAAATGCAATTCATGAACCAATTTAGAATTGCGAAATCGCAATTTTCGGCCGCTATTTACAGCGAAGTCTGACTTCGTGGTAAATAGCGAAAACTTAGAAAAATGCACTTTAGTGCATTTTTCTAAGTTGTATGTTACACACACACATGTCCTTTGAACATGTGTGTGCGCAACATCAGTCTACATTTACATTTCAGGGGTGCTACAGGGTGTCCTTTGGACACCTGTGGCACCCTTGAAATCGCATCCTTATTTGCGATTAGCAAATTGCTAATCGCAAATAAGGAATGACTTCCCATTCATTCCTATGGGTCTTTAAGCCCATAGGAATGAATGGGGAGTCATTCCTTATTTGCGATTAGCAATTTGCTAATCGCAAATAAGGAAGCTGTAGAAATCACAAATAATATTGCAATTTCTACATGAATCCCGTTTTGCGAGTCTTTAATAGCGATTCCTTAATAATCGCTATTAAGGACTCGCAAAACAGGACAATGATGAATCTGGGGGTTAGTACTTATAGCCCTTGCTTATGAGAAGCAAAGCTGGCAGTCTCCTTTACTGACAGCCTTGCTTCTCGTAAGCAAGGACTATACATACAAAGTGCGTGTTTATGCACCGCTTGCAGGTTTTCAAAACAAATGAAAAAAACGCATTGTCATTTACAATGCTAATAGCTCCAACTTTCGCAAATGCGAGACCTATTGCATTGCAAATGCTTGTTTCGTCTTGGGCCCCACTTTCAGATACAACAACACATTCTTAAAAGAAGCCATAGTAATGGCAGGTGAAGGCAGTCATGCGTATCTAAATGAGAATGGAATTATAATGGCAATGTATTTCTTTTTTGCTTGTCTCACCAGTGCATTTTTGTTTGGGACTATTACTACAATTGTCCACACGGTGGTGGTGTATCACATATTGTATATGGAAGCTACTTAATATAGGCAACGTAGAAGTTAATACAGTGTAGTGTTGCTTCCTGGTTAGTATTTTATCGAGACGGCTGGTGTTTGTATGTCACGGCCGTTAAAAAAAAAAAACGGGAAAGTCAGCAAATGGTACAATAGTGTTCCCATTTCAAGCATGAATTGAAAATGGCACAAACTAGAAAAATTAGTACAGTATATCATAAGTATTTTAGAGATGTTTAAACTATTCCTAAATAATTATTAAAGCAAACAGAGGCAGAAATGCCTTGATAACATAAAAAGGATAGAATTTTACACACATTCCAAAACCAATACTTACTCATGGCCCGTTGTATATAATCTTAAAATATGAACAAATGGCTGATATTTTTCTCCCAGAAAGGTGTCAACCCTAATACCACAGGATAAATTCACACAACCTTGTCACACTGTGCCATCATTAAGGGGCCTATCTCAGAATTAATGCAAATGATCTCTGGAAAAAAGCCACGTTTTAACTCTGATAATTCCAAATGACACTTCAGAATAAACTACTACTTTAAATACAATATTACTGGGAACGTCGCGTTTTGCCAGTTATAAATAAGCTTACCAGAAATGTGCTTTTGGGGTCCATTGGAGACGTTCATTTGACTTTCTGTGAAATCAATAAAGCTTTCCGGGTGCCCAATCACAAACTACATTAATTACGCTACGAGTAACAAAGTAGGGAAAACATGAAAGAACTTTGTCCCACCGATGTACAGCCACCTTATTATTTACAGACCAAACCTTTCAAACTGCTGCCATCCCCAAATAGCATTTAACTGAATTGCAGACTTAATCCCGGACTGGTGAGTTGGTTAGGAGTGTCAGTCTACCATTTTCCAGCTTCCCTCCCCACTCCCCCCTCCCGAAATAGCACTCTAGTTCAACACTGACTTCACGGAGCACGCACGTGGTAACGGGCTACCCCAGACCTAAATGTCTCTAACCTTAAATGTCTTTCAATTAAAACCTCTCTCTTGGCATAAGAAAAACAAAACATTAAGTGATCCTGATAAAATGAACCTCCATCCTTTTAGCAACCTTATTGCGACCTGCCTACGGGGTCTGTACTCCCGTTGTTATGCAACGCAGTGACGCAACGCGTCCAATCACCAAGTCACCGTAACTGGCATCGCTGATGAACCTGCGCCTCTCACAATTTATTTATTTACACATTTTTATATAGCGCGGACTTTACCCTAAGGTGTCAGTGGGCTTCACAATAGTACCAGTTACGTTACATGAGGAGAATATTACAAATGTACATGTTAAAGATGCAAATGAAATACAAGAAGAGGTATAAAACAGCAATAGATGACAGTCACAACAAAAACACACTGAGATGACTCTTGTACAGCAGAATAGAAAATTTACAATAGTGAAAGAACTTCTTTGAGGGACTTGAAAGGGCTGTATTAGTTCTGGAAGTGTCTTTGGAAGAGAAGAGATTTGAGGTCAGTTTTGATGGTCTGGGTAGAGGTGGTGGTGCGGAGCTGCAGCGGAAGCGAGTTCCAGATTCTCACCGCATTGCCTGAGAAGGATTGAGCCATCAATCTTTCCCTTTTGAAAGTGGGAGGCTCAAGCAGTCATTTTTCTGCATTAGGAGATGGTATAGAGCCTCCAGATATTTTTAGTTTATTCCCCAGGTAGCGAGGGGAGGAAGTGTGCAAGGCTTTGTGGGTGATACAAGCCATCTTGTAGATTGATCTTGCCTCAATGGGAAGCCAACGGAGGGAAGACAAAATGGGTGTGATGTGATCACTTCTTTTGGCCCCAACTATAAAACGAGCCGCTGAATGGAGAACAAATTTAAGAGGGGAAAGTGCTATTTGGGGAGGCCAGTAAGAAGAGAATTGCAGAAGTCCAATCTAGAGAGAACCAGCGCTTGGACCAGGGTTTTAAGGTCTTGCTCCAGGAAGAAGGGTTGAATCCCCCAAAGAAGGTGCAGTTGGTATTGAGCATTCTTTGCAATGGAGTTGATGTGGGAGAGTAGATTGACCCTTTTGTAGAGAAAGACACCAAGGGATTTTGCGCAGTCGACAACAATAGGTTTATTATTAAGTAGATTCAGCTGATCCATCCAAGATTGAACAGGAGGAGGAGAGAGAGAGAGGTTGAGAGGAGGAGGAATTCTGTTTTGGAGGGATTCAGAATTATTTGATGAGTTAACATCCAGTTTTGAGTAGAGTAGAGAGTAGAGTTAAGGATTGAGAGATCGTGTGACCTTAAGGTAGATTTGGGTGTCATCCGCCTAAAGATGGTAGAGGATCCCAGATTTACTTAGGAGATTTCCCAATGGTTCCAAATAGAGATTGAACAATGTGGGTGCAAGGATAGAGCCTTGAGGGACACCTTGACCTACCGCTAATGGAGATGAAAGACTTTTAGCTATTTAGACCATTTGGGATCTGTCCGAAATGAAAGAGGCAAACCATTTAAGCACTGTGCCTTCCAAACCCATTCTTTGTTGAAGAGTGTTAAGGAGAGTGTTGTGATTGACAGTGTCAAAGGCTGCAGAAAGATCAAGAAGAATCAGAAGACAAGACTCCCCTAAATCAAATATAGGCAGCGCATCATCGATCACTTGCAGGAGGGCTATTTCAGTGATGCAGTTTTGAATGAAACCAGACTGCAAATTGTCCAGAAAATAATTCTCCTTGATACGACGGGAAAGTTGTTTTGCAACACATCTTTCTGTGATTTTCGCAAGAAAAGGGAGGTTGGTGATGGGGGGAAAGTTGTTGAGGTCATTCGCATCAGTGGTGGGTTTTTGTAAGAAGAGGGGTAACCTGTCCTGTTTTAAAGGTAACAGGAAGGGAGCCTTGAATGAGGGAGAGGTTAATCAGACTGGTCCAATTAGAAAGAGAATGGGTGTAGAAGTCAATGGCAATGCCACTAGGGATGGGGTCAAGAGAATGGTTGGAGGGCTTTGTTTCAAGGATGCATTTGAGGAGGGCATCTTCAGAGATGGCAATAAAGTTCTGCCAAATGACTAAGGATATACGCTCCTCTAGAGGGGTAGGATGAATGACCAGATCCACCATTGATTTCACTTTTTCGTCAAAGAATATAGCGAATTCCACTGCTTTCTTTGGAGAATCCTCCGGCTTGGAGGTTAGGGAGAGCAGTTTAGATTTTTGATGAGGTCGAATAGTTTTTTGGGTGTGTCGAGGAGGGTTTAGAAGTGTGATGCTTTTTCAAGGAAGATGTGTTTGTGATATTTCGATCTTGCTGATTGTAACGTAGCAAGATTAGTGAGGATGGAACTTGTCTCCATTGTCCCTAGAGAGGGGGTGGTAGAGGGGGCGGTATTGCAGTCATTGTTGAGGAGGTTTATACCTTTAGTTTCAGTAAGGAGAACATAGAGGACTGCAAAAGTGCACTGTTTAAATCATGCTGAATTATAACTTCACTGTATCTGGCCTACTCATCTACCGTCCTCCTGGTCCCTCTAGCCTGTTTATGGACGATTTATTGAACAGTCATGCTACACACAAGCAGTGCAGCGAATTTCACCTTCTTAGGCGACCTTAATCTCCATCTCGAGAATAGTGGGAAGGTTGAGATCACCAACTTTTTGGCTGACCTAGAGGCTTGCCAACTGGTTCAGCGGGTCCTTGAGTGCACGCATGTGGCAGGTCACCTACTGGACCCTTTATTTTCTAACCTAAGTTCACTAAAGGTTCTGCCACCGGTTCCGCAGGCCTGGACAGACCATTTTTTGGTCTTGTTCTCGCTGCAGCTGCAGGGAACGGCAGACGCGAACCGTCCTGTCCCAGTCTCAAAACGTCCCTGGCATAAACTGGACATCAGTCTTTTTTCTGCTTTTCTGTCCAGCCACAGGCCTCAGCAGCCACCGGACGTGGAGCTGGCAAACTCACGTTCTCATGAGTGGCTGACGCTAGGTCTGGATAGTTGCATCCCGGCCAAACTGGGGGGGAAGAATCACGGGCCGTCTAACCCCTGGTTTAATGATTCGTTTACTATAGCCAAAAAGGGTTGTAAACAGCTTGAGCGCGCCTGGAGACGCTCTTACGACGTGGCAGCAAAAAGTAAATATCGAGTGGCCATCAAGCAGTACCACAAACTAATTCGGAGAGCACGAGCAGAGTATGTGGCCGATAAAATCTTGGTTAGTTCTAACCCAGCTAAGACGATCTTCTCTCTGCTTAAGGGCATGAAGAGTGCTGGCGCTACAGGGGTCTCCCCTATTTCCTCGAACCATCAGTGTAATCAGCTGGCTAGGTACTTTGTGAACAAAGTATAGAAGTTTTACCTTGGCCTGCCTACCTTGGCCTCGTTTGCTGAGGAGGCTGTTCCGGGGGGTTATCAGTCTCTCGGCGGGCAATATTTTGTCATCTTTTCCTCTCCTGTCACCCATGGAATTTGAGTCCCTTTGTTCGAAAATCAAATCGGGCTCGCCGGCCGACCCTTTGACACCTGCCCATTATTGCTAGTTTCATGCTCTTATTTCTCCTGTGAACATTGATCTGGTTAACCTTTCTCTGTCTCTATCATCCATACCTGGGGTGTGGAAACACGCCAAAGTTATTCCGCTGCTAAAGAAACCTTTTTTGGATCCTGCTGAGTTGGGCTACTATCGTCCCATTTCCCAGCAGCCTTTTTTGGTGAAGCTGGTGGAATCTCATGTGAACTCCACTCCCTCTGAGTTTATTGAGCAGAATGCCATCCTGGACCCTTCACAGAACAGTTTCTGAGCACGTCACAGCACCGGGTCTGCCTTGCTGGCAGTGACGGAAGTAATCCGGGGGAGTCTGGATGTCGGTGATTCAGCGGCCTTAGTCCTTTTGGACTTAAGCGCCTCGTTCGATACGTCTCTCACGTGATACTTTTAAAGCTCCTACAGGAAATCGGTATCAGTGATGTGGCTTTGGATTGGTTCCGGTCCTTTCAGGAGTGGAGGTCGTTTCAGGTCTCTGTGCCACCTTTTCACTCGCAGGAGTTTGCTTTGCAACAGGGGGTGCCGTAGGGTTCAATTTTGAGCCCCCTACTGTTCAACGTCTATGTCCAACCCCTGGCTTTGGTAGCCAAAGGTAGGGGATTGTCATTGGTGTCGTATGCTGACGACACCCAATTGGTGATCGCCTTCTGTAAGAAATGCAGCGCCAATCTGGACAAGTTTAAAGAGGACCTTTCAGTGGTTGTGGACTGGATGGCGGCAAACTCCTTGCAGTTGAACGCCAGTAAGTCTGAGGTCTTATTGTTCGGAAGGACCGGGAGTTGTGGTCCGAGCAGTGTTGGCCGGATCATCTTAAACTCGCCCCCTTGCCCAGGGAGACTGTGAAGAACCTGGGCGTGTGGTTCGACAGTGGCCTGACTTTTGACATCTAATCGAAAGCAGTGGCAAGGGTCTGTTTTGGGCTTTTGCGAGGTTTGAAACCTCTGTTGGGTTTCTTTCCTCCCAAGGTGCGTCAAACCATTGTCCAGGCGACAATTCTTTCTATTTATTTTTATTTATGAAGCTTGTAGAGCGCACGGCTACCCCCTATGGGGGTGTCCCGGCGCTAGAGACTGCAGGCTCAGAAAGGAGAACCATTGGAAGCAAGTTTAGGAAGAGGAAAACAGCCAAGTTTTCAATTTGCTGCGAAAAAGAGATTCAGAGGAGATAAATCTCAGGTCAAGTGGGAGGCTATTCCAGAGTTTGGCGGGCATTACACCAAACGCTCTACCGCCCATTCTGTAACGGCGAAATCGAGGGACAATCAGGAGACGTAGGTTGTTCGATCTCAAGGATCTGACCGATGGGGACAGTACAAGTCGTTTTTTCAAGTATCCTGGGCCAGAGCCATTAAGGGCACGGAAAGCAAGACTCAACATCTTAAATTGAATGCAACAAGCAATAGGAAGCCAATGTAGCTTCTTGCGGTAGGATGCTACCGATTGACGATAGGGGATATTGCCAATCAGTCTCGCCGCCGCGTTCTGCACGATCTGCAGACGCTCAATTTGGTACAGAGGGGCACCGGCATAGAGACTGTTGGCATAATCCAAATGAGAAGTAATTAGAGCATGAATGATGGTTCTACGGGCATCCAAGGGAAGGTATGGGAAGATCTTTCTGATCATACGTAGTTTCGCGAAGCAGGCTGTTGTGACCTTGTTAATTTGGGTTTTACATGAGAGAGCGTTATCAAATTGGAAGCCTAGGTTGCGTACTGTTTGGACTGGGGCGGGAGGAGGATTAAGCACCGTTGGCCACCACAGGCTAGCAGGCAGCGAAGTTTTCTGGTTAAAAAATAAGACCTCCGTCTTATCGGGGTTAAGCCTAAGATGATTGGTGGTCATCCAGGAGCATATATTGTCCAAGCAATGGCGAAAATTGGCAAAGCCGGAGTCAGAATGATCTCTAAATGAGAACACAAGCTGAGTGTCATCAGCATAAGAGATCACTCTGACCCCCCAGGACTCCACCACTTTAGCCAGCGGGGCAAGATACACATTGAAGAACAGGGGACTCAGGGCAGAGCCCTGAGGGACACCACAAAGGAGGGGTTTACCCTCTGATTTACAAGGTTTAAGAAAAACCTTCTGAGATCGACCTTTAAGGAAAGAGTCAATCCAGGTCAGCACAACGACACCAATTCCTATCTGACTCAGGCGATCCAGTAGTATCATATGGGATACCGTATCAAAAGCGGTGGATAGGTCGAGGAGGACCAGCATGGCCTCCTCGCCTCTATCCACACACTCACGGATCGACTCAGATACTTCCAAGAGAGCAGTCTCAGTGCTGAAACCCGTTCTGAAACCGGATTGTGAATCGTGTAATAGTAGGTTAGTTTCTAAATATTCCGCCAGTTGTTGCTGTACCGCCTTTTCCAGAAATTTAGCTGGTTTGGGGAGGAGGGAAATAGGTCGATAGTTACTAAATTGCGTTGGGTCCGCATTCACTTTTTTCAGGATGGGGACTAACATAGCCTCCTTCCACGCAGTCGGGAATTGGCCAGTGCATAGGGATGTATTCCAAATGGAAAGGAATGGTCTGACCAGAAGAGGGGCCAAGTTACCCATAACCTTGGCAGGGGTCGGGTCTAACGGGGAACCCGTTTTACACTGGGTAAACAGCCTCAGTGAGGACTCAATAGTCAACTCTTTAAAGGACTTTAATGATACTTTTTCCAAGTCCCTTTCGCAGGGAATCGGAGGAGTCCAGTCAGTGGAAAAAGAGGAGGTGATGTTATTGATTTTCTCTTGAAAATAGTCAGACAAACCATTACATAGGGCCTGGCTTGAGGAATTCTGAGGCACCATAGCAGGAGGATTAACAAAGTCCTTGACAATATTAAAAAGGGTTTTTGAGGAGTTATCTGCATTCTTGATTTGTAGAGAGAAAAAGTCTCTCATCGTAGATCGTTTTAGTTTCAGGAAGTTTTTTAAAGCAGTCTTGTAGATAGTTTTAGACTCAGGGTCATAAGTTTGCCGCCACTTACGTTCTAATTTTTTACAACGGCTCTTTTCCTCACGTAGAGACGAAGAGAACCACGGAGCAGATGGTTGGGATCTAGCGGAGGTAATGGGTTGTATTGGTGCAATTGAGTCAATAGCAAGCAGCAGGGAGGAATTGAGATTAGACACACTTTCGTCAATGTTATTAGACAAGGGGTCCGGTTGATAAGAAAATAAGGGATCCAAGGCGATACAGGTGACTTTATGCCATTTTCTCCCATACTCCTTGCCGAGTGCAGTGGGCCTAGGTGCCGAGGAGAGGGTTAGGTCAAAAGGGAGAAGGTAATGGTCTGACCAGGTGAGAGGGAGGGAAGGATATATCGTAATGTCCGAGTGATTATAGAAGATTAAATCAAGAGTGTGGCCTGCTACATGAGTAGGGCCCTGCACTAGTTGATGCAAATTCAGACCCTGCATAGTTTCTAACAGCTGAGTGGCCTGCAAACATAGCGGGTTATCCACATGCAGATTGAAATCGCCAAGCACAATGAAGTGTGGATGTTTGAGGGAGAGATCTGCAATCAAGTGAACTAATAGTGTTAGAGAGGGGGCAGATGCATTGGGAGGGTTGTATACTAGAATACCAGCAAGAATTACAGCAGCCGAGTCTGAGATGGTAAAATACATAGCTTCAATCATACCAATGTTCGAGAGTTTGCTGATAGTCAAATTAAGGTGTGATTTTAGAATGATAGCAAGACCCCCCCAGTTTTACCACCTTCTCGGTTAATACCCTTCAAGAGGTAGCCCGGAGGAGTAGCTAGATGAATATCAGGATTCGAGGTGTCTCTTATCCATGATTCAGTGAGAAACAGGATATCCCAGGCGTCAGAGACAAGGGACGACCAGATCTCACTTGCATGGCGAGGGAGAGATCGACAGTTGACCAGGCCCGCTTTTAGCGTCAACGGGTGAATAAAGCGATTATCCAAATTGGGATGTTGAGAGAAGCGTTTTCTCCAAGGGGGTAGTCTGAAGTTACACTGTGGGCATTTAAAAAAGGAATCCTCCAAATAACAGGGACAGCAGCAAGATGCCGGCCTACACATGCCAGGTCTCAACTGAAGAAGTTGATCTCTAGACCAGCTGATACGACTGACCTCAGAACAACAGACAGGGGGGCTGGCCCTAGGCACGGGCCAGGCGCGGACGGGTGCAGACGGGCTTGCCTTAGGCGCGCTCGCTGCGCCCGTCCGCTGCGCGGACGGGAAGCCCATCTATTGTTATACATGGAGAGGAGGGTGGGAGGCGTCCAAAAGCTGGACCGCTACCCTGCCTTCCCCAAAGATGGCGGCTATCCCTCTGCGTGCCGGCGTCAGCGCCTGAATCGGCTGCGCCGGTGGGCAGTTCAGACTAGACTGGACCATTGCAATTCCCTCTATCTGGGCGTCAATAAGTCCAGTATTAGGCGTCTGCAGAGAGTACAGAATGCAGCGGCTCGCATTCTGGTGGCACTTCCGAAATCTTGCTCGGTTGCCCATGTGCTTCGTAAACTTCATTGGCTGCCTGTTGAAAAGCGCATTCAGTTCAAGTCTCTCTGTGTGTCACACAGGATCCTGACCTTACAGGCACCTTTAGGGCTGGCCAATTTGTTAGAG
Source organism: Lissotriton helveticus (assembly GCF_964261635.1). Classification (NCBI taxonomy): domain Eukaryota; kingdom Metazoa; phylum Chordata; class Amphibia; order Caudata; family Salamandridae; genus Lissotriton; species Lissotriton helveticus. The sequence continues at coordinate 970,066,860 of NC_136072.1, forward strand.
TTTTATGTGCCGCGGTGTTCCCTTAGATATGCTGACTGTTAGACGGGGACCTGGAGGGTCGGCCGAGCACAGTGATCGCACAGACAGGTAACTTCCCCCCCACAGATGGACACCACACAAAGCTTATGGTAACACCTTTTATAGGCACTTCGGGTAGTAGAGTGGTACGATACAGGGCGATCAGGACACGATGATCCTCTCAATTCTAGTCTCTAGTAAGGGAAGGGGGTAGCGGGACAGTCTTGGTACCCACGGGTACGGGTGTGTAACGGTGATAGCTCACAATCCTCGAGCTCGGTGTTCGGAGGGGTCAGACCGCGGCAGCGCCGGCAGGTCCCGAAGAGGTCAAAGGTGGCACGGGCCGCGGCAGCGCCAGCAGGTCCCAACGAGGATGAAGGTTACAACGGGCCGCGGCAGCGCCAGCAGGTCCCACGAGAATGCAGGTTGCAACGGGCCGCGGCAGCGCCAGCAGGTCCCACGAGGATGAAGGTTACAACGGGCCGCGGCAGCGCCAGCAGGTCCCATGAGAATGCAGGTTGCAGAGGGCCGCGGCAGCGCCAGCAGGTCCCACAAGGATGAAGGTTGCAGAGGGCCGCGGCAGCGCCAGCAGGTCCCACGAGGATGAAGGTTGCAGAGGGCCGCGGCAGCGCCAGCAGGTCCCACGAGGATGAAGGTTGCAGAGGGCCGCGGCAGCGCCAGCAGGCCGGACAATAGTTCACAAGGCAGGGCTGTGGCAGCGCCAACAGTCCGTCAAGGATGAGTTCGTCGCGGTGTCTCTCGACTCCAGGATACAACTGCCTTCCTGTCCTGGGGCTGCCTCAGTTATAGGTCTGGCGCCCTTTGATGTCCGGACCCTCGCTCTTGGAGGTCGGGAGGTCTGGGATGAGGGAGTCCAGACACCCAGCAGGGGGGTGGAGCCAGCGCCCGAGGAGGCTGGGGGTGCTCGGCACCTGGCGGGGGAGAGCCGTCGACACTTCGTACTCCCATTGACCTGCCAAGTGGGCCGTTCACCTCCTGGGTGGAGGGTGGTGCCGGGATGTCGGGGCCTGGCCAGGCCCAGGGTTGGGGTCGGGCTGAGGCCGCGCGGCCGCGTGGTGCCGTGTCCAAGATGGCGGCTGGGCCGGCAATGGTGCTGACGGTGGCCCGGGCCCTGTCCTGCGGGGAGGGAGCGAGCCCTTCATGTGGCCTGTCCAACATGCGTCCCCCCCAGCTGAAGGCGGGGAGAGTCACCCATCTTCTTGGGGACTTTCCTCGTCGAGGCGGAAAAAGCGGGACAGGCCATCCGCGTTGGCGTGGTCTTGGCCGGGTCGATGTTCCACAGTGAAGTCCATCCCCTGCAGGGAGATGGACCAACGTAGTAGTTTCGGGTTTTCCCCCCGCATCTGCATGAGCCATTGCAGGGGTCGATGATCGGTCTGGACCCGGAAGTGGGTGCCGAAGAGATAAGGCCGGAGCTTTTTGAGGGCCCACACCACGGCGAAGGCCTCCCTCTCGATGGTGCTCCAGCGTCGTTCTCGGGCCAGGAGCCGTCTGCTGATGAAAGCCACTGGCTGGTCAAGTCCTTCGGGGTTCAGCTGGGAAAGGACTGCCCCAACGCCATGGTCGGAGGCATCTGTTTGGACGATAAATTCCCGACTGTAGTCGGGGGCCTGGAGCACCGGGGCGGAGCACATGGCGGCCTTCAGCTTCTCGAAGGCCGCTTGACAGTCTGGGGTCCAGTTGACCTTCTTTGGTTGGTTTTTGGAGGTGAGTTCCGTGAGGGGCCCTACGATGCTGCCATCGTCCCTCACGAACCGTCGGTAGTAGCCCGTGAGTCCCAAGAAGGCGCGGACCTCGGTCTGGGTGATGGGGGACTGCCACGACTGGATGGCCGCGATCTTGAGTTGCAGAGGGGCCACCAGACCGCTTCCCACCTGGTGCCCGAGATAGGTCACGGACCCCTGGCCAATTTGGCATTTGCTGGCCTTGATCGTGAGGCCAGCTCGTTGGAGGGCCTGTAGCACCTCTCGGAGGTGGTGGAGGTGGTCGGACCAGTGGTGGCTGTACACAGCGATATCGTCCAGGTAGGCGGCGCTGAATCCTTCGAGTCCTGCCAGGACCTGGTTTACTAGCCGCTGAAAGGTTGCTGGGGCATTCTTCATGCCGAATGGCATGACCTTGAAGTGATAGTGGCCATCCGGGGTAGAGAATGCAGATCGTTTTTGGGCCAGGGGTGTGAGACCGATCTGCCAGTAGCCCGCTGTCAGGTCGAAGATGCTGAGGTAGCGGGCAGCTCCCATGCGGTCGATTAGTTCATCTGCTCGGGGGATGGGGTGTGCGTCTGTTCTGGTGACCGCATTCAAGCCCCGGTAGTCGACGCAGAACCGGAGCTCCGGCGTGGGGCCGGGGGCGGCCGCTTTGGGGACCAGTACCACTGGGCTGGCCCTGGGGCTGTCTGAGGGCTCGATGATCCCGAGTGTGAGCATATTGGCCACCTCCTCTTGGATGCAGGCCCGTACCCGATCTGGTACGCGGTAGGCCCGATGGCGGATAGGGGGACTGTCTCCCGTGTCCACGTCGTGTAAGCACCAGGGGGTGACCCCTGGGGTGAGGGAGAACAGGGTGGAGAACTGTAGCAGGAGGACTCGGCAGCCTTGGCGCTGTTCCAGGGTGAGGGCCTCCGAGAGTCGGACCCCGTCCACGGAGCCGTCCTTCTCCCGTGACCGTAGGAGGTCAGGGAGGGGTTCGGAGTCCTCCTCGGTTCCATTGTCGGTTGCCATCAGGAGGCTGAGTTCGGAGCGTACAAAGTGGGGTTTCAGTCTATTAGCGTGGAGGACCCGGAAAGGGTTTCGGGAAGATTCCATATCGATGAGATAGGTGACAGGGCTCTTGCGCTCGATTACTTTGAAGGGCCCCGTCCATTTGTCTTGCAGGGCGCATGGTTCGGTGGGAGACATTACCCACACTTGTTGACCGGGTTCAAATTCGATGGAGGATGCATTTCTATCGTACCACCTTTTCATGTCCTCCTGACTGGCCTCCAGGTTTGCTTTTGCCATCTCTCCGAACCTTCTGGTCTGGTTGCGGAGGGTTAGGAGGTACTTGAAAACATCTGGAGGGTTCTTTAGAGGGGGCATTTCCCAGCCTTCTTTGACTAGGCTGAGCGGGCCTCGCACCGGGTGTCCATACAAGAGTTCGAAAGGGCTGAAGCCGAGGGACTTCTGGGGGACTTCTCGGTAGGCAAAGAGAAGGCACGGTAGTAGCACATCCCACTGGCGACGGAGGGGCTCTTCCAACCCCCCAATCATCCCTTTGAGCGTGCGGTTGAACCGCTCAACCAGTCCGTTCCCTTGAGGGTGCTAGGGGGTCGTGAATCGGTAGGTGACCCCACACTGTTGCCAGAGGGACTTCATGTATTTTGAGATAAAGTTCGTACCCCTGTCGCTGACGACTTCTCGGGGGAAGCCCACTCGAGAGAAGATCCCCATCAAGGCTCGACCCACTACTGGGGCTGTTATCGTACGAAGGGGGACCGCCTCAGGATAGCGGGTAGCGTGATCCACCAGGACCAGGATGAAGCGATGTCCCTGTGCTGTTCGGGGGTCCAGGGGCCCCACAATGTCTATTCCCACCCTTTCGAACGGGGTGGTCACCACGGGGAATGGTTGTAGGGGTGCCTTGAGTTTGCGGCCGCTCTTCCCACTGGCCTGGCAGGTCGGGCAGGACCGGCAATGGTTGGATACGTCGTTCCTCATTTTGGGCCAAAAAAAGTGAGTCACCAGGCGGTGGTAGGTCTTGTCTTGGCCCAGGTGCCCGGCCAGGGGGACATCGTGGGCTAGGTTCAACAGGAAGTCTCTGAAGTGGAGGGGCACCACCAGCACTCGCCCGGCCCCCAGTTCTGCGATTTTCTGTTCGCTGTACAAGAGATCATTGTCCCAATAAACCCAGTGGGCCCCGGTGGTGTCTCCTTGGCTCTGGGCGAGCGCTTGCTGTCGCAATCCCTCGAGGGAGGGGCAGGTCTTTTGCTCCTGCCGGAATTGTTCCTGGCTGGGCCCCCCTTCTTGACGCCACTGAGCCAGGTCGGGAAGCTCGGGGGGCTGTGTGGACCCCTCTGGGGTGGGGTCCGGGTGGTCGGTCTGGAGGAAGTCTTCTTCTGGAGTGATCGAGGGCGGAGGCGCTGCCCATTCTGGTTCTTCTGGTCTAGGGATGGTGCGGGTGGCCATGGACCGGGTGGTTACGCATGCCCAGTCCGGGAGACCCAACATCCCCAGATGCTCTCTTCTTTCCACAGCGGCCCACGGGGAGCTCTCGAGATCGTTCCCCAGGAGGCAGTCTACGGGGGCATCGTCACGGACAGTTACTTTCAGCATGCCGGACACTCCTCCCCATTCGAAGGGGACGCAGGCCATCCGACACAGGCTCTCCGAGTTGTCTGCCGATCGGACGGGGCAAAGTACGTTTGGTAGGATTTGTTCTGGGGTCACCAGGTGACAGCGGACGGCCGTCACACTGGCCCCGGTGTCACGCAGGGCCTCGGCCTTGCGCCCATTGATGCTCACCCATTGGCTGTACTTCCGAGTGTTGGCGGGCAGGGGAGTCCGCGGGACCATGTCTCTTCCTCCCAGGCATGCCAGGGTCATGGCGGCGGGTTCCCACTCGAACTGCTCCGACTCATAGGTCTCCGTGTCTTCGGAGATTTGTTCTTCTCCCAGGGCGGCGGCCGCCATCTGGCGGGGCCCGGGGACCTGGTTCTTCGGGCAGGTCGGGTCACTGGCATAGTGGCCGACTCGCTGGCATCGATGACACGTCACGTTAGCTCGGAACCCCGGGCGCATCGGGGGGTTTCCCCGGCCTGCTGGAGCCGGGGTGGCGTTAGTGGGTGTGGCCGGGGCGGCGTCTCTGCCCCGGCCCGGGCCTCCTCCTCCTCCTCGGGGACGATGGTGACCTTGGTTGGTTCTGTTCTGCTCATTCGGCCCACTCCGGGCCACTCGGGTGCTCTCCCACCGGTCAGCCTCGGTGGCGAGCTGCCGGGGTTCAGTCAATTTACTGTCGAGGAGGTGCTGCCTGAGCTCGACAAAGCAGTTGTTGGAGAGGTGCTCCCATACAATGAGATTGAAGAGTTGTTCGTAAGTGGTTACGTTGTTACCCTTGATCCACCCCTCGAAGGCTCGGCTGAAATAGTTCACGTATTCCAACCACGTCGTACCTGGGATCCGGGTGCAGTTGCGGAACCTCTGGCGGTACATTTCGGGTGTAAGTCCATATCGACTGAGGAGGGCGGCCTTCATATGGTCATAGGACGTCATTTGATGGTCCGGAAGCTGCAGCAGGGCATCACGACCCTCGTTGACGAATCTCCCCCATAGACCGGCTCCCCAGTCACTTCGAGCGACCCGGTGGGCGGTCATGGCAATCTCATAGGCTTTGAACCACTGCTGTATGTCGTCGTTCCGGTGATATTCTCGGACCACATCCTTGGGGATGTGGACCTTCTGCTCGGTAGGACCCGGGGAGTGCGGTTGCTCGGGCACCCCTAGGTTTTTGTTCAGTTTGCGTATTTCTATCTCCGCTAGTTTGCACTCGTGCTCGTATGCCAGTCTTTTTTCTTCGAGGTCTCTCTGTCTCTGTTTTTCCTCTCGCTCTTCTCTGAGCCGTAAGTGTTCTAAGTTTATTTTTTGTTCCGCCAGTTTCAATTCTCCGTCTAATCTGAGTCGTGCCAAGTCTAACTCGTGTAATCTATTTTTTTCCCGCTCCTGGATCTCTTCATGGGAGGGGCCTGGTCTCCGTTCCTCCGTCCGGGTGGTGTTGACTTCCGGGGCTGCGGGGTCCCGGGGGGTTGCGGTATTTGTCTCTGTCCAGGCCTCTAGGGCGTTTTTGAAGTCTTCTTTTGTGCTTAGCCCGGTGGTAGCAATGCCTAAGTCCATGCAAAATTGTTTGAGCTCTCGGTGGTTGTATTCTTCCAGCTTTTCCATCTGGAACTTCTCCGCCGATCCGCTCTCTTTGGTCGTCATTGTGGTTTTAGTCGTAGGGTGAGTTACTGTCTGTACGGTACGCGTTGGTTCGGATCCCGCCGCTGCCACCAATGTTAGACGGGGACCTGGAGGGTCGGCCGAGCACAGTGATCGCACAGACAGGTAACTTCCCCCCCACAGATGGACACCACACAAAGCTTATGGTAACACCTTTTATAGGCACTTCGGGTAGTAGAGTGGTACGATACAGGGCGATCAGGACACGATGATCCTCTCAATTCTAGTCTCTAGTAAGGGAAGGGGGTAGCGGGACAGTCTTGGTACCCACGGGTACGGGTGTGTAACGGTGATAGCTCACAATCCTCGAGCTCGGTGTTCGGAGGGGTCAGACCGCGGCAGCGCCGGCAGGTCCCGAAGAGGTCGTAGGTGGCACGGGCCGCGGCAGCGCCAGCAGGTCCCAACGAGGATGAAGGTTACAACGGGCCGCGGCAGCGCCAGCAGGTCCCACGAGAATGCAGGTTGCAACGGGCCGCGGCAGCGCCAGCAGGTCCCACGAGGATGAAGGTTACAACGGGCCGCGGCAGCGCCAGCAGGTCCCACGAGAATGCAGGTTGCAGAGGGCCGCGGCAGCGCCAGCAGGTCCCACGAGGATGAAGGTTGCAGAGGGCCGCGGCAGCGCCAGCAGGTCCCACGAGGATGAAGGTTGCAGAGGGCCGCGGCAGCGCCAGCAGGTCCCACGAGGATGAAGGTTGCAGAGGGCCGCGGCAGCGCCAGCAGGCCGGACAATAGTTCACAAGGCAGGGCTGTGGCAGCGCCAACAGTCCGTCAAGGATGAGTTCGTCGCGGTGTCTCTCGACTCCAGGATACAACTGCCTTCCTGTCCTGGGGCTGCCTCAGTTATAGGTCTGGCGCCCTTTGATGTCCGGACCCTCGCTCTTGGAGGTCGGGAGGTCTGGGATGAGGGAGTCCAGACACCCAGCAGGGGGGTGGAGCCAGCGCCCGAGGAGGCTGGGGGTGCTCGGCACCTGGCGGGGGAGAGCCGTCGACACTTCGTACTCCCATTGACCTGCCAAGTGGGCCGTTCACCTCCTGGGTGGAGGGTGGTGCCGGGATGTCGGGGCCTGGCCAGGCCCAGGGTTGGGGTCGGGCTGAGGCCGCGCGGCCGCGTGGTGCCGTGTCCAAGATGGCGGCTGGGCCGGCAATGGTGCTGACGGTGGCCCGGGCCCTGTCCTGCGGGGAGGGAGCGAGCCCTTCATGTGGCCTGTCCAACACTGACCAAGCGTTGGTCAGCATTCCTCGAGTTCTGAAAGCTAGAGCTGGCGGTCGTTCTTTTCGCAGTCTTACTGCGAAACTCTGGAACTCGCTCCCTGTTTCCATCAGAGCGATCCAGAACCACCTTGCTTTCCGTAAAGCCATAAAGACCTGGCTTTTCTCTGTCTAATTTTCAATTTTCCTCCCTTGGCTCACGTCTATGGCGGCACAGGGACGCCCCGTTGCTGGGGCAGCTATGTGCAATACAAATTCGACTAAATAAAATAAATAAATCTCCAGGATTCTCAGGTTCTTCCTTCCTTCATAAAGGGATTTGTTGAACCAAGGTGCTGAAGGAATAGGCCTTTTCCTTTTGCTTTGGAGAGGAGCGACACTATCGATTTCGACAGCAAGTACTGAGAGGCATTGGGAGGTGAGATCGTTGACATCCAAGTTCGGGTCTAGCCTTGGGAGTGATAGAAATGCGGAATCACAGAGAGTATCGAGGTCAATGTTTTTAGTGTTACGGAACCAGGTAGTAGTCCTTTTAGGTTGGCCAAGAGTAATAGTGTGATAGGTGAAGAGAGAAGGGGATGAGGAAGTGGTCAGACCAGTCTACATGAATAGGGATAACAATAGTAAGCATGTCTGCTTTAGATATAACAAGGTCCAGAATTGAGCCCTTAGAGTGTATTGTTTCAGTGCAGTGTTGGATATGATAATTTGCTGAGAGAAAGGTGGCCAGCATATTAGCAGAGGAATCTTCCAACGAACCGCAGTGAAGATTGAAGTCTCCCAGGAAGATCTGTCTGTCACTTTGTGAGTATTGGTCGCTGATGAAGTCGGTGAGTTTCTCTAAAAAAAAGGAGAGGAGCCACCAAGCAGGTGGTAAATGATATGGAATCTGAATGGTGAGCAATGTTGCACTTGAAGCTCAATAGAGAAGCATTCAAATTAACAGGAAGAAGCTGTTAGGAAAAGCCTCAAGTTGAAGGGAGTTCCAAAAGTGGATTGCAACACCTCCCCCAACTTTGTCTCTTCTGTCATGTCTAAAGATAGAGTACTCGGTGGGTAACAGGAGTTCAAATATAGAATGAGAGGTCTCTGTGAGGAAGAGCATGTCGAGATTGTGAACAATGATGGTGTCAGAAATTTCCAGTTTGTGTTTCATTGCAAATCTGCAGTTGTGGAGCAAACAGCAGAGCTCTGACGAGGCTGTTTTGGTGACAGGGGCGATTGGGCTCTGAGGGGTGATGGGGATATTGTTCTTGTAAGAGGGTTCCCGGGAGGAAGAAGGCAGACAATTAGTTCCGACAGAAGAGATAGTTGGAATGGTGTAGATAGTAGGGTTTACTTGGAGAGGAAATTGGAAGGGGGAGGCGTTCGAGGTCTTGTAACTTGCCAGTAAGTTAGTGATGTCTGCAGTGGACAGATTGTGATTGGCTTTTTGGGGCGTGTGGGCGAGGTGTTTCTCGGGGGTTTGGGGAAGTGAGTATTTGCCAAGGGAATTGGGGTGTTTGGAAAAGTGGAAGTCTTAGTGCCTAAGAGTGAGATGGTAGCTTCAAGCTAGGTGATGAGAGCTCCTAACTTATTTTCCAGAGAGAGTACGGCTGAGCACGGCAGGTTAGGTGGCTCTATGGTTACAGAAGGGAGTGCAATTGGCGAGGGAGGGCAGGGAGAGGTGGGAGTGCGAAGGGCGTGTTGGGGTACAAGGTTCAAATGTGGAGATAGATGATGGTTAGGAGCGGTTGTTGGTGCATCAGAGGTGAAAAGAGAGTTATCTTTGTTGATATTGTATGGAGGAAAATAATTGAGTTCTTAGTTAGGGGAAAATTGGTGAGCAACAAGGAGAGAGGGTCGCAAACAAGGAGGGGAAAGAGGGGAGTCAGAGAGTGACAGGGGGTTTGGGTAGAAGAGAGGGTAAGTAATTGGAAAGGTCCCGTAAGCTAGGAGAGGTGGATGTGAGGGAACGGGCATGAGGCAGAGTGAGGGGGGTTGGGTTGTAGGGTAGTTGAAGACAGAAAGTGGTTCTGCTGGGTACGAGGTAGGGAAAGGGAGGGGATTACAGAAAGGAGATAGTGGGTTGAGCAGCATTACTGGAGGAACAGGGGAATGAAGAGAGATGCAAGGAGTTAGTGAAGAAATCGGGGAACAAGGTGAGGGAGGAGCGGGTAGAGAAGAAGAGAAGAGGAGGGAATAGGGGGAATGTATGGAAAGCCGCCTGGTGAACAGGTTGTAGGAGAGGAGGACTAAATAGGAGGGTGGCAATTAGGGGTAGGAGGGAGGAGGTAAAATTGGAATACCGGGACAGTGCAGAGTGGAAGAAGAGAGTATTAGCTAGAGGTATGGCAGACATGTTGAGGGGGGTGTACAATGGGTGGGTGGAAGAATGGGAGAGGAGGGAACAGGGGAAAGGAGAGAAGGGGGAAGACTAAGTGGGCGGGTGGCAGGGTTGGGGTAGGAGGGAGGAGGTAAGATTGGAATACCGGGACGGTGCAGAGTGGAAGAAGGTTGTTTTAGCTAGAGGTATGGCAGACATTTTGAGGAGGGTGCACAGTGGGTGGGGAGAAGCATGGGAGAGGAGGGAAATGGGGAAGTGGGAAGATGGTCGGCCTGTGCCTCCCGGGGGTACGTCCTAATGGAGTATCGTGGGTCGGAGAGGAGATAGGGAGTAGCGGGTGGAGCTAGATGAAGAATCAAGGTAGATCCCAGTCTCTAGGGTGGGGAGTAGGAAGGGGAAGAGGTGGTCAAAGAGAGAGAGACAGGTGTCTTTAGCTTGGATCAAAGCAGTATCATTGTTATAAAGTGAGATAGCGAGGGAGCCGTCAAATAGAGGGTGGCATTTTTAGCTGTTTCCCATGTGGGATAGATGAGGAGTAGGTGATGTTGAGGGAATTATATAAGCTGGTGGACCAGGGGGGATGACATGAGTGAAAAAATGTAAGTCGTTTTTGAGCCTCTCATGATGACCATTATAGAATTGGTCAACAAAGAGGGAATCAGGAAAACTTTCAATGATGTTATGCTTGAACCGTTTTGCTGAAGCTTTAGACAGATTAGGGGGATAAATGGTTTTGAAGAAGTTAATTCTAGACTTAACTCGAGAGGTGGCCATGTTTGGAAATTGAGGAGGAGGAGGGTGGTGGGGGGAGGAGGAAGGTGCCGCTAGGGTATTGGTTGTGAGGAGAAGAATAATAAGAAGAAGGGGGTCAATAACGTCGTCGCAAAAACCTCCTGTAGTATGTGACTTCTGCAAAACAAGCATTTGCAATGCAATAGGTCTCGCATTTATGAGCGTTTGAGCTATTGGCATTTTTAAAGGGCAATGCCTTTTATTTATGCGTTGTTTATAAAACAGATAAATAAAAGGCATTGTCATGTACAACGCCAGTTGATTAAATGCGAGCCTTATTGCATTGCAAATGTGTGTCATATGAAAAACAAGCATTTGCAATGTAATAGGTCTCGCATTAGGAAATTTTGAGCTATTGGTCTTGTAAATGACAATGTTTTTATTTATGTGTTGGTTTTGACAATAGCTAAATTAATATCTTTGTCATTTACAATGCCAATAGTTATAACTTTCGCAAATGTGACACCTATAACCTGGGGTTGCGCTGAGTGATGCTGTGGTAGGGCTGAGTGGTGCTGTGGTGGTGCTGAGTGATGCTGTGGTGGTGCTGTGGTGGCGCTGTGGTGGTGCTGCGGTGGTGCTGTGGTGGTGCTGAGTGATGCTGTGGTGGTGCTGAGTGATGCTGTGGTGGTGCTGAGTGGTGCTGTGGTGGTGCTGAGTGGTGCTGAGTGGTGCTGTGGTGGTGCTGAGTGATAATGTGGTGGTGCTGAGTGGTGCTGTGGTGGTGCTGAGTGGTGCCGTGGTGGTGCTGAGTGGTGCCGTGGTGGTGCTGAGTGGTGCTGAGTGATAATGTGGTGGTGCTGAGTGGTGCTGTGGTGGTGCTGAGTGGTGCTGTGGTGGTGCTGAGTGGTGCTGTGTTGGTGCTGTGGTGGTGCTGAGTGGTGCTGTGGTGGTGCTGAGTGGTGCTGAGTGATAATGTGGTGGTGCTGAGTGATAATGTGGTGGTGCTGAGTGATGCTGTGGTGGCGCTGAGTGGTGCTGTGGTGGTGCTGAGTGGTGCTGAGTGATAATGTGGTGGTGCTGAGTGGTGCTGTGGTGGTGCTGAGTGGTGCTGTGGTGGTGCTGAGTGGTGCTGGGGTGGTGCTGAGTGGTGCTGTGTTGGTGCTGAGTGGTGCTGTGGTGGTGCTGAGTGATGCTGTGGTGGTGCTGAGTGGTGTTGTGGTGGTGCTGAGTGATAATGTGGTGGTGCTGCGTGATAATGTGGTGGTGCTAAGTGATGCTGGGGTAGCGCTGAGTGATGATGTGGTGATGATGAGTGGTGCTGTGGTGGTGCTGAGTGATGCTGGGGTGGCGCTAAGTGGTGCTGTGGTGGGGCTGAGTGATGCTGGGGTAGCGCTGAGTGATGCTGGGGTAGCGCTGAGTGATGATGTGGTGGTGCTGAGTGAACCTTTTGAGGGGGCCCCACAGGGGTGCCTCAACACATTGTACTGGGGGGCTGACATTAATTTTCTGGTTTTGAAGTCAGAAAGTTAAACAAATACTTGTAGGATTTCACCTGAGAAAGAGTGGCACAAGACCACGTGTCTGTTTACTTCAGTATTGTGAATGGCAGCTGAGACAATTTCAGGGGTTCAGGACAGGCGTGGCTGGTTGTGCACGTGTGAACACTGCCAGTTTCTTTTCCTACCTGGCAGAGAGAAACGATGATAGATTTGTGTCCTCGTGTCGGTTGTATTTACAGCCCCCCCCTCGTGTACATAAAACTTTCCTTATGATTCGCATTGAGGCAAGGGAATTCTTAAGAGTGCTTGTGTGCAAGAAACAGCACAGACGGACCAAGGAACAGGACGCCATTACGTCAAAATGTCGGAGTCTTAAGAGCCCTTGTGAGCACATGCCAGGGCATATAGACCAGGATGCAGGGTGCCATGATGCCCTTTTGTGCACAACTCGGCACAAATGGAGCTCATAAACAGCGAATCGTAAGAGTCCTTGGGTCCAAGAGCCAGACTGAGAGGGTACAGGATGTCATTATGTCATAATGCTGGAGTCTTAAAAGCCCATGTGTGCACAAGTCAGCACAGAAGAACCAAGGTGTGGAGCGTATTGATACCCTTGTGTGCACTCTGCAGCACAGATGGAACAGGATGTAGGACGTCATGGTGTCATAATGCTGGAGTATTGCTCCGGTGCACAGAGCCAGCCCAGATGGTGTAATGATGCAGGAGTGTTGTTCATGTGCGCACTGGCCGGCACAGAGGCACCATTGTGCAAAAAGTCATGCTTTTATCATGCATTCTTGTCTTTGTATTGGCAGGCTAGCAGAGTTTGACCTGGGTGCAGTAAGTATTGCTGCCATGATGCTGGAGTGCTGTCAAGGTACGTACTGGCGAGCACAGATGGGACCCCAGTTTGCAGGAAGTTAAGATACAGGAATCTAAAATAATGCACAATGTCAAGCACAGCATCACCACGGAGCGATCAGCAATGATGTAAGAGAGGCTTGTTTTGTGCACATGGACCAGCATAGGTGGACCTTGGTGTAGGAAGTCGCAATGTCATGATGTCACGGTCTTGTCCTTGTCCTTGTGCACACACGCCACCACATCAGCTCCACGTTCATGTTATGATGCAGACTTGTGTGCAAGAGACAGCATAGCAGCACCACCGTGCAATATCCCATGACATCATGAGGCAGGAGTCTTGTTTGAGTTCACAAGTACCTCCACCGTGCAATAAGTAATGATGCCTGTTGGAAATGGGGGTTGCCCACGTCTCAAAGGGGGTAGCATGGCATCAAGCGGGCAGGCCAAACTTGGAGGACATGTGAAGCACTCACGCAGTACCCACAAACGACACACCAGGCACACCACAAAAGAGACGCAACTCCACCTTTAGTTGGAAAAGAATAATTTTAGTATTATCTCCAACCTGCAAGGTAAAAAGGAAAAATACACTGGTAATCATAACATGGCGCCAACTGGCACCCAAGCCAAGTATTTCAGTGGGGGATTATTTACATGGGACAAAAAGGGTTTAGTCCATAGTCCATAGTGTCTAGCTGAAATATAAAAGGGTTAGCATTTGGCATGTAACATCAGTGACACCTATATAAGGGAAAAATGCACTTGGCGTATTTGCCCATTAAACATGCAATCAAACATTAGGGGTAAGAACCCAAAATAGCTGGCATTGGCGACTCCTGCAAAAAGAATAGGAATCACCTGGCATTAACATTAGGCAGGAACACCTGTAATAAAACATCAGGTTTCTTCCCCCCCTCCACCTAAGGAACTATGCGTCAGGCAGGGCCAACTCAGGCCTTCATCCTCGGTAGCGGCTGTAATTACAACAGGCAGCATCCTGCATAACCCCTGTAAGGAAAGACATCATGGCATACCAGCATCCACTAGCAGGTGGGCATAACCATAGGACTCTTAAGCCACTTTCGCAAGCTCTACAGGGCATACAGAACCCCGGTGCTATAGCCTTAGGGAAAAGACCTGGGGAACATGACTCCTTAGCCCCCAACCTGCAACACAAACATCAGGTAGTGCATTGGCATTAATAACATTTGAACCAGGCTTGAATCCCACTGCACTTGGGCATCGATCCCCTAGCTTAGGCGTAACACTGGGCATTTCATCACAATGCAGCTTAGTCTACTAATCCTCCCACCGCAGGAGCAAAGGGGGGTAGTCAACCTCTCCCTACCTTCCCCTATTAAAACATTTCACAGGGGTGCAAGTCTATGACCCTGGTAGCTTCACCATAAACATTCCACCAAGCCCGCCCCTGCAAGAAAGGCAATAAAAAGGAGCTCAATTAGCATTTCCTGGAACCAGCACCTGCACATCATTTCAATAGTCACGGATCAACCAACAGGCAGGAAACATCAGGTAAGTAGGCACCTTTCCTTAGGAATTTACAATCACCAGCACCCCCAGCGCGGGGTTAATCCTTAATAGGCATCCGGCCCAGTTCTGGTACCTTAAGGGGGCCAGTCTCTAGTCCTTCTGAGGGGAGGGGCAGTTCTGGGTCCCCCTACTTGCTTCAGGAAGGCCCCGTTTCTGTGCCGGTTCTCCGCCCTCCCCGGGGCTTTACCTGCTATCTTCGGGCCTTCAGGCCCCTTGCGTGGACTTCTGGCGCCTACCTACAGGCATGCGGTTCCCTCAGTCGCGGGGCTCCTCTCAGCTCACTGGGGGCCCCGTAGCCTTTCCGTTGCCTCCGCCCAGGCCTCTCCTTACTCCCGAGCCGGGCGGGGGACTCACCGGCAGTGTGGGCACCCGCTCCGGCTGGCCTCCTTCGCCGGCCACCAATCCCTGCGCGGCCTTCTCGGGGGCTCGGCCGCGCAGCCAATCCGTGCGCGGCGTGGCGGGGGCGTGGCCAATGACGCCACCAGGCGCCCCCGTCACATGACACGGGCCTGGACGGCTTCCAGGCCTAGCGCGGCCCTCACTCTACTTCGGCGGCCCCCTCCTGGCATCGGGGGCTGCCGCGACGATGCACACCCCAGCAGGGGGGTCTCCTCACGGCGGCGCCGGGCGGCAGCGGTGATTTTCGGCGCTGCCACACAGCGCGAGGACCGGACAAGGGGTAGGCTCCCTTTCTGGATATTAAGTCCCTTCACAGTCTCCTCAGCACCCGGGCTGCGACGGTGATCTCCGGCTGCGACAAGGGGTAGGCTCCCTTCTTAATTAATTAATGATGCGGCAGACAGCGCGCTGAAACGAGGGTAGGCTCCTCCAGCGTGATTCTCCTCAGGAGAATGGCGCCATTCACAGCGCACTACTCCCTCCTCTGCCCACACAGTCCTCAGGGCCAACAGCACTTCGGGGGCCACATCATTCACAGGGCACAGTCCCTTGGGGGCACAATCCTCCCCAGGCAGCTCCACAGGCAGCAACAGTCTTTAGACATCCAGCGCTTATGGGGTGATACGGCAGTTTACGCCTGTCAGCTGTCCACAGCCCTTCACCATAGGCACCTCACAGCCCAGCGCTTCCAAATTATAGCGCTTCTCACGGAGGGGGGGGGCGAACAGTTCCACAGCCAGCCCCAGGGGCACACTCCTCACCTCCTGGGGGGTTCAAGCCCACAGCATTCCTCCTCTTCTGGGTACCTTTTTCCCTCAGCGCTGGCGTAGTCCAAGGTCCCACAGCGTCAGGGACCTATGAAGAGTCCTCCCTTGTCAGGGGCCCATGGGGACAGCAGCGGGGGGGGTTTATAGGGGTGCAGGGCCCAGCTCACAGGTCCATGTGGCGGTAGCACCTCACAGCAGGTCCCCCTCCCTTCCTTGTCCCAGCGCTGACTGACTCTCTGGTGACACTTCACCCTCTTTATACCCTCCTCCCAGGCAGTGCCAGGACCTTCTAGAATGTTGGCACATCTAGCCTAAACTGGTTCTAGGGGAGGGGGTGAGCACCCTGGGTGCCAGGCTTTCCCTCCAAAACTAGGGGTAGCTGGGTAATATTATCTAGACCGCTGACCTATGTCAGTCCAGTGGCAAAACCCATGGCCATGGCATCCATTTTAAAAACAATACATTTCAGCCAGGTACATTTCCAAAATGGGGGTGCAGTTTTAAAATGGGGGATTTTACAAGTGCTCACATTATGTCAGGTAATAACATTTTTCAAAAGATGTCTCACACCACTCATGGCCTATACAGGTTTAATCCCATGGGGGAGACAATCTAGATGAGGGGGTCAAAAGCGAAAAATTTTGGGGGGAAAAGGCCAAGTCCAACACGACTCCCCCCCAGCCAAAAGCCAGGGTAGACATATCAATGCCTTGATGGGCTTCCCTGCTTGGGGCGGAAAAAGGTGGACGAAGGCCTGCAACTACAGGAGCACCTGCAGTCTCTCCTCCACTCTGGAACCCGATGGTTCTCTTTCGCAACCCTCCCTTCACCAACAAAACCACCCCACTGGTGTTCCCTAGTGGGATGTTTCTCCTTCCTAGAGTGGGAGGCTCTAGCCTCAGGCTTGTAATTCCCTTGGACCACTCTCTTCTCTCCAAACTGCCACTGGTCCACCCACCTGGGGTCTACACCCTCAGACTGACCAGCCCTTAGGGGCGAGGCTCTCCTCCCCCTACTTCTCCTCCTAGGGTTCCTCCATCTCCTACGCTGGGGGACACCCTCACACAACTCTCTCCCCAACCTGGAGCCAAAACCCACAGGCTGAACTGGTGACAGGGGCGAGTCCTCCCTCTCCCTGCACCCCCTCCCAGAATTCTGCACCCTCCTACCCGGAGAAGTACCCCTGGGAGTCACTTCCGGGGGGACTCTGATTACAGATGTCCCTCCCACCAGGGCAGGCAACTCCTGTCCCTGGCCACCCAACCCGGGATCTATGCCCTGTGGCTGAGCCGGTGACAGAGAGGAGACCTTCCTCCCTCTGCACCCCCTCCCAGAGTTCCGCACCCTCCCACTGGAAGTGGTACCCCTGGGAGTCAATTTGGTAGAGATCTGCTTTACAGGAACCCCACCTTCCAGGTCAGGCAACCCCTGAACCTGAAACCCCAGTCCAGGATCTAAACCCTGTGACTGGTCAGTCCCCCGAACCACTGGAGCTCTGATTAATGATGCTCCGGGTTCTCCTGACATGAGGGGATCCTTTCCACGAGAAGGCACACCGGGACAGCCTAGACTCCCAACCTGGGGTTCCCTAAAAGAACTCTCCAGTCCCTGTGACTGCAGTTGGGGCATCTCGGGACACCTCCCCGTCTCACTCCCTCCTTTAGATGGGATGTGAGGCCCTACAACCCGCCCACTATCCTGGGACCTAGCTGGGCTTCTCACCTCTCCCGCCACGCTGGGTCGGAAGATCCCTGCACCTCTCCTTTCTGGATCACTCCCCAATGTCTTCCCAGACGCTCTGGCACTTACCCAGAGGTCTGCCTCCCGTGCAAGTTCCCTGGGGTCTGAGAACCCGCACTGCAACAGATGGTGACGCAGTCTTGGGACACAACTCCTTAGCATGTGCTCCCGGATAACGGCATGGCACAGCCCTTCCCAATCCTCCACTGCTCTCCTCACCACCCAATCCTCCAGTACAGTCCAACACTCCTCCTCGAACTCTTCCCAGGACTGATGGGACAGCTTTCCCCTGCCCCTAAACACTAACCCGTCCTCCTCTTCCGGGGAATCAGGCACAGTCTCTTGGGCTTCGGGAGTGGGACTCCTTGCACTGGACCTACACTCGCTGCCACCACTGGATCCCACCCACCTCGGTGAATCCAGACTCCTGAAACCACTCTCAGGGGACAACCTACCCACCTGAGCTGATCTCTCTCTGGCGAAGGCCCTCTCCGCCTCCGCCATCCTCTCCTGCGCTAGGACTTTTTCAGTCTCTAGTCGCTGCTCTTCTACCCTCAGCTGCGCTAAGCCCTCGGCATGCCTGAGCTTTGCCAGCGACAGCTGATACTCCCTTTCCTCCCTCCTATCTACCCACTCTTCTGGGGACAGGGAAAGGGATGGGGCAGTGCCCCCGGGACTGGACCCAGTGCGAGACTCCCTATCTCCGGTGTCCTCCACAGCTACTGGCGTCTCTGCCCTGCTAGACTCTTCCTCCTCCTCATCGGAGCAACTACCTCCCTGGGTTCTGGATGGGGAGCCCTCACTCTGGTCTCTAACCCACTGACCCTTCAACACTTCGGGGGGGTAGTCAGACAAGTCCCCATTAACCTCTAAGGCCTCTCCCCTCTTGAGGGCCTCATAGAGAAACAAATTCCTCCTAATGTTCCCTACTGGGGGTATCCCTCTCTCCAGGAGGAAGTCTATCACCTCCTGTTCGGTGTACTCCATCAGTTCCACTTCCTGGTAAATCAACCCCATCGTGGCGAGGTACACCCGGGACACACCCTCCCAGTGGAACAAGGGGACACAATTCAAAATACTCTTCAGGAGGAAGCAATCAAAAAACAATATTCAGCCAAACAGCAATAATCCCCACAACAAGGCTCTACCTGTGGTGTAACCTGTGGCCGCTGTGGTACTGCGCAAACACAAGTCCTATCCCACCGCTCTGCCACCAAATGTTGGAAATGGGGGTTGCCCACGTCTCAAAGGGGGTAGCATGGCATCAAGCGGGCAGGCCAAACTTGGAGGACATGTGAAGCACTCACGCAGTACCCACAAACGACACACCAGGCACACCACAAAAGAGACGCAACTCCACCTTTAGTTGGAAAAGAATAATTTTAGTATTATCTCCAACCTGCAAGGTAAAAAGGAAAAATACACTGGTAATCATAACATGGCGCCAACTGGCACCCAAGCCAAGTATTTCAGTGGGGGATTATTTACATGGGACAAAAAGGGTTTAGTCCATAGTCCATAGTGTCTAGCTGAAATATAAAAGGGTTAGCATTTGGCATGTAACATCAGTGACACCTATATAAGGGAAAAATGCACTTGGCGTATTTGCCCATTAAACATGCAATCAAACATTAGGGGTAAGAACCCAAAATAGCTGGCATTGGCGACTCCTGCAAAAAGAATAGGAATCACCTGGCATTAACATTAGGCAGGAACACCTGTAATAAAACATCAGGTTTCTTCCCCCCCTCCACCTAAGGAACTATGCGTCAGGCAGGGCCAACTCAGGCCTTCATCCTCGGTAGCGGCTGTAATTACAACAGGCAGCATCCTGCATAACCCCTGTAAGGAAAGACATCATGGCATACCAGCATCCACTAGCAGGTGGGCATAACCATAGGACTCTTAAGCCACTTTCGCAAGCTCTACAGGGCATACAGAACCCCGGTGCTATAGCCTTAGGGAAAAGACCTGGGGAACATGACTCCTTAGCCCCCAACCTGCAACACAAACATCAGGTAGTGCATTGGCATTAATAACATTTGAACCAGGCTTGAATCCCACTGCACTTGGGCATCGATCCCCTAGCTTAGGCGTAACACTGGGCATTTCATCACAATGCAGCTTAGTCTACTAATCCTCCCACCGCAGGAGCAAAGGGGGGTAGTCAACCTCTCCCTACCTTCCCCTATTAAAACATTTCACAGGGGTGCAAGTCTATGACCCTGGTAGCTTCACCATAAACATTCCACCAAGCCCGCCCCTGCAAGAAAGGCAATAAAAAGGAGCTCAATTAGCATTTCCTGGAACCAGCACCTGCACATCATTTCAATAGTCACGGATCAACCAACAGGCAGGAAACATCAGGTAAGTAGGCACCTTTCCTTAGGAATTTACAATCACCAGCACCCCCAGCGCGGGGTTAATCCTTAATAGGCATCCGGCCCAGTTCTGGTACCTTAAGGGGGCCAGTCTCTAGTCCTTCTGAGGGGAGGGGCAGTTCTGGGTCCCCCTACTTGCTTCAGGAAGGCCCCGTTTCTGTGCCGGTTCTCCGCCCTCCCCGGGGCTTTACCTGCTATCTTCGGGCCTTCAGGCCCCTTGCGTGGACTTCTGGCGCCTACCTACAGGCATGCGGTTCCCTCAGTCGCGGGGCTCCTCTCAGCTCACTGGGGGCCCCGTAGCCTTTCCGTTGCCTCCGCCCAGGCCTCTCCTTACTCCCGAGCCGGGCGGGGGACTCACCGGCAGTGTGGGCACCCGCTCCGGCTGGCCTCCTTCGCCGGCCACCAATCCCTGCGCGGCCTTCTCGGGGGCTCGGCCGCGCAGCCAATCCGTGCGCGGCGTGGCGGGGGCGTGGCCAATGACGCCACCAGGCGCCCCCGTCACATGACACGGGCCTGGACGGCTTCCAGGCCTAGCGCGGCCCTCACTCTACTTCGGCGGCCCCCTCCTGGCATCGGGGGCTGCCGCGACGATGCACACCCCAGCAGGGGGGTCTCCTCACGGCGGCGCCGGGCGGCAGCGGTGATTTTCGGCGCTGCCACACAGCGCGAGGACCGGACAAGGGGTAGGCTCCCTTTCTGGATATTAAGTCCCTTCACAGTCTCCTCAGCACCCGGGCTGCGACGGTGATCTCCGGCTGCGACAAGGGGTAGGCTCCCTTCTTAATTAATTAATGATGCGGCAGACAGCGCGCTGAAACGAGGGTAGGCTCCTCCAGCGTGATTCTCCTCAGGAGAATGGCGCCATTCACAGCGCACTACTCCCTCCTCTGCCCACACAGTCCTCAGGGCCAACAGCACTTCGGGGGCCACATCATTCACAGGGCACAGTCCCTTGGGGGCACAATCCTCCCCAGGCAGCTCCACAGGCAGCAACAGTCTTTAGACATCCAGCGCTTATGGGGTGATACGGCAGTTTACGCCTGTCAGCTGTCCACAGCCCTTCACCATAGGCACCTCACAGCCCAGCGCTTCCAAATTATAGCGCTTCTCACGGAGGGGGGGGGCGAACAGTTCCACAGCCAGCCCCAGGGGCACACTCCTCACCTCCTGGGGGGTTCAAGCCCACAGCATTCCTCCTCTTCTGGGTACCTTTTTCCCTCAGCGCTGGCGTAGTCCAAGGTCCCACAGCGTCAGGGACCTATGAAGAGTCCTCCCTTGTCAGGGGCCCATGGGGACAGCAGCGGGGGGGGTTTATAGGGGTGCAGGGCCCAGCTCACAGGTCCATGTGGCGGTAGCACCTCACAGCAGGTCCCCCTCCCTTCCTTGTCCCAGCGCTGACTGACTCTCTGGTGACACTTCACCCTCTTTATACCCTCCTCCCAGGCAGTGCCAGGACCTTCTAGAATGTTGGCACATCTAGCCTAAACTGGTTCTAGGGGAGGGGGTGAGCACCCTGGGTGCCAGGCTTTCCCTCCAAAACTAGGGGTAGCTGGGTAATATTATCTAGACCGCTGACCTATGTCAGTCCAGTGGCAAAACCCATGGCCATGGCATCCATTTTAAAAACAATACATTTCAGCCAGGTACATTTCCAAAATGGGGGTGCAGTTTTAAAATGGGGGATTTTACAAGTGCTCACATTATGTCAGGTAATAACATTTTTCAAAAGATGTCTCACACCACTCATGGCCTATACAGGTTTAATCCCATGGGGGAGACAATCTAGATGAGGGGGTCAAAAGCGAAAAATTTTGGGGGGAAAAGGCCAAGTCCAACAATGCCATTATGCTGGAATGATGTCCTCGTGTGCAAGACACAGCATAGCAGCCCCACAGTGCAATGAGCCATGACGTCATGAGGCAGGAGTCGTGTTTGAGTTCACATGAGCCAATAAAGCACCTCCATGGTGCAATAAGTAATGACGCCATTATGCTGGAATGTTGTCCTCGTGTGCAAGGGCCAGTACTGCAGCCCCACAGTGCACCAAGTCAGGATATCGTGAAGCTGGAGTCTTGCCCTTACTGGCCAGAGCAGGTGCACCGCCGTGCAGGAAGCTGTGATGGTGAAATATTGTCCTCGTGTACAGGCCAGCACAGCAGCACCACGGTGCAATAAGGAATGACACCATTATGCTGAAATGTTTTCTCTGTGTGCAATGGTAATCACTGCAGCCCCACGGCGTAATCAACAATGATATGACACTCCAGGAGTCTTGTCTTTGTGTGGACAGGCCAGCACAGCAGCACAATGTGTAATTAGTAATGATGCCATGATGCTGAAATGTCCTTGTGTGCAAGAGACAGCACAGCAGCAGGCGGTGCAATTAGTAACCATGCCATGATGCCGGAGTGCTGTCCTTGGGTGCACTGGACACAGCGCAAGACGGTGCAAAAAGTAATGGCGTGATGTATGAGGATGTGTCCTTGTGTGCAAGCCAGCACTGCAGCGCCACGGGGCAATGTCATGACGTCATGATGCTGGATCCCTTGTGCGCACTAGTGGCACAGAAGTAGGCACAGCAGGCAGGAAGACGGTATACTGGAGTCTTGTCCTCATCCTTACTGGTCAGCACAGCAGAACAAGGGGGCAGGTATGGTACGTCTTTTCAGGCACAGCAGAACCAGGGGGCAGGAAGGCATAACACTGGGGCCGTGTGCTCGAAGAGCCGCGACCCCGCTAGCTATGTCGCAATGCCATGATATGCGAGCCTGGTCCTTGTCTCTGGGGGCTTGTACACAGTCTAACTCAGGAGTGGCGGTGTATCTGCGTCACCCAGATAGTCTACCAGTATCGGAACGGAGTCCTGGGGCCGGGCATCTCCGGAGCTCTCGAAGTTAGAAATGAACAGATGTCAAAGCCCTACCGTCTCTTCCAATACACTATCAATAGGGGACTCTCCTGGGATCCGCCAATACCACAACATAGCCATATTGTAATACATCTGGATCGAGGAATGAGGAACTCCACATTCGGCATCAGTCGATAAAAACAAAACACTGACCTGGAGAACAAGAAAAGAAAAAGAACAGAAGTAAAGAATGGGTAATAGGAGCAAATATGGGCGAACAATGCAGGAAACACTGAAAAGAGAGGAGGGTGGATGAGAAGAAAGAATAAAAGATAGTGGAGAGGAAAAAAGGCCGGCAAAGACAAGGAAACGGAGCATGCTGGCAGAGGCATCGGATGACAAGCTCTTGGCATTGCTGAAGCAGGAAACGGAGCATGCTGGCAGAGGCATCGGATGACAAGCTCTTGGCATTGCTGTGGGGGGCGGGGGAGAGCATTCCTTTAAAGTGTGAAGCAGGGGGCGGGGGAGCGGATCCCTTTGAAAGTGAAACAGCCTGAGGCCGAGTGCACGCTGGGGGAAGCTTCCGATGCCTGTGGGAGGGAGGCTGATGGCTTTGATGTGGACGCGCTTTCCGCTTCAGTAAGCCACACGAACTGTCCGAAATCCGCTGGTTTCAGAGCTTGGTTTGCCCACAATACTCTCGTCTATTTATTCCTTGCGGAATATAATAGTAGAGACCTAAAAAGCGTTAGGAGAGTGGGTGCCAGGCAAAGCTATTTGAGAAAATATTTCTTGAAGCCTGTAATTAAAGCCTACCAAGTAACATCATGTAACGGGTGTCGGCATGGGAGGTTACAAATTGAGACAAAGCGGTATTAAGTAGGGACTACTAAGCCTATTGACCAATGAACAGCCACAGTTTACTGTGGACAATGACACAAGCCAATGAAAAATATGTGAAAGTGGGCGAAGCTTCTGGTCCCTACCCGAATACAAGCCTTCTTGTTCCTCGGACCGCAGAGACCGCTACACTACATTTGTAAGCCTTGAAAAAGCCCTCGGCCGATAGGCCATTTGGGCGAAACATGTGTTGGCTGTTCTGTGTTCTATGCATGAAAATAAGAATAAACACAGCATGTTTGAAATCTACTCAAGAATTTTGGAAATTATTCCTTCTATAATACTTTAATCAAGAAGGCACAGCCCTCCGCTAACTACACAAGCTTGTACCCTACAATGGCTTATGGGTGTAGCCATTTGTGAGGCACGTGCCAACATCATAATTGGGCCCTGACAACTGTAGCATAAAAGCCCAGGTTTCTCCACCCACCCCAGTGCCCTACCCGAATACAGCATTGTGGGAGGGCAGGTTTGATAAACAGGCGTGGAGGCTGCAGTAGGGGTTTAGAAAAAGGTTTATTGATAAGGGTTGAAGTTGTGATAGGGCGTGAGGATTGTCCTTGGGCTCCCTCGTCTTCTTCAGATGATTCCTGTGAGCTGGAATGGCTGGATGTGGACAGAGTGGTCTTTCTTCCTGCTCCCTCTGGACTGGGGTGATTACCCCGGAGGCTCATAGGAGTAAAGAAAAGAACAAAGGGGAACCGTAAGAATACAGCCTTGTACTATTGTGGTTTGTGTTTTACCGTCACCACACCTCAGTGCTCAATGAGTCTCTGGTGCCCGTAAACTAGAAGGAAAAAAAGGTCAGGGGTATTGCCCATCACCAGGACCAAGTTCTTTAGGAAACAAAGATGCAATTGTGGGGGTTTTCTCAGGATGTGGCCACCGATAGGTCTTTAAAGGTTCCGTGCCCGTTCCTCCTCCCCCTTTCAGAACATAACATTATCCCTCCCCCTCCTCACAATACACCCTCGAGCCGTTTGTACTCACCGGCTCCCGCCGTAACTCTCCTGAGTCACGGCCGCTCCCCAGCCTCCTCCGGACACCACCAGTCCTCGAACCAGCTTTCCTCTTCGTCGTCAGGATTCCTAGCTGTTCGGACGTCCGGTGCGGTTTCACTGCTGCACTCGGGTCCCGCGTCTTCCTTTCTGTGTTCGGGTCCCGCGTCTTCTCCTCGGTACTCGGGTCCCGCGTCTTCTTCTCGGCACTCGGGTCCCGCGTCTTCTCCTCGGCGTTCGTCTCCTACTCTCGCGGGCAGACTTTCCTTCAGCCCCCCTTTCATTGGCTCCTGGAGTTCCCTTCCTGGGTGCGAAGGCGGTGTTTCCAGGTCACTGCTATCTGCCTGATCCTGTAGAGAAACAGCAGAGGGACATGAGTGCCATAGTCCGTGAGTTTGGCGTTGCGCTGACAGCCGCAGCGGGACACCCTTTCTTGGGGTTAGTACCCGTACCCCCTCACATCCCCTTTCCCTTGCTGTCTTTCTGCTAGGGAGGCACTCTTGTGGGTATCTGGAGAAGTAGTCAGCGTTCCCTTGTTCTTTCCCTTTTCTATGTCTAGTGTGGAATCTGTACGGTTGTAGCGAGAGAAACCATCTCAGTACCCTCTCGTTGTGTCCTTTATTTCTTGCTAACCATTCTAATGGTGCATGATCAGTGAACAGAGTGAACTCTCTCCCTTCCAGATAATACCGCAGGGATTCTACTGCCCATTTAATGGCAAGGGCCTCTTTTTCAATGGTAGCATCATTTTTCTCTCAGGGAAACAGTTTACGGCTGATGTACAGGATGGGTTTTTCTCCCTGGGGAGTAACTTGTGACAAAACTGCTCCTAGACCCTGATCAGAAGCGTCTGTAAGATGAAAGGCTGGGAATAGTCAGGGCTGATCAAGACAGACTCGGAAGTCAGAGAGTTCTTTAAGGTTTCAAAGGAGTTCAAGACCTCACTAGAAGGAGAACGTAACAATTCTTCTGTTCTACTATTCTTCTGTTGTAGATCAGTGAGAGGCGCAGCTAGTTGTGAAAAATTAGGGATAAACCGTCGATAATACCCCAACAATCCAAGAAAAGCTCTTAGATCTTTTTTGGTTCTGGGCAAGGGAATCTGTGCAATGGCTGACAATTTAGATGTCTGGGGTCTTATGATGCCTTCCCCTAACAAGTAGCCTAAGTACTTCACTGTTTGGGCGGCTAAATGGCCTTTACTTGGATTGATCTTCAATCCATGTGACCCCAACGTATGTACCACTTGGAACAGATGCAATAGATGTTGTTCCCACGTATCGCTATAGATCACAATGTCATCAATGTAAGCCCCAGCATAGGTTTCATGTGGTCTTAGAATCGTGTTCATGGCTCTTTGGAAAGTTGCAGGGGCCCCATGTAAACCAAACGGTAGCATCTTAAACTGGTACAACCCATCTGGGGTTAAAAAGGCTATTTTTTCTCTGTCTTCTGCCCGCAACTGAATTTGACAGTACCCTTTACATAGATCAAGGGTACTAATATATTTGGCTCTCCCTATCCTTTCCACCATTTCATCCACTCTTGGAAGGGGATAGGTGTCAAATTCAGATATTTTATTGACTTCCCTGAAATCAATGCAGAAGCGCACCGACCCATCGGGTTTTGGCACGAGTACAATGGGGGAATTCCATTCGCTTGGGATGGTTCAATGATGTCCATTTGTAACATCTTCTGTATTTCCTCTCTTATGATCTGGCGACGAGACTCAGGTATTCGATAAGGTCGTAACCTGACTCGTTTCCCGAAAGGGGTTCTGATAGCGTGTTCAATCAGAGTGGTCTTCCCCGGGGTTAGGGAAAAAACAGAGGCAAGCGGCATTAATGCTTTGTTCAAGTCGACCTGTAACGAGGGAGGTAGTTCAGGGTCTATGCATTGTGAGAACAGGAGGCTTTGGGTTTCCACATGGTGTACTGCTATTGGAATAGGTCCCTCCCATTTCTTAAGCAAATTCACATGATAGATTTGGGATATTTTTGTGTTGCTATCTGTTTCAATGCGATACGTTACTGGTGTGACCTGTTGGAGAACCGTGTAGGGTCCTTGCCATTGCCCTAATAACTTCTGGTCTGAGGAAGCCATCATAAGTAGCACCTGATCACCTACTTGGAAAGTTCTCAATTTTGCCCCTTTGTCATGTTGTTTCTTCTAGGCCTCCTGTGCATCCTCGAGGTTATTCCATACAATGTCTCGGATCTGTCTCAAATGTGTTTTAAGGGTAGAGACATAGGCATGTAGAGGTTTTATGTTATTTGGTTCAGTCTTCCATTGTTCCTGGGCCATGTCCAGTAAAGTACGGGGTTTTTGACCGTACAACAATTCAAATGGGGAATAACCTGTGCTTTTCTGTTCCTTACATCTAATAGCAAATAGCGCCAAAGGCAGGATCTCCTCCCATTTCCGGGCTTCTAGGTCTAACAATTTCTTCAGAGTGGTCTTAATGGTGGCATTATATCTCTCAACCAACCCATCTGTTTGAGGGTGATAGGCCGCCGTACGGATTTGTTTAACCCCTAATTGTGTACATATGTCCTTCCTCATCTTTGATACAAAAGGGGTTCCTTGATCGGTCAAAATTTCCTTCGGAAAACCCACCCGAGAAAAAACACTGATCATTGCTTTGGCTATATTAGCCGTGTCTGGTCTTCTGAGAGGTAGGGCCTCTGGGAATCTGGTAGCATAGTCTACTATGACAAGGACATATCTACAGCCGCTCCTAGAGGGAAGTAAGGGACCAATAATATCCATGCCTACTCTGCAGAATGGTTCCTCGATAATGGGAAGAGGAAGTAACGGTGCTCTTGGAGGGTGATAGCGACTATTCCTTTGACAAATAGGACACTCTCTACAATACCTTTTCACCTGCTGATATACACCTGGCCAATAAAAATTGTCCAAAATGGTTTTCTCAGTCTTTTCAGTTCCAAAATGACCCCCTAACAAATGGCTGTGAGCCAGAAACAACACTTTTTATCTGAAAGGTTTTAGAACTAATAACTGTGCTTTCTGATCAGGATTACCTTTTCTGTATAGTAAGCCATTCTTAACAAAAAAATAAGGACCTACGTGTTGTGGATCCTCTTCCTCAAGTGCTTTGTTCCAAGCTTCCTGTAGGACAGGGTCCTCTTGCTGGGCTGCGTGGAAATTCCTATCGGTTTCCCATGGGTTTTCTACTGGAATAACTGGCATTATTAGGGGATCTTTCCCTTTCTCGGCTCTTCTCTGTTTCCGACTTTTTCTGGGTTTAGAATGTGGCCACTCTCTCTCTGTATCGTTGGAGAAGGGGGCGGAAGCTAACCACTCATCCTCGCTTTTGGATGATTCTTGTTACAACAGAGGCAGTTTATCATAATCATTGCCTAGAATTGCTTGTTCTGGTAATCAGGGTATTAATCCCACAGTAAGTGAAGTCCCTGTATCTTGTGGGTGTTGGATGAGTACCTTGGCAGTGGGGTATGGTTTGGTGTCACCATGTACACATTTGATAGCTACCATTCCCTCTATGGGTCCTATACTATTACCCAGGTCTTGTGGCCTGACTACGCTGTGTAAACACCCTGTGTCAGCTAAAGCGGTAACAGGTTGTCCATTTACGGAGACAGAACATTTATAAGGAGGTAGTGGTTTTTCAGGGGGAGAACAGTAATAGTTACGGGCCATCCCTATTTCCATATGCTCTTCTTTTTGTGGACAGAATCTAGCTATGTGCCCCATCCCGCCACATTGGAAACATTGGGGTCCTGTGGGAGGAGACCGAATAAATGGGACACTAGGCAAAGGGTTACTAGGGATTAGAGCCAGAGGCTCGGGTTTCCTAGTTAATGGGGGTCTGGGTGGACGATGGGTCACATGTCCCCCTGTCTTCCCCATAGCGTCTTCTCTTCCTTTTTGGAACTCTTGTGACCTGTTATATGCACTAGCTATCTCTACTGCAGTTTCTAAAGTAAGATTAGCTTGCTGTCGGACCCAGCGTTGAATGGGTGGGTGAAGAGAAGTCAGATATTGTTCAAGATAAATCTTAGCCATAATTCCATCCTTATCGGTAGTTGCCGGTTTAAGCCAACGATCCGCCATGTCCTTCACCCTGAAATATAAGGCACGAGGAGTCTCCTGAGGACCTTCTTTCATTTGTCTTAGCTTTAATCGATATGTCTCCTCATCTACTCCTAGTCTTTCCAAGATGCATTTCTTTATCTCTGCGTATGGGACCGCCCCTTGTAGGGTGGCTGCCTGGTAGGCTGCTTGCAAATCCCCAGATAGAAGAGGTCTTAAATATTGGCCCCATTTATCGGCTGGCCACGAGGCGGCAGTCGCCATTTGTTCAAAGTTACTGAAAACAAAATCTGGATCTTCCCCGGCTACATATCGCTGTAGCACTACAGAGGGCAAGGTAGTGGGGCCTCGTTGTTGGCCTAGGGCTTCAGTGAGTTTATCCATAGCGGCTCCATGGGTCTGCCCTTGTCCGGTAAGTACCTGTTGCAACTTACTCCGGTATTCCTCCACTACAGTCAAGAATCGTTCCATGACTTTACCCAAATGTTCTTGGTTTTCGGCCATCTTTGCTAGGGCAGCCTCCATTTTGCCTTCAAATCCCACTTCTGATACCACTTGTGGGAGGGCAGGTTTGATAAACAGGCGTGGAGGCTGCAGTAGGGGTTTAGAAAAAGGTTTATTGATAAGGGTTGAAGTTGTGATAGGGCGTGAGGATTGTCATTGGGCTCCCTCGTCTTCTTCAGATGATTCCTGTGAGCTGGAATGGCTGGATGTGGGCAGAGTGGTCTTTCTTCCTGCTCCCTCTGGACTGGGGTGATTACCCCGGAGGCTCATAGGAGTAAAGAAAAGAACAAAGGGGAACCGTAAGAATACAGCCTTGTACTATTGTGGTTTGTGTTTTACCGTCACCACACCTCAGTGCTCAATGAGTCTCTGGTGCCCGTAAACTAGAGGGACAAAAAGGTCAGGGATATTGCCCATCACCGGGACCCAGGTCTTCAGGAAACAAAGATGCAATTGTGGGGGTTTTCTCAGGATGTGGCCACCGATAGGTCTTTAAAGGTTCCGTGCCCGTTCCTCCTCCCCCTTTCAGAACATAACATTATCCCTCCCCCTCCTCACAATACACCCTCGAGCCGTTTGTACTCACCGGCTCCCACCGTAACTCTCCTGAGTCACGGCCGCTCCCCAGCCTCCTCCGGACACCACCAGTCCTCGAACCAGCTTTCCTCTTCTTCGTCAGGATTCCTAGCTGTTCGGACGTCCGGTACGGTTTCACTGCGGCACTCGGGTCCCGCGTCTTCCTTTCTGTGTTCGGGTCCCGCGTCTTCTCCTCGGTACTCGGGTCCCGTGTCTTCTTCTCGGCACTCGGGTCCCGCGTCTTCTCCTCGGCGTTCGTCTCTTACTCTCGCGCACAGACTTTCCTTCAGCCCCCCTTTCATTGGCTCCTGGAGTTCCCTTCCTGGGTGCGAAGGCGGTGTTTCCG
The DNA here is from genome assembly GCF_964261635.1 of Lissotriton helveticus. NCBI lineage: Eukaryota > Metazoa > Chordata > Amphibia > Caudata > Salamandridae > Lissotriton > Lissotriton helveticus. The sequence continues at coordinate 970,096,585 of NC_136072.1, forward strand.
GGTCACTGCTATCTGCCTGATCCTGTAGAGAAACAGCAGAGGGACATGGGTGCCGTAGTCCGTGAGTTCGGCGTTGCGCTGACAGCCGCAGCGGGACACCCTTTCTTGGGGTAAGTACCCGTACCCCCTCACAAGCATGCCTTGCAGAGCAGCGCATGAGCTGACCAGGATCGACCTAAAAATCAATTCCGTTAGGTGTAATAGTTCCTCAGCATTACCACAAACGCATTGAAATTCCTCTCCTTCCACTTGGAGATCTTCTACAGTCAAAGCAATCTTTTAAGGCCTTTGATCAAGCTATTTGATACCATGCTATCAGAGGCAAAAAACGTGAGTGTGGAATCTACCCTACTGGCTAAAATCTGTGAACTCATCTGAGGTCAACGGGTGGCGTCAGAAGGCTTACAGAGAACACAAATAAATCTCTGCTAACGAGAGGCCCAGCACTCACCTAAGTGTGATGAGGCTTTTTTACATAGATATCACCTTTAGAATCTGCAAATATATTGCCATGCTCTGCCCGAATAATAATACTGTAGAGGGTGCATATTTTAGCCCGCTTATATTCCCTGATATCTCTCTGAGGCTGGCCCACAGTTTAGAGAACACTGAAATATATTGACTTATAGACGGATAAAAATGAATTACGGGTATGTTTTTTACCGAAGGAAGTCAAATAGAAAATGAGAGCAAGGTTTGAGTTGCATATGATGCCCCACAGAACCCCGAGGTGAAACGCATCCCTGTAATTTACTGTTGGGCCGGACATCCTTGGCATTGTTTTCCCTGTCTTTTTTCCCCTGCCTCCTATATGGTTTTAGCTGTGTACTGGAATTTGTTTTTGCTGGTCTAGATGATTTAGCCACTTTGCCACTGCTGATCAGTGCCAAAGTGCAAGTGCTCCCTATGGAAACTGTGTCAATGGATTGGTGTTTGCATCATTGGCTTGTTTGACATACTGCTATGTCTCTAGTACAGTACACTGTGTGTACCCAGGGCCTGTAAGTTTAATGCTGCTAATGGGCCTGTGGCTCTCTTTGTGCCACTCACACTAGCAGCCTTTCAAAGGGGTCTCAGACCTGTCACCGCAATGCCTGTTCGCAGTCTGTACTACCATGTCGACCTGGCAAGTGCACCCACTTGCCAGGCCCTAACCTTCCCTTTTGTTACATGTGAGTCACCCCTAAGGTAGGCCCAAGGAACCCCTGTGGCAGGGTGCAGTGTATTTGAAAGGTTGGACATGTACTGGTGTGTGTGAAGTCCTGAGAATGTAATACAGTGTATTTTGGTTTTCAATATGGAAAGGCTTCCTGTCCCATAGGATAGCATGGGAGTTAAATTATAACATCTTATAAGTATAACTTCCTATTGGGACAAGGTAGAAAGATGGAGTTTAATATGCCTGAACTCGGAATAAAAAAATGCAGCGTTTAGTAACGATCATTTTTATATTGTTTGTTTGAAAATTCAACTTTTAAAAAGTTTGTATTAAATTGCTTAGCCATCCTGTGTGCCTCTGCTGGTTTGTGGATTGACTGGCAGGCATTGGAGTGACTGTCTGGCTTTGGGGTGACCAGGGCTGAGGATGTGCATTCTCTTCAGACAGCCATTGGGGGTTTGAGGTGTATTCTGCCTTTTCTGGATGAGTCAGAGCTGGGTTGTATAGACCTGGGCTGCACCTACAGTAGTGGGACAAAATTTCCTTGCCCCTGAATAGGCCTGGTCTGCTTTACTCAATGCTTTCTCCACCTCCTGCCAAGAAGCTGGACCAGAAAGGACAGAACTGGCTTGAATGGAGCTAAGAGACTCTCTGCCACAAGAGAACAAATGAAAATGTGGTATAAATATTAGGTCCCAGACCCCGGAAATTTTAGATTACTTCTGGACTCAAGAAGAACCTCTGCTGAGGAGAAAAGCTGGGTAAGCTGATGGTTAAATACTGCCCTGTGCTGTGTGGGGTTGGCCTACAGTGGCTGTTTCTGCCAAGGAGAGGACAAAGACTGAACTGTGCTGCCACGCCAAACTTTGGGATTTTCAGTGGCCATGATGCTGTAATAGCCACAGGTGGAGCTATTTATTGCTACAAGCTTTATTATTGTGAATAACCTATGTTTGGTGACATCTGGATACATATTTGGTGGATTTTTGTTGATTTGGTCTGTTTTGTTTAGACAAAGATTTCCTATTTTTCAAAACTACTGTGGTTTCCATTTGTGGTGTTTTCACTGTGTTACTGTATGTGTGTACACATGCTTAAACACTGCCTCTGAGATAAGCCTGTCTGCTCATGCCAAGCTACCAAGGGGGTGAGCAGGGGTTGTCTAAGGGTATAACTTCCTTATCCTGACCAGAAGCAAGAGTCCCTACTTGAACAAAGGTTTGCCAAGTAGAGTCCCCCATTTCTAACATTTACTTTTTACCCATCTCTAATTGTATGTTATTTATGGGCCCCCAAACCATCTTTCCCTGCTTTCAACAGTTACTCAGGAAAGAGGAGTAATGGGACAGCCTTACATAGCATAGCCTATCCCCCCATGCAAGGTAAAAACAAAATGGCTTCCTGCAACCCACCCTCAAATGCCATGTGCTCTTTCTTCCAGAAGCTGTGCTGCATGGTTCCCTGCCCTGATCTGACAGGCTCTCACAAAATCCATACATAGCAGCCTGGAATTCCTGTATGAAGTAGGAACTGAGGGTAACAAATTTTGTTAACAACTGTTACTGCGGTGTATTACTGGATTTAGAATCCAGTCATTCACACTAATGACTCTCTGAGAGCCATGCATAACATATAGAATTATAGATGGGTAACAGTGAATTACAGGGATGTGTTCCACTAAGGGATTCTGAGTGACATGAAATAGATGAGAGGGAAGCTCAAGTTGTCTATGATGTAACTCTGAGCCCGGAGGTGAAAAACAGCCCCGTAATTCACTTTTTACCCATCTATAATTTTATGTTATGTATGGTATCTAAGGTATCTGCCCTTGCTAAGCAGAGGAGTAATGGGGAGACAAACATAACAAGGGCTTTCCTCCCTGTATCAAATTCTTTTTTTTTACCTGTCATCCCTAATCAACCACCACCACCCTCCATGCTTTCTTTCCTCCTCGTTCAGCTGTGCTTTCTGCTTTCAGTTAAAGCAGACAAGCAGTGCTGCATTGGCAGGTTTTCAGAGAGCCTGACTGCCTGACCCGGAATGCCTTTATGATGTAGCAACAGTGGGTAACAAGTTTTGCTATCAACTGTTGCTACGTCATTGCTGTGAATTATTAGTTTCAGAAACTGAAAGGAAGACAAAGGCTCTCTATGAGAGCCATGCATAACAAGTAAGTAAGAAGTAAACCACTGTTCCATCCGTAGAATAGCCATATTTCCATAATAACCAACACTGCACATAATTTAAAAAAGTTGCAAAGGATTTGAATAGTATTGGATGATCACCATAAATCTATTACTTGCTACACGTTGCACTAGGTGACCCCGCCCTCACAATTCTTTTCAATTCCCATAGCATTAAGGTTGTTTGGTTTAGGCCACTCCTTGAGCCTCGCATAAATCACACCAATGAATACCAAAATGAAGTGAGACATGTTTCGGTTAGATATCTTGGAACAGTGTCCATCTGTAGCTGTCATAGCACTAAGGTGATGCATGCAAATTTCTGAATCAGTCTAAACCACTTGTAATTCATTATTTAGTGTCAACTATAAATGCACACTATTTTGGCTCCACACCCTTCTAATGAGTCAAGTTACAAAGTATTTTCAGGTTTCAGGTTTTAAAGTCTTTATTTCGATTAAGAAAAAATCATAAAAGACTCATAGTAACACACATGAATTAATTAGAATTAAAATTTCGTTGAATTACAATTCCAATTGAACTTCCTAGTTTTAACTAATCCTATACAATTATGGATATTGTTTTATTTAAAATACAACTACAGGAATAGCTGAGTTCATTTGTATAAACAAAACAAAATCGGGGAAATCAAAACTAGAAAAAATTTGAAAAAATAAAAAACAGTCAGAAACAGAGTAAAAAGTAAGCTATACAATACTAAGCTAGATTGAGTTAGGAACCGTATTAAACAGCTTAAAAGACAAACCTGATACAAACATACTAAAAGTTGGCCATTGAATTCCAAACATCAATATATGGTAAAGAAAAAGTCAAACCATGTATAAAATACATAGGATGCAATCATTTACAAGAATAAGTGGCAAAACCAAACTACCTATTAAGAGGTGCATCAACGAACAATGTCAAGAGTTAATCTATTGTTTTGACCTGATTATCCAGGCCCACCCCAGGTATTTGGCTAAGCTCACCACAAATACCTCTGAGGTGTTAGTTTTTAATACCCAAATGGCCTCTGCAGATATTCTAAAAGGCAGGCGCTGGAACAATGGTTTTAGCCATTTGGATCGCGGTGCTGAATAACTAGGGCAAGCAAACAAGAAGTGACCTACTGTTTCCTTGTGGCTTGGACACCATCTACAGTGATCCGTGGCAGCAGTGGACCAGTTTTTTGTAAAGGTGTTCAGCGGCAATGCTCCTACCCGAAACTGATGGTAAAGTTTCTTGTCCAGCGGTTTAGAAATAGTGTCCCAGTAGTATTCACGGGATGGATCCAACTTGAAGGTCAGGAACCTACCCGTGAGGCCGGTAGAGCTGGAAGCATTGACTCTAAACTGGCGAAACGTGGCCCAATACAATTCTTTAAATTCTTGTTTAGATGGAAAGGTACTGGTAGAGGGGGATATCCATAACTGTTCTAACCCCATGTCTCCCAAGATGGTTTTAACCATTTAGTGCCAGGGGATTTTCCCCGAACCCCTAATTAACCTGACTTCTGCTACCTCTTTTGCAAATAGTGTAAGGTCGGGAGAGGTCTATAAACGCCTCCAAAAAGCCACCAGTCTGAATCTAGCCATCTCATTAATCGGTGGACATCCCAGATCTAAACAAAGGGGAATAGAAGGGGACGACTGTGGCAGACCTACCAAATTCCGCAAAAATTTACACTGGATTTTAAACAGACCTGAAAGGTCCACATAGCCCCAGAGATCTGCGCCATATAAGATTGCTGGGTTAATCTTGGCGTCGTAGATCTTAAGAGCTGGGATAACCCGCTTAGTGATGGATCTTTTTTGCTCACTCAGTAGGCAACCTGTAAGTCGGGCGAGTTTAAGATGTTGTGCACCGACTTGAGCTTTCCATCTCAGACGGCTATCTAGAGTGACCCCCAGGTATGTCATAGTCTCCACTTGATCCAAATTAACCCCACCCATACTAACTGAACTCCGGACAGGGCGGTGTGACCTAGTCTAGGACACCCCCGCGCCGCACGGCCACCAGCTGCCGCGTGTGCCTCCCCCGCCTGACTGCCTCGCTGCCCGGCTGCCGCCGCGGACCACGCCCCCTGCCTGTGAGCAGCGCGGTCCGTGCTCGCCTGTCCTGCAGGCTCCTGGGCGCCGCTTCTTGCCCTGTGCCCCTGGTTGTTCATTGTGGTAATTGGTGTTGTAATTGTCCATTGTTGTAATTGTTTATAAGTTTTTGTAACTCTGCTTCTCTTTCCCGCTTGTAGTCCCCATCGTCTTTCCCTCCCTCCCCGCTTCCCGCCACCACCGCTAACCCCGCCCCTTTTTTCCTTCTGTACCCTCCCCGCTCCCGCCTCCCAGCTGCTCCGCCCCCCCTCGCACTTGGCCATATATGGCGACCGTGCGACGCAGGTGAGTGTGACCTAGTCTAGGACACCCCCGCGCCGCACGGCCACCAGCTGCCGCGTGTGCCTCCCCCACCTGATTGCCTCGCTGCCCGGCTCCCGCCGCGGACCACGCCCCCTGCCTGTGAGCAGCGCGGTCCGTGCTCGCCTGTCCTGCAGGCTCCTGGGCGCCGCTTCTTGCCCTGTGCCCCTGGTTGTTCATTGTGGTAATTGGTGTTGTAATTGTCCATTGTTGTAATTGTTTATAAGTTTTTGTAACTCTGCTTCTCTTTCCCGCTTGTAGTCCCCATCGTCTTTCCCTCCCTCCCCGCTTCCCGCCACCACCGCTAACCCCGCCCCTTTTTTCCTTCTGTACCCTCCCCGCTCCCGCCTCCCAGCTGCTCCGCCCCCCCTCAAACTTCGCCATATATGGCGACCGTGCGAACGCGCAGCGGGCGCGCCGATTGTGCGCCGAAGGCGCGCCAAAGGTAAGCCCGTCTGCGCCCGTCCGCGCCTGGACCGCGCCCAGTGCCAGGACCCCTGGCCCCCACCGACGGAAGCCGACCCGACGAACCTACAACGCCGCCGAACTCATCGCACTCAACACCGGCGGCATCCCGGGATGCCACCGAGCCACCTCGAAGCACACCCACGGACCCTTCAGCTGCCACGCCTGCAAGTTCACCTGCATCCGGACCTACCCTGCACCAGCACGCACCCGCCAAGCCGAACACCAGCAGCAACCACCTCAAGTGCATCCTGCTCAACACCCGCTCCGTCCACAGACACGCCATCGAAATCTGGAACCTCCTCGACACCACAGCCCCTGACATCGCCTTCCTCACGGAGACCTGGATGAACGCCTCCTCAGCGCCTGACATCGCCATCGCCATCCCAGAGGGCTACAAGATCACCCGGAGGGACCGCACCGCCAACCAGACGGGAGGAGGCATCGCCATCATCCACAGGGACACCATCCGCATCACGACCAACACCGACGACACCCTAACCACCGCCGAACACCTGCACTTCCAGATCCACACCGACCCGAAGACCACCCTCAGAGGCACCCTGATCTACCGACCCCCGGGACCACGCACACGATTCAGCGAGGACATCGCCGACTTCATCAGCCCGCACGCCCTCCCCTCCGCCGACTACATCCTCCTGGGGGACCTCAACTTCCACCTGGAGAACAACAGCGACCGTAACACCATCACCCTGCTCGACAACCTCGCCAACCTCGGACTCAAACAGCTGGTGGCCACCCCCACCCACCTCGCCGGACACACACTCGACGCCGTCTTCTCATCCAGCAAAGACATCGCCTTCAGCCACGCAACAGGACTCCACTGGACGGACCACAGCTGTGTCCACTTCACCTTCAAAAGAACGACGATCCACCACCACCAGCAACAGGTTGCCCGAAGAAGCTGGAACAAGATCACAGCCGACCAGCTCACCGCCTCCCTGAGCCAGCACCCTCCTGCCGGCTCAACGAACCCCAGCCAGGCCGCCGACAACCTCACGAAGTGGATCAGCAACTGCGCGGACGAACTCGCCCCTCTGAGGACCCCGCCCAGCAGACCCGGCAGCAGAAAAACCCCATGGTTCACCGACGAACTCAAGAGCTCCAAGAAGAACTGCCGAGCCCTCGAGAAAGTATGGAGAAGGGAACCAACAATGAACAACATGTCCACCCTCAAGCTCGCCACCCGGAAACACCACCAACTGATCCGCGCCACCAAGAAAACTGCATACAAGGACCGACTGGACAACAACGCACACAACTGCAAGGAACTCTTCAACATCGTGAAAGAGCTCTCCAACCCCAACGCCGGAAACAACGACATCACCCCATCGCAAGACCTCTGCAACTCCCTCGCCTCCTACTTCCACAACAAGATCGCGGACATACACAACAGCTTCAGCATCCAACCAACGCACGCCACAACCGCAGCAACGCCACCCACCACCACCCTCCGCGCCTGGACTCCGATCAGCACCGAAGACACCATCCGCACGATGAACTCCATCCACTCCGGATCTCCGACCGACCCCTGCCCTCACCACGTCTTCAACAAGGCCGACGTTGTCATCGCACCCCACCTGCGGGACATTATCAACACCTCCTTCGACACCGCCACCTTCCCTGAGAGCTGGAAGCACGCCGAACTCAGCGCTCTACTCAAGAAACCTACAGCGGACCCCACCGAACTCAAGAATTACCGTCCCATCTCGCTCCTCCCGTTCCCGGCCAAAGTCATCGAAAAGACCGTCAACAAACAGCTGGCCGCCTTCCTCGAGACGAATGGATCCCTCGACCCCTCACAGTCGGGCTTCCGAGCCAACCACAGCACCGAGACCGCCCTCATCGCTGCCACCGATGACATCCGAACCCTGATGGACAACGGAGAAACAGCGGCCCTCATCCTCCTGGACCTCTCCGCGGCATTCGACACTGTCTGCCACCGCACCCTAGTGCAGCGCCTTGGCAACATCGGAATCCAGGAGAAGGCACTGGAATGGATCACCTCCTTCCTCGACGGAAGAACACAGAGAGTCCGCCTACCACCGTACAAGTCAGAGGCCACCGAAGTCATCTGCGGCGTCCCTCAAGGATCCTCGTTGAGTCCCACCCTCTTCAACGTCTACATGAGCCCCCTCGCGGCCATCGCACGCCAACACAACCTCAACATAATCTCCTACGCCGACGACACCCAACTGATCCTCTCCCTGACCAACGACCCCGCCGCCGCCAGAGCCAACCTGCACGAAGGGATGAGAGATGTAGCCGAGTGGATGACGACCAGCCGCCTGAAACTGAACTCAGACAAGACGGAGGTCCTCATCCTGGGCTCCTCGCCCTCCGCCTGGGACGACTCCTGGTGGCCCCCCGCCCTGGGCACCGCACCCAAACCAACGGACCACGCACGCAACCTGGGCTTCATCCTGGACTCCTCCCTCTCCATGACCAGACAAGTCAACGCCGTCTCCTCGTCGTGCTTCAACATCCTGCGCATGCTACAGAAGATCTTCTGGTGGATCCCCACCGAGACCAGGAAGACTGTCACCCAGGCCCTCGTCACCAGCCGACTGGATTACGGCAACGCCCTCTACGCCGGAACCACCGCCAAGCTCCAGAAGAGACTCCAGCGGATCCAGAACGCCTCAGCCAGACTCATCCTCGACATCCCACGAAACAGCCACATCTCCGGACACCTGAGAGACCTGCACTGGCTCCCCGTCAACAAAAGAATCACCTTCCGCCTCCTCACCCACGCACACAAAGCCCTACACGACCAAGGCCCGAGCTACCTCAACAACCGAATCAACTTCTACGCTCCCAAGCGCCACCTCAGATCAACCAGCCACGCCCTCGCCGCCGTCCCCCGCATCCGAAGAGCGACAACAGGAGGAAGGTCCTTCTCCTACCTGGCCGCCAAGACCTGGAACTCCCTCCCGACCGACCTGCGCCTGACCCAAGACCACCTCTCCTTCAGGAAGAAGCTCAAGACCTGGCTGTTCGAGCAGTAAAGGCACCCCCCCTCCTAGCGCCTTGAGACCCTACGGGTGAGTAGTGCGCTCTATAAATGTATTGATTGATTGATTGATTGATTCTTTGTTAGGACCATAAACTTGGTTTTGCCCACGTTTACCTTGAGGTCATTGATGGCACAGAACTCCTCAAAGCGGTCCAACGCCCGCTGTAACCCTCAGCGTGTTCTAGAGAGGAGTAGAGTGTCGTCGGCAAAGATGAGCATTGGGAACCGTTGTCCTGCCAACATTGGGGCGTCCGTCGGAGTATCTACAAAGAATTTGTCCACTTGGTCAATAAACAATAGGAAAAGTGTTGGCGCCAGGACACACCCCTGACGGACACCTCGAGTTACCGAAAAGGATTCCGTCACTTGTCCCTGACCTCCCCACCTCACCCTCGCATAGTTGTCCTCATGCAGTTTGATTATTAGGCCAAGTAGCTCCTCTGGTATTCCCAATTTCCTCAAGACTCCCCACAGTTTGTCCCTCGGGACTAGATCGAAGGCGGACTTCGGATCAATGAACGCTGCAAAGATGGTACCACCACCAAGCTGGACCACCTTCCAGTAGATCAGACAAAATCTGAACACCTGGTCGATGGTACTCGTTCCTGATCTGAAGCCCGCCTGCATTGGAGATAGTATGTCCTCTGTTTCGATCCAGCCTTGGACCCTGCTCAGAACCATACGCGCGATGATTTTTTGTATCGAGTCGATGAGACTAATCGGGCAGTAGTTACCTGGATTAGACCTATTGCCTTTTTTATAAATTGGTAGTATCTCCGCCCCCTTCCAGGACTTAGGGATTCTCGCACCTTTGGCTATTGAGTTGGCAACCTTGGTAATATAAGGCGTCCACAAAGCGGGGTTGGCTTTGAACAAATCGGCGGGGATGAGATCCATCCCCGGCGCTTTCCCTCGCATGGTCAAACTTAGTGCCAGCTCGACCTTTGTTTCTGAGAAGATAAGTTTCTCCCCTTGGATGGATGGAAAAGGTGCCAACCCCAAGGAACATGGGGATTTGGAATTCTCGACACAGAATTGGGTCGAATAAAAAGTCACCCATTCAATGGGAGGCACATGATTTGCGGGGGTACGTGCGTCGGAATCCTTCCCCCACTTAACTATATCCCAAAATTTAATAGGATTATTAGATGTAGAAGCTTCAAGAAGGTCCGACCAATGCTTGTCCTCCCACTCCCGTTTGGCTTCCCACTGAGTTTTCCTATAAAGCAGTCTAGCTGCTTTAACTGCACCCATAATCCGGGATTTGACTGCTTGAATAAGATGGGTATGGGCCTCCCTGCATTTTTTGTTATACCATTTCTGGTGAGGGACATTTACTTTGGTGACTCCCTTCCGGCATGGGAGAGAAAGTAACGATTTTAACTCATCAAAACAACGGTCATGGAGATTAATGATGTTATTTGCCATTTCAAGATTGCCCCCCAACAGATCATATGTCAACATCTCATTGAATATGTTTATAACCACAGTATTAACCTTGTCCCTTAGTGTTTCATCCTCCACAATCCTGGACCATTTTAACCTCTTCCTGTCATTCGTTAGGAAGACATCCCCAGTCTGTGAGGTACCAGGCTCCTCTAGTCTCTTAAATCCTGGTTGCCTTAGTTGTAGGGACAAAGGATTGTGATCGCTTTCTGGGCGAGGTAGCACTTCCATGTCCACCAGCAGGGGCCAGTCTCCCAGCTTTAGCAGGATATAGTCAATACGGCTTTTTCTTAGCCCATTGTCAAAAGTGTAGTTGGCTTCTTGATCTGATCTTGTGCGGCCATTACAGGCCCGAAAACCCCGATTTAAACAAAAAGCCAACCAGTTCACAGCTGCCTCGGTTGCAATAACACTTTTAACAGACATGAAATCTGGGAATAACACTTTTAACAGACATCAAATCTGGGATGCCCCATACAGCATCCTCTGCGGAACCCCAACTATCCCCTAAGACGAGTAGTGGCTCAAAAGTACAGTTCAAATCACCTGCAAGGAGAATAACATTTTCGCTACCCAGGGCTGCCAGATTATGGTCCAGAACATCCAACAAGGCATGAGAACGGCCACGAGGCAGACCTCGAGCATATATGTTGATCAAAATCAAATCCCGATGGCCAATCTTGCTCAGCTTGATTATTAGAAGGTCCGGGTTTTGTGCAATTAGTTCTGTAGAGTGATATCCCAAAGACTGCTTCACCCAGATCAGTAAACCCCCTGAAGCTCGCCCTTTGCCACCTCTAATCGCAGGTTTAAAAAAGTTTACATATCCTAGCCTAAATGTTGGATCAGGTGCCCAGGTTTCCTGAAGTAGGATAATGTCGAATTTATCCATAAACTCCAGCCAGTCTTCAGAGAGCATTCGGCCCTTAACCCCAGCAACATTCCAGGACACTATGTTGAGTTTTTCTGTAGTAGGGACCTCGGTGGGGACCGTCAAAATTAGAACTACTGAAGTATCCTGTCCACCCCCACCGCCCAACCCATTTTTGATACTCCCAAGGTGATCCGGGGTGTTCCCAGATTTCGGGGACTCTCTTACATCCCTGGGTGGTGATGTGGCTGTCTCTATTATAACTGAATCCCCCATGCACTCCTCTACAATGGTTGCAAGCTGTGGGGCCTCCTGGCTCTGCCTCACGGCCTGAAACCCAACATTTCCAACAGGATCAAACAGCCTAGATGATGTTTGAAGTCAATCTATGGCCTCAAGATCAGATAGAGGGCCAAAATGATTGAAGAGGAATGGGAATTGCAGGGGTTGGGGTGTCCTTTCTATGGGGTGCCTCCTGACGGGGAGTCGTCCAAAATTAGGGCCCGTTGAGATGGAACTTTGTCTATGTGGATAAAAATACGATAGCCCCAAAGTCTGAACGTCCCCCTGTCTGGCAAACCTGGCTTCTCTGCAAATAGTATCCACCACCCAGGGATCTTTGAACGAGATTAGGATACAATCACCCTCCAAATCCTTGGTGCCATGGCCCACCCAGTCAACTCTTCTTACGAAAAGGATTTCGGTTGGCGAAGATGGAGGCAGAGGTCGATTTTTATTTAGCCAATAAATCACCTTGTTACGTAAATCCCCATATGACTCCTTCCTACCAGGTTTTAAGGGGGCTACACCAGTCAATACTATTGTATATAGTGTTGCCTCCGTGGGGAGGTCAGCGCGTGGGGTGGTATGCCTAGTGTGTTTTCCCACCATTGGGTTAGTGGTGCTATGGTGGTTGGCTAAAAGCCCATGGGGGGGCTGCCGGGGTATATTAGGGCTGGGTTTTGCCAATGAAAGTGGCCTGGTGATGTGGGGTCTAGCAAGATTAGGTTTATCAGGTTTATCAGTGGTCTTCGTCATGTGGGCATGTGGTAGCGAGCCCACAGATACCTTGCTATAAGTGGTTTTTGGACCTCCACCCCCCGTTGGTCTATTGATAGCTGGCCCTGTGGGTTTAAGGTTTGTGAGATTGCTGGTGGGAATATTAGACGTGCTTGTTGTCTTGGAAGCTGGCTGTGTAGTTATAGCACCCCCTGGGCTAGTGCTAGTTAAATGTTGTAGCAGGCCCAGATTCGTGTTTACTGCAGCCTCCAATATGTCTATTTTTGAGGTCATCAACCTAGTTCGCTCCAAGACGGGCAATAGGAGGGTTTTCATCATAGCCTCCATTTTTACTAACAGGGACTCATCGCTATTGAGGCACGTTGGGCAGGGGTTAGAAGATCCTAAGAAAGTGAGGGATGGGCATAGCATATTAGGGAGTGCGCAAGATGTAGGCTTTTCTGTAAGGTGACCATGAACTGGGATAACATTGCCAGATATATTTTTTATTTTGGGCATCTTACATTCCCTCCCCCCCATGTGGCTCTGATCTTGCTTTCTCTGTCTCGATATCATATCAGTGCCTGAGGGGTCTACGTAGGTTAACAGATTAGTCACAGTGTTGGTGGCATTGGAAGATGAATGGGTGAGTTCCAAACTATATTCAGACGCCAAACTATCCTGGGATTCAATTCCCCCGCTAACTTCAAGATCATCTAGATGGTGTTCAACATTGTTCGATGTATGAACAAGAAGATCAACCCCCTCACTATCTATGTGAACTATTGCCTCGGTGGTGTCAGAGTGGATACAATTGAAAGCTGCATGTGCTACAGGGCTTGGGATCGTCGCCAACCCACCCAGCGAAGAACGCTTTCCACTAACAAGATCAATTGAGAGTCGTTTTTCCACCATCGCAATTTCTTTTTCTAGGATTCCCGTGGCACGTGTAATAAAAGCGTCCAATGGGCCCGAAACAACTCCTTTGGGTGTTTGGATTTGAACTGTACGTACTTTGCCTGATCTTAAAGACATGATATCTAGTTGGCACCAGCAGCGGCTACGATGGACTTGACACGCTGCTTGGACAAGATGTTATGGTAACTTGATGACCCTCTCAGTCAGTATACTGTTTCTTATGTCCAAACACACTTTGCCAGGAAATGAGTTGGTACTCTATGATCCGCCTACCTTGGATGCATCAGGGCGGGACAGGGGGTTAGGCCGGGGCCGGACTCTGCCGTACTCGAACGGCCTCAAACGGCCCGCTCTTTGCCCGGTCTTCGCCCCGAGCTGCGTCCCGCGCTGCGGGAGGAGGGGCCGTATTAAAAGGGAACGTAGTGGGGCGGGGTGCGTGGCAGCAGGGAGAGCGGACCGGAAGGTGACACTCGGTCACGCAGGGACTCCTGGGATATGGAGTCCCCGCAACACTCGCAGCCCCGCTGCCTACCTGCCTTAGCCCGGACCAAGAGATGCTCCCTCTCAGGTCGCGTTGCTGCCTCTCACGCTGCAAGCGATGCGGCACCCGCGGAGCGGGTGCGGCGAGCTCCAAGGACTCCTGGTGCAAGAAAGTGACAAGACCTCCTCCGGTCAAATGTTCGACAGGGTAAGAGCTGTTCGTTAATTCTATCCCACAGGAAGCAGGGCAGTGGTGGTTAAAGAAGCCTTCAGTGGGCGGGGGGCGTGGCAGCAGGGAGAGCGGACCGGAAGGTGACACTCGGTCACGCAGGGACTCCTGGGATATGGAGTCCCCGCAACGCTCGCAGCCCCGCTGCCTACCTGCCTTAGCCCGGACCAAGAGATGCTCCCTCTCAGGCCCCGTTGCTGCCTCTCACGCTGCAAGCGATGCGGCACCCGCGGAGCGGGTGCGGCGAGCTCCAAGGACTCCTGGTGCAAGAAAGTGACAAGACCTCCTCCGGTCAAATGTTCCACAGGGTAAGAGCTGTTCGTTAATTCTATCCTACAGGAAGCAGGGCAGTGGTGGTTAAAGAAGCCTTCAGTGGGCGGGGGGCGTGGCAGCAGGGAGAGCGGACCGGAAGGTGACACTCGGTCACGCAGGGACTCCTGGGATATGGAGTCCCCGCAACGCTCGCAGCCCCGCTGCCTACCTGCCTTAGCCCGGACCAAGAGATGCTCCCTCTCAGGTCGCGTTGCTGCCTCTCACGCTGCAAGTGATGCGGCACCCGCGGAGCGGGTGCGGCGAGCTCCAAGGACTCCTGGTGCAAGAAAGTGACAAGACCTCCTCCGGTCAAATGTTCCACAGGGTAAGAGCTGTTCGTTAATTCTATCCCCAAAGTATTTTCACATCATAATCCATGTGTAATGCAATTTACACATTTAAAGAACCACATTCAATTTCCCAAAGCGAGATCAATCACAAGTTCTTGATGTTTAAAACTTGATCTTTATTCAGTTCTTTTTTCTTAAAAATAGCCAACGCGTTTCGTCCCGAACCAGACATCTTCAGGGCTATAGAAAAATACACAAAACACAATATTTTTACAAATATATTGACAAACATTTAAAATCACTTAAAAAACCAGATAGTACAAAAATATATATGTCTGCTGAACTGGCAATTTACACTAGCTTTGGGAATGTCATCTTATAATCAGATTTTTACATTTTGAGGAAAGCTCTAAATTTAGTAAAACCTTTTTTCTTTTCTATTCATATAGTCTTGTATATTTTATATGAGTCAAAATCCTAGTGTGATTAAATCTAACACATAACTTTGAGCACATTTAATTTTATATCGGTGCACATACCATAGCAAGTTTTATAGTGTTCCAGAGTAATTGCACCCGTTGATAATGAATTCAACTCAAATTAATCTGTAAAAAATAAATTATCCATTTTATAAACATTCATTACATCTTGTATATTGACTGTTTAAAGCCTAAAAAACATTGTTCTGCTATAATGTCAAATAACATTAGAAATTCTAATAACTGCTTATTTATTCAAAAGGAGAGTCTTCTTTGGCTCTTTGTTATATCCCTCTATACACATAATATATTTATTTCCAACCTTTAACATTAATCTGTAGAAAATAAATTATACAATTTTTACACATTCATTGGATCTTGTATAGTGACTATTAAAGACTAAAAAAACAACATTCTACTATAATGTCTAAATAACATTAGAAATTCTAGCATACTGCTTATTTATTCAAAGGAGAGTCTTCTTTGGTTCTTTGTTATAGCCCTCTATACACATCATGTATTTATTTCCAACATTTAACATTAACAGCAACACACCTATGTTCTAGAATATGTGAAAAGTATGATTTCCTGTCTCAACTAAGTTTGAGTCCTTCAGGACTCAAGCTAGAACACTCAAATTGTCTTTTAGAGATAAGAGATGATAGGCAATACTTAAAGTAAGTGTGAAGAGCTATAATACCCACTATAATGAAATAAAGACAGTTTGAGTGTTCTAGCTTGAGTCCTGAAGGAATCAAACTTAGTTGATTTTTTGTCATAGGTGAACACAGATCTTGCATGTGCACCATGTCATAGGACTGTCTCACTGATTGCAATCTTTTTGTAACGGGAAGGGTGCCCAAAGCACTGTCCTCATATTGGGGGAAAGCTACTCCTTTCACCAGGAGATAGGCAGCATGAGCAGAGTAGTGGCAACACACTGTGTAGTGATCAATAGTGCTGAACATGACTTTTTAACCCTGTCACTGGATTGAGGCCAACATCTTACTCCCCTTTTCAAACGTTCCGCTGCTGTGTGCGTAGCTCACACCTGGTCTACATCTGGTAGATGTTGAGTGCTGTGTAGTGCAGAAGTTGTTACTCTGTCTTGATTGTATGTGTGCCTGGGAAGGGTACAATACAAGGATAGTGCAGTGCATGTGTGGTTGGTACATGTGCGGGTGTATGTATGCCTGAGAGGAAGGGGTGTATTTATACCTGAGAGGAATAAATTACTTGAGAGATGTAGTGCTGTGCAGTGCATGCACAGGGACTGCAGGTGCTGAGTGTATATGTTTTTGTGTGAAGTACACTACGTGAAGGGGGTAGAGTTATGCAGCGCACACAGTGAATGCGTGTGCTGGCAGTGTGTATGTTTTAAAATAAGCACACCCTGGTTGAATATAGGAAACCTTCAGTACTGAAGCCTGTACGTAGATTGAGTGTGTATATTAAATGCATGTGTACAGATAAATGTACACTGCATAGAGGTATTAGTGCTGGACAGTAAGTGTGCTGAAAGTGTGCACAGAGTAAATGCGCATGCAATAGTGCATTGTATGGAGGACCTTGGGTTCTATTTTGGAAGTTCAAGCCTGTCTGGTGAAGACATGAGGAGAAAAGGAATCCACCCCAAGACAGATTTGTGGATTGTTGCATTCCTGTGAGCCGGGAAGAGACACATAAAAGAGAGGAGACTCCCTTTACATTTCAAAGACTCCTCTTTGTTTCAGTGACAGATCACAAGGAAGGGGCCTTGACACATCTGAGGAAGGGGGATGGGACTAATCAGAGAATCATAAAGAGTAGTAGCTGACATCCAGGTTGGAACTCTGGTCACTACCATGAATTTTGTTTTGGACAACCAGCTTCGCAGTAGTGGCTGCTGTGACACACCTCATTAAGAAAGGAAGATGAAAAGGAGAAGTGCCCACTTCAAAGTAAGCAGAACCCCAATATAAAACATCAAAGATCCAGACCATAAATCACATTTGATGTCTGGAAAAGCACTATAAGGGGAGGTTGAGTCCCCAAAGATTTGTCATCTGCCATGCCACAATACAGACTGTGTGAGAAGGTGGAAGCTCTACAATACTTCTAACTGTGACCAGGCATGGGCGGCAAAGGCCTGTTAGTCTCCATGCTGGGTGAGGGGACATCACCCAGGACACCAAGACCACCTGCCCTGGAACACCATTGCCTGCCTGCTTGCCAAGACCAATCAGCCCTCTGAGGGAGAGGAACGTGTTCGGAGGGAGAGAGGTCCAGAGGGGAGCACTGTACAATGATTCCCTGAGTGAGTTGTGAGGCTGGGCACTGATCAGACTGTTGCCTGTGTTCAGTATCAGCTCTGTTGCCCTTGTATTCCAGGAGAGGCCGTTGTTGTTATGAGCCGTATCCTAAGTGCTTGGCAGGAAGCACCAAGCTGCACTACTGTGCTATAGCGACCCCTTATGCTTGAGGGTGTCACCAGTGAACTGAGTTTGGGCCAGATGCACTGGTACCATTTTGACCTAGAATTATTTGAGACATCGCCCGGAACAAAGGAGATCTGCTGTGACCAGTGGCTCAAGCCCGTACTCCGTGATCTGCACCTGCAAAAGTCCCTGAGGTTCTCTGAGACACTGCCGGGGATATTGCACCCTCGATGGAGCTCCAGTCAGCAGACGGATTATCACATGAGCACCTCCCTTTGCTAGGGGGAAGAGCAACTTACTCTTTGTGTCTGCCCAGCAGTAGCAGCTCCAATCACTTGCAACCGATTGGCAGCGATGCTCGACAGGAAAAGCCAGCACTGACGGGTACAGACGTGTCCATCACGAGCAGCCTGACTTCGCCGTACAGGATCCGAACTTGGGAGCGCCCGAGTACGTACATCACGAGCAGCCTGACTTCGCCGTACAGGATCGAGACTTGGGAGTGCCAGAGTAGAGGGCACTTGCTACACCGCTGAACACTGCCATCCCGCCAGAGTGGGTAAGACTAAAACAAGGCCTTTGGGCCCCGGGGGACTTGCTGCTAACAGTGCTTCAGCACCAAAGATACTTTTGACTAAGTTCTTAAAAGGTCAGAAGGGAGAACTCTGGAGTATGGTCTAATAGTTTGCATTTCCTGATGTGACCACCAGTTAATAGGGATTAACCCTGAACAGGTTACACGAAGGAAGTTGAGGCAGGGAATTGCAACTACTAGAGCCCCGAACTCAAAGTGGATGGTGTTATTGTATTTGAATGTCACTTCTCTTTGCATGTGTAGCATTAGAAATAAAATATTACTTTTTCTTATAAAAGCAAGTATTTGGCTGGACTTTGATTTAATGTTTGTAATGTTTGTAATGTTCGCATTTTGAGTTATGAGTTGTGTTCACTGACCTGTATCTACACTATCCAAACCAAGGGAGCTTTGACTGCTCAACCACAGCTATTATTGAGAGTCAAATGCAGAAGTGGTACTCAGCCTAGTTGAGCAGGATCCATTGTAGGTCCAGCCCCAGGACATCAGGAGAAAAAGGCCTCAACCACCATGGTAGCCCCGGCATGCCCTGTGGCCCTCTGAAAGGGGTTCTGACAACATAAAATAGGAGATGTTTCCCAGTCTCTGGTTTACATAATAATAATTTCTCCTTGCACAGTAATTGGGTTGTGTGGTGGGTGTATTAAAATATATATATATTTTTATGTGGTGTGTTTATTAACTTGATTCAGGTGTGTGCTAACTAGTATTCTATAGGTAGCCATTTGAGTATCAATCATACTGATTCAATGTGGTCAACTCTTTTAGTACCTGAGACAAAGCATACTGCAGTGTATAGCGTTGCATTCAAGGATGCATGGTCTGTTTTAGGAAGACCAGTGAGGAGAAAGTTATGCTAGTCAGTCCTTAAAGGCACACAGGTCTGGACAAGAGACTTGAGGTCTTGTGCTGAATGACACACAGGGACTTCACGCTATCAATGATTTAAGGCTTGCACTCAATGATACTAAGTGCATCAATCCAGGATTGAACTGGTAAAGTCGACTGTAAGGACAAGAGAAGGAGAAATTTTGTGGTCAAGGGTTGAGCTTCGACATAGGGAGTCATTATTTATCTACAATTTGTACCGATTGGGCAAGATTGTAAACATATCACTGGGAGAAGATGTCTTAGGATAGACCTGTATGTCGTCCACTTATTGCTGACTGAGAACCCCTGCTGATACTGGCAAAAGACTGTATTTGACACTGACATTTGACACAGTCTCACACCCCATGCTAATCAGGCGCCCGCACGAGATTGGTAGTCAAGGACCCTCTATACACTGGATTTGGTCTTTCTTAATGGATAGAACACAGGCTGGCACCTTACACCTTGAAATTCCACAAACTAATCTACAGAGTCCCACGGGGTTCATCGCTATGCCCTACCCACTTCAATTCATACGTGATCCCTCTGGCCAGTGTCATCTATTCACATGACATCAACATCTTCTCCTATGCAGATGAGATGCAACTCATACTCTCCCTCTCATACAAGACTCCCAAAACAAGAAACTATTTCACCGCCTGCATGACTGAAGTCACTAACTGGATGAAAGCCAACTGTCTCAAGCTCAACACATACAAGAAATAAGTAATGAACTTTGACAAGAACACCTCATCAAGGGATTACACACCCACACCTTGAACCCATGCCAGGAACCTCGGAATAATGACAGCAAACTGTACATGACTGCTCAAGTCAACGCCATCTTTACATCCTTCTTCCACACCCTGAACACGCTGAAGAAGATCTTCGAATGGCTTCCTTTCAACACAATAAAAGCTGTCACTCATGCTCTAGTCATGAGCAAGCTGGACTATGGGAACACCCTCTACACCCGGATCACCAAGAAACTCCCTAGAGGACTGCAGACCATTAAGAATTCGGCAGCCAGACTCATCCTCAACCTCCCACACAGAGCTCACATTACACCACACCACAGGTAACTACACTGGTTTCCAGTACACAAACATGCTCAATTCAAACTCCTCATACACATGTTTAATTCACTCCTCAAATCAGGCCCCATCTACCTGAACTGTTGCATCTCCTTCCACCTACAATCGGGACACCTCAGACTCCGCAGGACTGCTACTCACCAACATCCCATGCATACACAGAACCAGATCAGAAGGACAAGGGTACTCTTATATTGCTCCTAAAGTGTGGAATGACATCCCTCTCCACATCAGAGCCTCCTCCTCTCTTATTGAATTCTGCAAGAAGGTGAAGACCTGGCTGGCTTTTAACTAACCTACCATACGTAGGGCTAGGCACACACACCTACTCAGTGCCAGGAGACCCTCACAGGTGATAGTGAACCTTACAAATACACATAACTTTTGGATGACCCTTTCAAGCCAGTTCTAGTCTGACTCTCCATGGCTCCGTACTTGAGATGGTGGGCACATGCTTCCAGACCTTTAGTGGGATGACCTTTCGACTTGCCAGCCTCTAGCTCGAGGTCACCAATGACTCTTCTGCATGTGGATGGGGGCTGTTTGCTGGAAAATCTCCATCAATGCCTGGTGTCAAGTGAGATTAATCATTGCACATAAACATGTTGGAGAAGAAGGTAGTCTTTCTGGCACTAACATGTTTCTTCCAGTGGTGAAATTCAAACAGGTGAAGATTCACACGGACAACACTTCAGCTCTTCTCCAAAAAAGAAAGCACTTTTTTTCGCAGCTTGACCAACTAACAGCAGCATTGCAGTAATAATCTTTGCAGCACGCCATGTTCCTGCTAGTATTCCTTAATGCAGGAATTGGCAACACCAAAGTGAACAGACTGATCAGACATCTCTATTCAAGATGAGTGGGAAATACACCAGGTCCTCATATAGTGTAGTTCCTATTTCCCTGATAGGCTCTGCACATTGGAATAATATACACTATAGATTTGACATAAGACTGAGGTCAGTATGTCTCTATCGAGTACATTAAACTTAATTACTTGTGTGTGCCAGCTAACTCAGAGGTCACTAGAAACTTCTCGAATGAACAAGAAAGGATTAGTTTCTGACAACCGCATAAACATGACAACTTTGTTTCCCTTAGAGTCGGTCAATATCTTCAGAGTCGTGGAAACAATAGATTACAGTTTCACTCAGTCAATCGTGCATGCTTCATTTCTACAGAGTTGCACAGAAATAGAAAGTCGGGCGTTTCAATAAAATGGTATATTGAACAGTCTTATTTCTCATGCAAGAGATATGAACTGCTACAATCGTAAGACAGAATGCGAAGTATAATACGTACAACGTTAGCAGTACTATAAAATAATACTGCAATATTATGGTCTGTAGCTATGACATATATAAAAATACATACGTAAATAACACAGTCTGAAGTACTCAACTGGTGCTTCTAAAATAATCCTACCCCAGTGTACCTAACCTAAGTGTAGTGCGAGGGAAGAAGTAGGTGCTGTTTAGCTATAGATTAGTTTAGTTATGCCAAGAGTTGCCAAAAGTTTCTCTAGGTTCTAATAAGCTCCATACCTTAGAATGAGAGAGGTTGGTATCTCTTTCCCGGGACTCAATCTCTAACAACCCGCAAGGGGAGTCAGAAACACTGGAGCTGGATTCTTGGCGAGAAGGATGACTGCGTCTGGTCAGTGCGTCAGTTGGAGAGTTGGCTTCCTTCGGGACTTGCTGTGGCGAGCCGCGTCGTGCAGGTAGGTAGCCGAACCGCACCGTGCCTTGCCATAGCAAGTGAAGGTATATTTTTACCTTGAAGGTGTTTAGGAATGCCAGTATTGACGTACAAGTTGGGCATATGAACTTCATGAATGAACCCCTAAGGAATAGATGTTCATGCATAATAAATGAGTTCTTGGAAAAATCAATATACAGGCAAGGGGAAGTCCTAAAGGCTTAAGAGTCTGGGTTTCCAAGAACTCGTTGTGACGAAGAGGATCGGATGTAGTTGAACATGCCTGTATTTGGTTAGCATGAGCAATGCCTAAATAAGGGCTGGATCTCTATGCGTAAATAAGGGCAATGTGAACTGTACCTATATGAGGGCATACGGTATCTAAATCAACACACAACACCCACTCCACTTTCGTATGAACGACATTACTAAATCCTAAACATGTTAAACATATCTAAAATATATCTACACCTGAAGTGCTTAAAGCATGTCCAAAATACATTGTAAAAATGCATTAGAACTGGTTGTAAGCATGAAAAATGCATTGGTGCTGTACATATTAAAGCAATGTTTCATTCTAAATATATATTTTCATTTGAATGCTAAATAAATGAATCATGAAAATATGCATTTATGAAATGGCTCGTAAATACAGAAGAAACAAGCATTGGCATAGCCAATAGGTCTCGCCTTTGGGACCATATAAGTGTTTAGTTATCCAGCACAATATCCTTGGTGCAACAACATCAAGTGTTGCATGGCTAAACACTTATAAGGTCCCAAAGGCGAGACCTATTGGCTATGCCAATGCTTGTTATTATATCTATGTGAGTGTAATTTAATGATTACATGTGTTATGCTTAATGCAATATGTTTTTTAATGATGTATTTTTTATCGTCTTTTTTGACCAGATGGAATAAAGAATATATTTGATTTGATTGCTCAGTCCTATTTTGATCCCAATCCCACCTCATTGCTAATGACTGCGCTGAGGCAAACAAACTGAAGATACAGCCCTGGGTCCTTCCTGAGGTTCCTAAGCACAACTTTCAAGCATTTCTATCCAGTGCTCTAGATGGAAATAGGGGAGTGCAGGTACTCACTAGAGTACCTGCTTGCTTCTGAGAAGTGAGACATGCTTGTACTCTTCGATTAAATGCAATATCGCAGCAGTGCTGAGAAGTGCAGATATTCTACCTTTCAAATTAAATAAGTGCAGGTACTCAGTACCTGTCCATTTAAAGCACTATTTCTATCAGAAAGAAATGAACCTTACGTCTGGTCTGTCCTACGTACATTAAATTTTGTTTTCATCGTCTCTTTATGCGTGAACGGACTTCGGTGCGGTGACATATAAACGCCTGTAGGTGGCTGCCTCCACTCGTGCTATCGGCTGTCTAGGATTTCCCACTCGGAGCATGTAGAAAGGAGGTGCAAACAGACCTCTCCTATCTTCAAAGTCACATGCTGTCTGCCCGCGGGCTGATTCCGTTCTCCGCTCACGTAAACGGTTGTAACTGGAAGCAAACATTGGCAGCGGTCTAGTTTTTTTTAACAATTGGCAATTAATGTGATTCTTAAACAAACTGAACACAGTTACAATGGAACACAGACAATAAAGCACATAATTCACAATTTTGAAATGTTCTAAATGAAAATAATGCTAATTAAGATTGGATTAATGCTTTAGAAATTAGAGACAAACAACTCTTCATGCTTCCTCTTTCTGAGCATTACGTTCCGGCATGGTGGTCTTTGGCAAAGCAATGCCTGTTAATTCTTTTTTCAAGTTTCACTTTAGTACAATAATTACTTTCCGCAAGAGGAAAATTATTGTTTCTCATAATTCCGCTATGCTCCATCTCTTAAACTTGGTTTTTTCCCCTAGGGCCACGTCAGCCTGACAAAATAGTCAGCCTTGTTGGCTATTTATTTATGTTTTGTGGGTCTTTTGTTTCGTTTTACTGTCATGTCTTATATGTTGTAAAGTGCCACGACTTCCGCTTCATAGAGGGCATTAGTTCAGATGAGTTTGTTAGTCCTACAACATCTCTGGTCCGTCGTGATACAACAATTAGTGAGATAGGTTGACAACCAAACACAGAAAACTTTGTAATTTGATGGGCAAGGGTTCAGAATTTTGATGTAGTTTTTTAAAAATTCTGGGTAAGAGGATGAAAAGGGCATTATTTAACTGTACTATGACTTCAACGTTTGCAGTCTAAAATAGCCCTTGGTGCCTTTTCCCTTAGATGCGGTGCCATCTTGTATTTGTCCCGCAGGGGGCAACAGAGAACAAGAGTCGGCAATTGAGCCACAAAAGGACTTTCTAGCAAGAGATACAAGCGCGCCAGCAGGGGAGGGGGGCTGCGCAGTTCCCTTGCGGGAGCATATGGCGCCACCATATGGCGCTGCGCGCTCCCGTAAGGAAATCACCAGACGTGCATGCGTTGCCATTGCAAGCAATGCAACGCGTGCACGTTTTTGCAGGGAAAGCTGTGCCGATGGCATTAGGTCTCTCTCCTATGCAGCGCATGCGCGCTGCGTAGGCGAGACCTTAAAAGGGCAGAAACCATTTCATGTCAGAATACATAAAATTGTTTATATGTGGACAAGGTTATATACTGTATCTGGTAGTATTGAAAGAATTCTATTCTCTACGAATAGTTCTACTATAAGCAGATTACCTGTGCCAAAAATGAATAATACAAATTTAAAAAAAATTAATTTGTCAGAGGAAAACAGTTCCAAAGTTAGTACCTTGTTTTGAAAAATGAAGGTCAAATTCAGAGTCTCTCAGTACACTGTATGCCAAAATCAAAAGTCAGTGTTAGGGCTTGGAGAAAACATGAAATCTTCTATTTCTGTGGACAAAAAGTCATCTACCGTTGTAGGTGAAAGTTGGAATACCTTGTTTAGAAGATTAACTGTGCATAGGTGTGAACTATCGCCTTCATCATTGTTTGCATCAGCAATGTTCGAATCGGATGTTACCTGTGCGTCTGTTGATTCCTCTCGTACCTCAGCAGTTGCAGCTTGCGTCTGTGAGATCTCAATGAATGCCGTCATCAGGATTGGTAGCCGCTGGGGACAACACAGAGCATGGGCCATTACAGGGTCCAGCAGAGTATCGACATCTGTAGGCATGACTGATGGGAGTGTAAGACAGATGCCTAGCACGCATTCTTCACCGCAACACAGGCAGCGCAGAACAGTTAAGATGCAATCTTGCCAGATTGGTCTGAATGACAGAAACCATGTGGTATTTCATCCTTGTAGACAAGGTAAACCCAAAATTTGGACTATTGGCTCACGACACTTCATCTCCTGCAGAGCTCTCTCTACGGTGAATTGGGTATCGCTGGTGATTTGGCTTGCCATACCGCAGCAGTAGGAGCAAAAATAGTATCCCTGTAACGAGTCCCAAAAGTAGGGGAAGTCCGCCAAACACAGAGTGCACGAAATATGGAATGATTCCGAGGACTGTCTGAAAAGGTGCTAACAGTCCAGAAAACTCTGTTTTAAATACATGTACAATACCGCTCATATCAGACATGTTTAAGATATGACCAAACATATCTGAGAAATGTATAGGGCAGTTTGAATTCAAAAGGGCATGTATCTCGGCAGAAGTCCTTGAGACTTGTAGATCATAGATCACTTTGGCCGAGGTCAGTGGCACAGTTTTCCGCAAAAGAATGGCTTTCATTCTGTTTAGAGTATCAATTCGTATAGAAGAGATGTTCAGTGAAGGCCATAAAGGCGACTCCCTGGCTGTCTTTGTGGTAACAATACTTGCATACAGCAAGTGACCCTGGATGTAACAGTCACTAGATATAGGATACCTGGCAACATGCCACAGCAGCTGTGATCGTTCAATATGAGGTAACTTCCATTTGAAAGTTGTCCAAAAATTGGATCAATCACTGCAGGTAACAGGATCAGTTGTTAGAGGAACCATCGTGTAAATTAATACCCTGACAAAGGAGAGAACTGCTTAGTGCGTTTTCACAGTTTGAACCGCTAAGAAACACTTCACGTCCCCCACTCCAACATCTATGTATCTTTATGTATTCTTTACCCAACATTTCATATTTGCCTGCTCGTATGCATTTTAGGCAATACTGAAAATGGAAAATTGTAACAGGCAGAGTAATTTTACCATGTATTTTCCACTCAGTAGCTGGTTTCTCTGCCACTGTGAATGGTAATTTTTCCAGTTTTTCAATGCTCAGCACCGTATGGTCTGCTCCCCTTTGTGCCAGTTTGATCTGTTTATCAGTGAGATTTAATTCTGAAAACAGTGACTTAGTGTTGATTAAACGCCAAGGCACATAGCCTGAACGCAGGTTTTGTAGCGTCCAGCCTAATAGTATGATAGAACATAATTGAGACTGACCATGTTGCAACATGACCAAGTCTTGTTCCATGATGTCTATGGCAGAAGACACAATGCTGTCCAATGAATATATCCTGGACGACAGAGTCATTAACCCATTGTCTATTACAGAGAGAGATTTCTCTAAATGGATACGATCAATTACTCGTATTCGTTTTGCAGTCTCTGCTTGGGTAATCTTCCATAAATCGCTATATGCAGCATATATACCGGCATATATGAAACGTTTTTGACATGGTTTTCTTGGTCCTAGCTAGAGTTCCCTAAGGTCTGTGCCATCTTTAAGTAAAGATAAGTGTTGTTTTACATCCTGTAGTGTAGCTTTTTGTAGCCAATCAAGGCATAGCTTCCCTACACTGTATGTTGTTATTACCCCAGGATGCTGTCTTTGAATATATCTTGGGTCTGGCCTATTGGTTTTGAAACCCTGAGTTTTGTTCAGGAATCGATCTTGATAGTTGTTTGTGTCTATGGTCCAGAGCAACCATTTGTTTCAATCTGGATTTGATCTGTTGTGATGGAAAATATTATGTACGTCAACCTCCCCTCATGTGGTGCTATTACTTGCAGGTATAGGTATGGTCGGTGTGTTCATGTCCTTGATCTTGGCTAACCCAAGGCAAGATGTTTGTTGGACAGTGTCATTCAAAAACATAATTTGCTCAGGGATGATACAGGCTCTAAACAAAGCTTCTACCCCCTGCACTTGCCAATCTTTTGTACCCCAGACAGTTTTTGTCTCAATGTTGTCTTTCCAAAAGTCGAAACCCTGTCTAGATAGTTGGGCAATAAAGGCTGCAGTATAAATCTGTTTAGTATTGGTTAACATACTCTTAATTCCTGTTTTGTTTACATTTTTAAAGTAAAATGATTCTGCATTGGATACATTGAACCCTGAAAAATATGGAAACTTATTCGCAAAAGTTTTTGAGCTACCTTTTGGAGGAGTAGGACAATGTTCCCATTGGTTATACATATATACATTTCTAGGCATTACAGATATGTGCAAGAAATGATAACCATAATGGTTATAACAATACATTTGTTCATAGTCTGATGAACCTTCTAAATATTCATGATTTGTAAATACTGCTGACATCTCTAGATCAGACATCATATTATTAACAGTCTCAAAGTCCCAATCATCAGAAAAGGTACCGGAGGTAATAAAGTCACTTAATGAAATCTTGAATAAGTGTGGAATCTTCAACGGCTCAGACGGGCCAGAAATGCCATATACTGATTTGTCCCAAACTATACTGTCTTGTATAGGAAAGGCTGTGATGTTCACTGCTGACAAGTCTCTTTGTTCACGATGGGATGATTTGTGTGGCTGGAGAAGTAAGTTCACTCTTTTACTTGCTGTGTCCATTTGAATATATCTTCCATTTATCAGTATTCCCAGAGTTATTACCAGAGCTAACCAAAGTAGAAAGAAAAATATTCCCAACACAATCCAACGTTCAATTCATGGCGAAACCAGATATGTTTTTTCCAGGTGATGAAAAAAGTCTGTTGCTTGTTCTTTGAATGTTCTATTTGCTGGCGTTGTTTAAGGCTCGCTGGGATCCTCGGAAAACGTATCAAAGTTAATGAAATAGCCTGAGGCAGTTCTGTCAATGGTTGGAATTGCATCCGGATTTGTTTAAATCGCTGGAACCACTTGATCACTTGTTACGTTTGTGAAGACAGGTGTTTCAGGACAAACTGTTATTTGGGTCTCAAGAGGAATGAGTTCCATAGCTTTGTTGCTTAGTCCTTCTTTTCTCACTGCAGATTCTTCAATGGTGATGAGTCTCTCAGTTTGAACCTCTTGGATTGTAGTTAGAGGAGTGCATCTGCTACATTGGTGGAGTCCACTTGGCCTACTGCTTAGTATCGGCCACATAGTTTGGTTTGATCAGGTCGATGGACACAAATCTGTTCTCCTTTTTACCAGCAAGGTGCGGCAGTATTACTGTTCTTGATCCGTGGATTGCTAGGACAGGTACTGGTTGTCTGTAAGAAGGCCCAAATTCCTTCTTGTCTGTGATCTTTTCTCTGACTAGATCACCAAGCTTTGGGATCCAGACAGGCCTTGCTGGGACGGTTGTTTTTTCCCCAGTGGTGGTTGGCTTCAGGAACACGTTGCTTTGTTTCGATCTTAGTTCATTTAAGTCCTGTAAAACAGCCGAGCAATCTTTGATATCAAATTTCTTATTTTATACCACTGTTTCATGACAATCAAGGTCCGGAACAAACATTCTTGTCCCAAATAGGACCTCATATGGAGTGACACCCCCTAGAGAAATTCTTGGCAAGTTGTTAAGTGCACGTTGAACCCCAATGAGATGTTTGACCCACCCGTCACCCGAACCTAATACCCTAGCTGTTATAGACTGCTTTATGTCTCGGTTTTTTCTTTTCACAACATAATTTCCCTCACGATGGAATGGGGAAGAGTACCACAATGCAACTCCCAAACTGGCCATGGCTTCTTTGTAAGCTCGAGAGCTAAACGCAGGGCCCTGGTCAGAGTGTAGTGTACCTATTGCCTATGTGTCGATAAAGACTCACAAATCTTTTATAACAGGTCGAGCGTAAGACGAGCACTGAGGCCACATCCAAAGGAACCTTGATTTAGAGTTTATGGGACTACATTCATCCAGAAGAACGCCTGCACATAGATAGTCTAATGCTGTCTAACAATGGTGTCTGTACTGGGCTGGCTACGCTGTAGTCCGGTATCCGGTGGCGTTCTGTGCTGCGATCTCTATTGCAGTTTATGCAGTTAATGACAGCAATGTGAATATGTGCATTCATTCCTGGCCACCAGTACATCTCTTTTAATGTTAAAATTGTTTTAGATATCCCCTTATGTATCAGACCCTTTCCCAAATGTGCTTCGTAGATCAAAGATGTTCTTCGTTCCATGTTTGGAATTACTCTATCCCCCACTCCAGGAATTCGAGCAAACGGAACGCTGTTCGCATCAATTATATATGAGTATTTGAGTGGAAACTTTTTAGGTAACTCTGTACCACTGCTTTTGCTTGTAGCATTGACAGCTAGTATTATTTCACTGTCTATTTTTGTTTTTGAGCAAGGGACTGCAGCTACGGAAGCCGTTTGCACAGCCCTTTCGGGCTTCATCAGCCAATGAATTCCCTTCAACGTGAACGCCATCACGTTGATGACTCAGAGTGTGTATCAAGTGAGTGTTTTGTAGTCCATTTTGCAACTGAACTACTTGTTTCCAAAGAGTTTTAGGATTGGTTGTGCCACCTTTTGCATCTTTGAAACCTTTTTGAAGCCAATTCTGTAAATATTCTTTGTAAGATTGTACACAGTAAAAGGAATCACACCCTATGAGTTTGGGGAATTCGCGATCCGTATTTTCAAGTGCCATAATGAATGCCTGTAGTTCAGCTCTTTGAGCTGTACAATCTCCTAGATATTGCATTTTTGTGGCCATAGGTCTGAATTTGCCATCGCGCATACGACCTTTAATGATCGCGCATGCTGCACTATAAACTTGCTTACCTCCGTAGTGGGTTGTGAAGATCCGTCAGTATAAATTATACATTCATACTGGTCTAGAGGTAGAATTCCAGTAGTCAGAGGACATTCTTGTTCGTATTGCAGGAATGCTTGTGTTTTTAAGTAAGGATCAAAACTTATTCAACATCAGTTGCAGCAAGAGAATTAACCCATTTGTTTCCATCTCGGATGTAAAGCTTTAGCATTCAGAATGCTCGCTTTAGTCACTGCCTCTAAGGCTGGTACAGGAGTTACGACCATTATGCGTTTCCCTTGTGCTACGGCTCTTTCTTTTGCACAGCGATTTGAACTGCTGTCAGAATTTTTTCTGTCGAAGTGAATTTCATTTCTGCTTGTGTGTACAAATGTGATTTATATACAATTGGCACTTTTTCACCTTCGTTAAGGGGGATCCTCATTTACCTGGAATGATTCGGATCACTAAGTTGCATACGTTTACACGTGTTTGTAAGTGTTTCATTGCTAACATGTCGGTTTGAAGTGAACGCAAAATTTCTGAGTGTTTTCTTGCCCAATTTACTGTTTTAAAATCAGGTTTGATTAATTCGTAGAGAGGTTTAACCCTTTCTGCGTAGTTTAGAATGTAAGTTCTTCCAAAATTCAGAAAACCTAAAATTGACTGTAAGTTTTTCAGCTTTTTTGGAGGTTGGAGCAGCGCACACTTTTCTAAAAAGTTGGCTGCCAGGCTTTTGCCTTCACTTGATAGTTCATATCCTAGAAAAAGTACGTTGAGATGGGCAATTCTTTTTTTTTTTTAATTTAATTTATACCCCTCATTGGCTCAGCCCACTATAATGGTGTTCACCCTGTTCAAGTGCCTATTTAGATCATCGCCTGTCAGATAGATATTCGCATATGACAATGCCTCGCCATCATATGTTTGTAGTAACTCTGTTACTCTTGCTGAGAATAACCCCGGAGTATTCTTGAATCCTTGAGGGAGACAACAGAAGTGACGCTGTGTCCCCGTTATTGAGAAAACTGTTAAATACCTACTTTCAGGTGCAATGTTTTGACAAAAGAAACCATTTGAAATATCTAATGTTGTTTTATATTTTTTGGGCACAATATTATTCATTAATGCTGTACTATGTGCATTTTGAACTGCAAAAGTTTTGCAACAAGAGTTTAGATGTCTGTAATCCAAAACTAGATGATTCATTCATAATAACTTTATTTCGGCCAATGTGGCCATAAAAGTGCATAAAAAAAAGTACAGTTTTTACAACCAATTAAGAAAGCGCCAAACAGTCCAATTCATGAATGCAGAGATATACATACACTATACGAATACAATTTTTTCATTTAGGGGGTTAGACCATTGATAAACGACAGTTTGGGAAATCTAAAAAAATATCGCAAGAATATAAATTAACATGTAAATATTAAAATCCGATTAAAAACGATCATATAAAAACATTACATAAAAACATCACAAGCACAGCAACCCCTAACAATAATTAATATATTACCATCCTTGTAGTCAGGAGGTCCATCACAAATTGCTCTCCTATTTAGCACATTACCCTAGGCAAGAATTAAATTCTGCGAGTATTGCCCTCCTTATTAGTACATTGCCCTATGCATAAATGGATAGACTGCAAATATTACAAGTTGGCAAAACCATTAGCAAGAAGATACCCTCTCTTGGTCCACATTGCAAATAGCAATTTCGATATCACAGCAACAGTAACCGGGTCAGTATCTGATTTTAGAATTCTAAAGCTCGACGCCATCCTGCCCAAAACCCACTCTCTTAGATACATCAAGAGAGTTAATCCCTCACCCTGGTACACCCCGGAACTCAATCTGCTACGTAAGGCTTGCAAAAGAAACAAACGAATCTGGAGGAAGGAAAAAACCGAGGGACGGAAAGAAGCATTCCGCGCCGCGGTAAAATCCTACAAAAAAGAGCTCCGTAGCATCAAAACTAGTTTCTACGAGGACAGAATTAAAAACGCGGCCTGTTCGGCTCATGAAACCTACTTAGTTCTAAAAGAACTACTCCACGCCCCCGACCCCCCACTCAAACCCCTCGATCCCAAAGCAGCTGAAACCAAATGTCAAAAATTAGCCACTTTTTTCGACGAGAAGATTAAAAATATTCTTCTAACCATACCCCCCCCGAACAGGACCCCACACAGCCGGATCCCACCATCACTATCGCCAATCCTCCACTGCCGCCAGCCCCCAACCCTCCCTGGACACTTTCGGTCCCGTAACAACGGAAGAAGTAGGAACCACGATGGCCGCAATTAAAAGTGGTTCTCCCCTTGATCCTGCCCCCCTCCGTTTCCTAAAAAAAGTGTCAAGTACCATCATCCCCCCCCTCACGGCCCTGATCAATTCCTCTCTCTCAGAGGGTATTGTCCCCCCCAGCTGGAAAGCGGCAGCAGTCAAAGGTCTGCTGAAAAAACCCTCTTTAGACCCGCAGGACTTCGCCAACTACAGGCCCATATCCCTTCTCCCTGGAAACAGCAAGATCGCAGAGAAGCTGGTAAATAAACAACTATCGCTTTTCTTAGAAAGTAACAACCTCTTAGCGGCCTCCCAGACAGGATTTCGTCCAGGGCAGGGCACTGACATCGCCCTCCTGACAGCAGTGGAGAAGGCCAGAAGCATTCTGGACACAGGAGGATCAGTGGCAGTGATCCTCCTAGACCTCAGCGCGGCCTTCGACACTGTAGACCATCCCACCCTAATCCACCGACTGGGAGAGATCGGATTAAAGGGTCTGGCCCTGAAATGGCTAGAATCCTTTTTGACTGGACGCTCCTTCCAGGTGCGGGAAAACGACAGCTGCTCATCCATCATCCCCCTCCGGTGTGGAGTGCCACAGGGCTCATCTCTGAGCCCTACACTTTTCAACGTGTACATGGCCCCACTGGAGAAGAGGGTCAGCTCGTACGGCGTGTCATTCATCAACTACGCCGACGACACTCAGCTGGTCGTTACTCTTTCCCACCCTCACCATGCTCCTTCCGACCTCCACAGCTGCCTTTCCGAAGTCCACCGATGGATGAATCTCTCCTCCTTGAAATTGAACGGGTCCAAGACCGAGATCCTCCTGATGGGCCACAATGGGCCCTCTTTACCATCTTACCTTTGGCCCAGGTGCCTAGGGGACCCTCCCGCACCCAAGGAAGAGGTCAAGAGCCTTGGTGTGTGGATTGAGAAAGACATGAGTTTTAAAACCCAGGCAAAGAGAACCGCAGGGACATGCTTGGACTACTCAGAGCCTGCAGGAAGATCTTTCCCCTGCTCCCAGAGACCGCAAGGAGGCTCCTCATCCAGGGTCTAATCCTGGCAAGATTAGACTACTGTAACGCTATATACTTGGGAGCCCCTGAAGCCACCTTGAACTCACTGCAGAAAGTCCAAAATGCCGCAGCCCGCCTACTTACGGGCACACCTGGAAGATCCTCCGCCAGGCCGGCCCTCAACTCTCTCCACTGTCTCCCAGTCAGAGAAAGGGTCCTGTTCAAAGCCCTCTGTCTGGCCCATAAAACACTCAACAACAACGGCCCTCCTCTTCTGAAAGAACTTTTAATCCCATACAAAGCAAAGAGGGTTCTCCGGTCCAATGCAGAAAACCTTATTTCAGTCCCTAGAGTGAGAAAAGCTAAGACCGGTGGCCGTCGCTTCTCGGTTCACACGGCGAAACAATGGAACCAGTTACCCCGAAAACTTAGGACAGAACCGAACTATCTCCAGTTCAGAAAGACCTAAAGACCTTCCTTTTCCCGCAAATATAATCCCACTAGTCGGCTAAAACCCCTGGAGAAGCAGATTAGCGCTGGGATGCTCTTCGGAGTTACTACGCGCTTTACAAAACCATTAAATAAATAAATTAAATAAATAAATAAAGGATTCTCTAAGATCCTGATGCCAAGGTTTTTACAAAATTGAATCACCCACCTGGTTCTGGGACTCTTGTATGCCGGACAGAAGAATACCACATGGGTAACCGTTTCTTCCTCCACTGAACACCCAAGACAAAGGCGGCCTGCCCCGCCTTCCCACCTATTGGTACGGGCGTTAAGCGGAACGGTCCCATACCTAAATTGCAGATACAATTTTTTAAGTAAAACTGGTTGCATAGTGTCTATCACTTGTTTCGAATTTATATTGGCACTTAGAGTCCAGAAATCCATAAGTTAAATTGGAAGTGTCAACTGTCTGCACAATGCGCGCCAGTTTGTAATCCTTCAGAGCACATGCTAGGGATTGTTTTGAGATTTCAGCACAAGCAGCTTCAGGTATGGACCATAAATCTCCCAAACCCAATGCTCTAGTTGTATCCCTAATAAAAGCCAACCAAGGGATCTTACCCGCCTCCATAGTGGACAACACAGCTTTCAATTTGTCCCTATAGTGGGCCAGTTCTGGGGTGCTCCAAAGACATCGCCAGTATAACAGTGGACGCGACAAAATCAAGTCTGCTATGGGACTAATGCCCAGGTCCATTCTGAGTGGAACAATAGGCGTGTTCTTGGGCAAACCTAAGATCATAAAATTATTTTCAGTAACTGTAAGGGCATTCGCAGAGCAATGCCCCCACCGTTCTGCCCCATATATAGCTGATCCCTTGGCTTGTATTTTATACATTTCTGCTGGGGGACTTAAAGTCTTTGAAGCCGAAGTTTTGTAAAGTTTTAGGATCCCTCCAGTGGCCTGGGTCAGTTTTAAGTTGGTCTTAGCAATTTGGGAAGCCCACCCCATTTTATCACTTAAAGAGAGTCCTAAATAGTCAAAAATAGAAACTCTTTCTAGTGGTCTGCCATCCAGAGTAGGGTGGGGACAATTGGTGGAATTTACATTCAAGACCATGTATTTGGTCTTTGTGATATTAACCACCAAATTCCTCCTCTTACAAAACTGGCCAAATTCCTCTAGGACATGCTGCATCCCCATAGATGATTTCGAGAGGAGCAGGGTGTCATCCGCAAACATTAGTGCAGGGAATTTGCGGCTTGCCAGTTTTGGGGGGTCTATGTCTTTAACTGCAAGAAGGTCTTCGATTAACCCATTGAGAAAGAGGGAAAAAAGGGTTGGAGCAAGCACACCCCCCTGTCTCACCCCCTTCTCAACGGGAAAAGGAGAGGTCAGTTTACCATTCTTGCCAAACCTTACCCTTGCGAAATTTCCTTCATGGAGGTGCCTAAACTGGTGGCATAAATACGGTGGGGCTCCCATGTCTAGCAATATGCCCCACAGTTGTTCGCGGTCTACCATGTCGAAGGCTGATTTTAAGTCCACGAACGTGAGGTACAGACTTCCACCCTCCAGGACTATATGTTTCCAGTGGATCAGTTGTAACCTAAACAACTGGTCTATAGTTGACGTTTTGCTTCTAAAACCCGCTTGGAGGGGGTCAGAATATCATGGTCCTCCATCCACTCATGCAGCCTAGCTAATAGCACTCTGGCATAGATTTTTGGGGACAAATCTATCAGACTTATCGGCCTGTAATTAACAGGGTCAATTGGGGATCCTTTTTATAAATAGGGATGATCTCAGCCCGACCCATGTGGCAGGGGGGGACATCCCAT
The DNA here is from genome assembly GCF_964261635.1 of Lissotriton helveticus. Lineage (NCBI taxonomy): Eukaryota > Metazoa > Chordata > Amphibia > Caudata > Salamandridae > Lissotriton > Lissotriton helveticus. Next base: position 970,132,027 of record NC_136072.1, read on the forward strand.
TAAGAATCGCATTAAAAAGCAATTGAAGGTATGGGGCCCACACTGCCTGTTCACTTCTATAAAGATCCCCGGGAATTCTGTCTAACCCAGGAGCCTTATTTGGTAATATCTTCGCAATTGTGATGGACACCTCAGCCAAAGTACAGGTGGGTGGGTCCATGGGAATGGCTAAAATTTGAGTATTACTTATATTGCCGTTCATGGATTGATCTTCTGTTGTGCTTGAGTATAATTGTTTAAAATAAAGGCGCCAGGCATCCTCAGAGATGTTAGGCTCTATGGCAGACTTACCCTTGACTCGTCCCGAGTGGATTAAGTTCCAAAAGCCTCTAAAATCTTTTTGGTCTAAGGCTTTTTTTATTGCCTGCCATCTTTCTATTTCCCATTCTGCCTTTGCACATAAAATCACCTTTTTGAAAAGAGACCTACTTTCCCTAATGATTGCACTATCGCCCTTTTTAAGGGATATCATGAGCGCACTTTTAGCGTCTCTGCATTTCGTGTTAAACCAGGGACTTTTACCCCCGGATCAATTGCTCTTTGTTAATTTATTGGTGTGAAAAAAGGGTGCCAGAGTTGCAACCAACTCCTGGTGGAGGGTTCCTAACTCTGAGTTAGAAATCTCACGGGCTCCAGAACTGATAAGAAGGCTTACCTTTTCCAGCATAGGAATGACACGTGTATAGATTTCTCTTATTGTGTCTTGGGACTGGGATATTACACCCCAACGAATAAGTCTACCTCCACTGACCACTTTTAAATTATCTTGTTCCACAACTTGCCCCGATTTTGGCACTTGTATGTCCAAAGACAGACCCAGAGGGTTGTGGTCACTTTCTGGCCGGGGGTAAACACAAAACTTTATTACTTTGTGCCAAATTCCGATGTGTATTAAGATGTAATCTATTATGGATTTGTGGGCTGGTTTGTTATAGGTAAAATGACCCGGATTATCTTCAGCGAACCTGCCATTACAGGCCCTCAGTGAGTGTGTAAGTGTTAGGGAGGTCAGTTGAAGGACCAGGGGGGTCCATCCCTCTTATAGGATAGGCATTAGCGACAGGGATCGATAGAGTTGCGTCCTCCTCTGACAAGACTGATAATGGCAAACCATTTAGGGGCTCAAAGTGCCAGTTGAAGTCACCACCTATGATGGGATGTGCTTCCCCTGAAAGTCTTTCCAATAAGGCTGCCAAGTGGTCCAACATTGGTGATGTATACCCATACTTTACTGGTCTGGAGTATACATTAATAATGGCCAGATTAGGTAGGTCAGCCTTGGAAAGGAGGATGCATTGGATATCCGGCGTATGGGTGACAAGACGCTTTACTGTGTACCCCAAATGGGAGCCCACCCAAATACATAGACCGGAAGGTCTGTCTCTTAAACCTTTCACTGCTGGCTCACTGTATGATACAAATCCTACTCTATGTGGGGTTTTTAAATCCCAAGTTTCCTGAAAGAGACATATTTCATGATCATCTACAAAGGTGCCCCAGTCCGACTGCTCTAGTTTGCCCCGTAGTCCTGCTATGTTCCAAGACAAAACCTTGGAACCATTAAGGGTTCCTTCTGTCTCGCCCTCAGGATTAGACTCTATTTCTTGCCCAGGGGGGTTAGCTGAGATACCTATATGTTCACATGAGGAGACAGTGGTTTGGTGAGATGTGCCCTCCTCCCCAGCTGTTGCACTGTTAGAATTAGAAACAGCCGCCAAGTGGCCAACTTCCTCAAGTACACTAGAGAGGCTGGTCCTCACCCCTCCTTCACACCCATTTCCACTCCCTTGCTGAAGTAGTTGACCCAAAAGATCATACCCCACACCCGAAATAGAATCAACAAAGTGATTACGGCTAATGGGGGGGTGATACCTGAATTGGCTCCAGTCAATCGACCATATCCAAGATACTGTATCTATTTCTTACAGAAATATTAAATGCAGAATTGAAACCATCCAACCCTGGGGTGTTGATTGTGGTTCCACTATAGTGTCGCCCCTCCCAGATCCTATCCTGGTACCCCAACTGCTCTCCTCGCAGTAGAGTACTGTAGAAATAGTTACAGTCCAGGGCCTGTACGGAGGATTTGGGATTGTGAAGTTGTCCCTTGAAGATATGGGGGCCACCCACCTATCTCCAAAATTAGCTACTATACAGTTCCCTTGGATGTCTTTCTTCCTCCAACCAAACCAGTTTACTCTACGCGCAAACAACATTTTGCTGCATATATTTGGAGGAAGGGGACTATGGGTATTTAGCCAATGGGTGATTTTGTTTTTCAATTCAGTGTAGGATTCTGACCTACCCTCAGCTAACTCCGGAACCCCAGCCAAAACAACCACATATGGTACTGACTCCGGTGGCAAATCAATGTGTTATAGAGTATTCACATAATTATCAGAGCCGTTCGGATCCCCCTCTGTCCTTATTGCGGAGTCCAATTCCGAGGGTTGGGGTTGTTGGATCCAACCCCTCGAGGAGGCACTATTTCCCGTGGGTGCTCTGCCGTTGTCAGTCATTTCACTTAGTGCAGTATTCCCACATGCTGGGCCTTCCATTAGTTCTACAACATGGGGGTCTGGATTCGTATTGGTACTGTACACAACCCTACATCCCTCAGTAGTTATGTTCTTGTCCAGATTTTTCCCTGGTAGATTCTTCTGTATCCCATCAAAATTTGTCATTGCCGAAGATTCAAATTTCACCAGCCTCTCCTCTATCGCTAAAAGTCTGTCGAGCAAGGGTTGCATAGAGGAAGTAATGAGGCCACCAATCTTTGACAAAAGTTCATCGTCTAATGGCAACAGAGGGCCAGCAAGAGGAGCAGCAGATGCTATATTCTCCTCTAGCATGACTGGGCTTGGATGTTTGACATCAAGTGAGCCTCCATATTCATTCAGCTTCTGAATTTTGGGGTTTTTACCCCTCTGTGAGCCCCCTCCTTGCTTCCTTTTCGGAATTGCCCCCGTCTTCTTTGCAGATTCATCCGGTGTTCCCCCCACTGCAGCGCTAATAAGTGCCTGGGCATCATTGGTGGAGGCTTGGGTGTTCTTACGCATAGTTCTAGTTGGATAATCACGCTCCCCCCCCCACGGAAGCACGCACCTCCTCCCCCAGGGAGGAAGGACTACCACCCAGTTACAGGGCTCCACGGACCACGGTCCTGCCGTTAGCTCTCTCAGGAGTTCCTGCCCTGATCAAATCGCCCATCAAAGAGCGTTTGGCGAATTCCAGTTCTTGAGACACTGCGCTCAGTCAGAGCGATTTCATGTGCCAAGACCGAAGTGGCCCTTAGGATGAACTGATCCAGTGTTCCAGCTACATGGCCCCCCGTCACCACTTTCCTGCTTTTTCTCCCATGGCCAGACATTGCAGTCCAACTGGTAGATGTACTTAAGGACTGGTGCAAGGTGTTAAATCACAAACAAGAGTAAAATTACTTATAGCTGACTTTGTATTGCAGGTGTTAAAGGGGTGGCCCAGCCCAGCCTCCACCGGTCACCAATGGGCACAAACAGACCCGCCTTTGGCCTGGGCTTTGCTCGGCGCGTGCCCACGGAGCGGGGGCCGCGAGTCGTTAAATAGCACAGGCACAAGTGGGCAGAAGTGGGCTGGATCACGGGGCTGCTGGTCCTAGTAGTCCCCTCGTGGCGTCAACAACAGAGTCCCAGCTGCGAGCGGCGCCCGCGGAGCGGGGGCCGCGAGCCGTTAAATAGCGCAGGCACAAGTGGGCAGAAGTGGGCTGGATCACGGGGCGGCTGGTCCTAGTAGTCCCCTCGCGGCATCAACAACAGAGTCCCAGCTGCGAGCGGCCGTAGATGATATGCATTGTCTTGTTTGGAAACGGGCAACGAAGGATTGTTCATTGATGAGGTGCATGTTTCAATCACCCCTTGGTATTCAAGTTGATCTAAGATCTCCCTGACCTGTTTTCTAGCTTCTTGCTTAACTGGGTACTGCCTTTGTGGAGCTGCTTGATTTTTCAACTATATTTTATGGTGAGGAGAATCCTCATCACATCCTACATGATTTTTATATAATGCTGGGGCTTGGGCAACTGCCCATTGCCTGGCATAAATATATTTTAAATGTACTGGAATATGGTTGGAGAATGCTGGCATAATGATGTCTTCGCATGTGGGCACTCCCTGACAAATTCTGGTGGCCAGTCTTGTTCTGCTAGAAGTATATCATAACCTTTAGAAAGGCACTCCCAAAGGAGTGCTTTCACTTTTCTTGGTATGTCTCCCTCCATCCGGAGTGTTATTTCATATAACCTATGTGGAGAACTAACCCTGGTGTCTGCAGTTTCAACTTCAATGTCTTCATTCAAGTCCACTGTCTCCAGAAGTCCCTTCAGGTTCTGGCAAGCTATTGGTGCTTCTGCTGCGCTGTCCAGCATTGTCTAAGCCCATTCTCCATTCTTGAGTTGTGTCCTCAAGATCCTCGGCATGTCGGATTTTTAACTGACACTCCTTAGCACACATTGTAAATGATTGAAGTTCCTCAATTAGGCAGTGTACATAGTCAATACATATAAATAATAAACACTATTTTCTGTTTTTCTTCTTGGTTGTTTTGTTTAATTGCGTAGATCCTCCAAACTGCTCCTAACAGCCAACACGTGTTTTGTCGCAAACGGGGAGGTTGTCCCGCGACTTCCTCAAGGTTATGTCTTCTGTGTAAAGTACTTCAGTTTGTGGTGATATTTCCAACCCACAGTGGGTTTCTGTTTGGCCGGTGTCAACGTTCAGTAATTTTTATCGGTATCACAAGGCCTCAATGAAATCACTCTTCAGACCGCTAAGTTCAAAGTCCTTGAGTAACTTTAACAATGACACCCGATCGTTGTGAAGGTGAGTACGCTCACACCAATCTCCGATTTTTAGACCTCCACTTTCTTCTTGGAGAATTGAGGTTTTGTTTTGTTTTTCTGAAAGTGTTGATCGCCATTTGGAATTCACGCATTCTTCTTTGTTGTCTGACCGTCCTCTTCTTTTGGATGTCTGTGACTATATCTGAAAGGTACGAGAGGAACGTGTATCAGTATCTTGATACCTGTCAGGTTTTCTCAAATTATCCCTATTCCTGAGGCTGTACCTCCTTTCAGAGGGCTCCTTTGGAGGAGACCTACCTCGGTAATGAGAACGCTTCTCTTTGGAAAGTTGTTTGCTATTTTCCCACTTCTTTTTAGAAGATGTAGGAGTGTTTTTTAGTAAAGACCTTTTCAGGACTTTCAGACAGTTGTGGTTTAAGTGGATTCCCACCCAAACTGTCTCTGCCTAATTCTTCATAGGATTTTTCCATTATTCTGGCTAGTTCTTGTGGTTTTTCTGTTACATCAAATTCCTTTAATTTCTGACGGATTGCCACTGATGCTGCTTCTTCTTTAATATTAGATAATATTATTGATAAGACCTGTTTATAATTTTTCAGTAATTTCATACCTAAATTCAGAGCAGGCTCTGCCCCGTATTCGTTTTGAATCTGTTTCAGGACATCAGGTATTACAGCCATAGACGGAACACCATGTGTTTTAGTGTAGATTGCATTGAAGACTGTACCCCAAGTGGTGCCGTTCTCCAGATGTGGTGTGATCCCCATTGGTAAACAGATTGTTAAAATTCTGGTTTTCTCATGAGGGCTAGTATTAGTAAGTACTATTAGTAAATACTGCTTCGATTTGAGTCATTTTTTGAGCTATCTAGAACAGAATTTGTTCACGTTTTGCGGGTAATTTAGCCATGACTGCGTGTAAAGTCTGTGGTGTTATTTTAAGAGTAATCCCCTGGTGAGAGGTTTGTTGTGGAATAACTATTGGAGGTTGGACTGTGAGAGTCTGCATGGCATATTGAACCAATTGTCTAAAAATGTTGATTAACTCTTTGAGTTGAGTGAGTAATTCTACGTCTGACATGTCATCAATGTCAGGATGTTGTGTATAGCCGGCTAAAACCGGCCAAGTTGCTCCTGGTCTACCTAGTGGACCGAGCCTGGTAATGTGATTTAAATGTTTTAAGGCGCCTTTAAACCAGAGCTCAAGCTCCTGGTATGTGAGTGGAATTTCAATATCCTCGAAGGGAATATATTCATCTGGTGGATCATCTTCTTTGTAGAAGTGAAACAAATGTGTTACTCAATTTGATTCTGGGAATACTATCCATGAATAGAATACCTCTGTCTGGTGATATTCATGTACGTCTATCTCAAAAACTGCTCTATCACCTCTTGATGATAGGTCATGTTTTATACATTTTAGAGTGAATGCTCTCCTTAAATTTGGAGGAATGATTATAGCATTCTCCTCGGTTTCAGTAAAACCTGTTAAGTTTAAAAAGCTGCTTCGACTGGATCAGCCGCAGCTCCACCGGTTTCGGTGTTATTGTCGTTATTAGGCATTGTTTAATGAAAAATGCAGAGCAAGTTTCAAGGGAACAAAGATAAGGTGCACAATATTTTGGAACACTGTATCCTTCAACGTTGAACAAACCAAAAAGCTAATACATAGGACTTTTGCGTCCTTCTCAGCTATGGCGGATATTATCCCTATCCACTCCAGATGTCTTATGGAGTATTATGAGTAGAGGGTCTCTGAGAAAAGCACGACTGAGTTACTTAAGTATCTAGCGTTAAATTAGTGCCTTACCAAACCGTTGGGCGCCATGTAGTGTAGTTCCTATATCCCTGATAGGCACTGCGCATTGGAATAAAATACACTATAGATTTGACATAAGACTGAGGTCAGTATGTCTCTATCGAGTACATTAAACTTAATTACTTGTGTGTGCCAGATAACTCAGAGCTCACTAGAAACTTCTCGAATGAACAAGAAAGGATTAGTTTCTGACAACCGCGTAAACATGACAACTTTGTTTCCCTTAGAGTCGGAACAATATCTTCAGAGTCGTGGAAACAATAGATTACAGTTTTACTCAGTCAATCGTGCATGCTTCATTTCTACAGAGTTGCACAGAAATAGAGAGACAGACGTTTCAATAAAAGGGTTTATTGAACAGTCTTATTTCTCATGCAAGAGATATGAACTGCTACAATCGTAAGACAGAATGCGAAGTATAATACGTACAGCGTTAGCAGTACTATAAAATAATACTGCAATAACATGGTTTGTAGCTATGACATATATAAAAATACATACATAAATAACACAGGCTAAAATACTCAACTGGTGCTTCTAAAATAATCCTACCCCAGTGTACCTAACCTAAGTGTAGTAGGAAGGAAGAAGTAGGTGCTGTTTAGCTATAGTTTAGTTCAGATGTGCCAAGAGTTGCCAAAAGTTTCTCTAGGTTTTAATCGGCTCCATACCTTAGAATGAGAGATGTTGGTATCTATTTCCCAGGACTCGATCTCTAACACCCGCAAGGGGAGTCAGAAACACTGGACCTGGATTCTCGGCGAGGAGGATTACAGCGTCTGGTCAGTGCGTCAGTTGGGGAGTTTACTTCCTTCGAGACTTGCTGTGGCGAGCCGTATCGTGTAAGTGGGTAGCTGAACAGCACCGTGCCTTATCATAGCAAGTGAAGGTATACTTAAACCTTGAAGGTGTTTAGGTATGCCAGTATTGACATACAAGTCGGGCATATGAATGTCTTCAATGACCCCTAAGGAACAGACGTTCATGCCTAAATAAGGGCAATGTGAATTGTACCTATATAAGGGCATGAATCAGGAAATCTATATACGGTATCTAAATCGACACACAACACTCAACACAATCTTTGAGGCCTATGGCCCACCAATTGCAGATGTCTATACCGTGCACATGGACACCAGATGCAACCAGTTCACCTTCTGAATGGTCTGGTGGCCTGACTGGCTAAGGGGAATAGCTTGATGTTGGTTTAGACAGGGTTGATTGCGTATTCATTACCTCTCTAATGAGAAGGGATGACCAGAACAGCAGAAACACAGATTATACATTCACTTGAAGTTAAAACGCACCATTTAAGCACTGTATTTTGTTTGGAATTGAATACATATTATCTATTGCACTTGCTTCCTCACTGATCCTTCAAACTTCTAGGGGAAGACTTGAACCTTATGTCATCTCCTTTAAAAGAGAATTTAACTGGTCACGGTAAGAAGAGGTAAGAAGCATGGTACCAGAATATGGCACCAAAATGTTTTCTGACATAAATTTTGTGTTCTAAATGTAGTTTAAAAAAATATTGCCTCAATAGATTTAATAATAAAAAAATCTATACCAAATGGGACTATAATATTTTAAACAATATTTGGGACACTATAAATCAGTCAGACAATATTTCTACATAGGATATTCTGATATACTGCAATTACCCTCTGGTACCATGATGATTGTCCAAGGCATTTCAATCTGTGCATGGAATGGTGTCTTTGGAGAAGGACAGAAATGCAAGAATTCACTCTCCTCCATCCCCCTAAGAGCATCCCGCACATTGCAGCATACCTCATCAAGGGCCAGAGGAAATATGACCACATCTCCTCCCATTTCCAATGATGGAGGTCCACTGGCTCTCCTTGCCATTCTGCAGCATCTTCAAAACCTGCTGCATCATCTACAGTGTAAGAATTGGCTTTTGTAGTCTGGTCTGCCCTGTTCCCATGATGCACTGGGCCAGGGACAGACTAATTTGCATACAGCCGGGTTCTGAAACTGGGATGGTGCAATGAGCTAAAAAACGGTGTTGGATCTAGCCCTGATCTCTTGACTGGGTGAGAGTATTCTGCTTAATTCAGAGACTCTGTCCATCACCACCCCTTGTTGTAAATATTTTTGTCCACCATAAGCGTGGAAGGGTATACTCAGATGTGAGTCCCTTGCTCATTGCACCATCAGGATTCAAGCAAGCCGGGCCGAAGACGGCTGAAATGCCAGAAACCGGTCCCCGGAAGCTTGTTTCCTTCCCAGTGTAAGAATTGGCTTTTGTAGTCTGGTCTGCCCTGTTCCCATGATGCACTGGGCCAGGGACAGACTAATTTGCATACAGCCGGGTTCTGAAACTGGGATGGTGCAATGAGCTAAAAAACGGTGTTGGATCTAGCCCTGATCTCTTGACTGGGTGAGAGTATTCTGCTTAATTCAGAGACTCTGTCCATCACCACCCCTTGTTGTAAATATTTTTGTCCACCATAAGCGTGGAAGGGTATACTCAGATGTGAGTCCCTTGCTCATTGCACCATCAGGATTCAAGCAAGCCGGGCCGAAGACGGCTGAAATGCCAGAAACCGGTCCCCGGAAGCTTGTTTCCTTCCCAGTGTAAGAATTGGCTTTTGTAGTCTGGTCTGCCCTGTTCCCATGATGCACTGGGCCAGGGACAGACTAATTTGCATACAGCCGGGTTCTGAAACTGGGATGGTGCAATGAGCTAAAAAACGGTGTTGGATCTAGCCCTGATCTCTTGACTGGGTGAGAGTATTCTGCTTAATTCAGAGACTCTGTCCATCACCACCCCTTGTTGTAAATATTTTTGTCCACCATAAGCGTGGAAGGGTATACTCAGATGTGAGTCCCTTGCTCATTGCACCATCAGGATTCAAGCAAGCCGGGCCGAAGACGGCTGAAATGCCAGAAACCGGTCCCCGGAAGCTTGTTTCCTTCCCAGTGTAAGAATTGGCTTTTGTAGTCTGGTCTGCCCTGTTCCCATGATGCACTGGGCCAGGGACAGACTAATTTGCATACAGCCGGGTTCTGAAACTGGGATGGTGCAATGAGCTAAAAAACGGTGTTGGATCTAGCCCTGATCTCTTGACTGGGTGAGAGTATTCTGCTTAATTCAGAGACTCTGTCCATCACCACCCCTTGTTGTAAATATTTTTGTCCACCATAAGCGTGGAAGGGTATACTCAGATGTGAGTCCCTTGCTCATTGCACCATCAGGATTCAAGCAAGCCGGGCCGAAGACGGCTGAAATGCCAGAAACCGGTCCCCGGAAGCTTGTTTCCTTCCCAGTGTAAGAATTGGCTTTTGTAGTCTGGTCTGCCCTGTTCCCATGATGCACTGGGCCAGGGACAGACTAATTTGCATACAGCCGGGTTCTGAAACTGGGATGGTGCAATGAGCTAAAAAACGGTGTTGGATCTAGCCCTGATCTCTTGACTGGGTGAGAGTATTCTGCTTAATTCAGAGACTCTGTCCATCACCACCCCTTGTTGTAAATATTTTTGTCCACCATAAGCGTGGAAGGGTATACTCAGATGTGAGTCCCTTGCTCATTGCACCATCAGGATTCAAGCAAGCCGGGCCGAAGACGGCTGAAATGCCAGAAACCGGTCCCCGGAAGCTTGTTTCCTTCCCAGTGTAAGAATTGGCTTTTGTAGTCTGGTCTGCCCTGTTCCCATGATGCACTGGGCCAGGGACAGACTAATTTGCATACAGCCGGGTTCTGAAACTGGGATGGTGCAATGAGCTAAAAAACGGTGTTGGATCTAGCCCTGATCTCTTGACTGGGTGAGAGTATTCTGCTTAATTCAGAGACTCTGTCCATCACCACCCCTTGTTGTAAATATTTTTGTCCACCATAAGCGTGGAAGGGTATACTCAGATGTGAGTCCCTTGCTCATTGCACCATCAGGATTCAAGCAAGCCGGGCCGAAGACGGCTGAAATGCCAGAAACCGGTCCCCGGAAGCTTGTTTCCTTCCCAGTGTAAGAATTGGCTTTTGTAGTCTGGTCTGCCCTGTTCCCATGATGCACTGGGCCAGGGACAGACTAATTTGCATACAGCCGGGTTCTGAAACTGGGATGGTGCAATGAGCTAAAAAACGGTGTTGGATCTAGCCCTGATCTCTTGACTGGGTGAGAGTATTCTGCTTAATTCAGAGACTCTGTCCATCACCACCCCTTGTTGTAAATATGCATCATCTACAAAGCTATCACGATCCGCACCCCCACCTATCTGGCTGACAAGCATGTCATCTTTTGTGATTCTTGGTAGACTTGAACCTAGGACCTGATCAGGCTGGAAATAAAGAAGCGCAAAAAGTAAAAACAAGGCAAAAGGCCTTCTCCATCTATGCACCCTGGCTCACATCTACTAAGATATGGGCCTGTGTTCCTCTCTCCTGGGGACACTTTAGGCTGCCAGGAGACAATGCACACACCCCTGTGCAATAGTTTAAGGGTGTGTGCTGTCTGTAAGGAATAGTTTTTGTAGTAGAATATCCTGTTTACAAATGTTTGTAGATAGAGATTAGCATCAGCACAGGAAGGCCCATGTACCACCCTTGGAACCAGTGGAGGCTCCTCCGCTAAGGCAGAGGAGCGTCGCATCACTGCTTTAACAGCATTACAGCGGAAAAATTAAATGATAACCTGGTTATTATCATTTTATTTTTCACTATGGGCTGGGTTGGAGCGGGGCGGGGCTGGGGTTACAAGGAAGGAGTGGTTTGCACAATCCCTCTTGGGCAAGCCAAACACTCCTGTGCAGTTTGCATCTTTCCCATCAGTTCTTGTTTTATAAATGTATGCTAAACTACTCTATGGTGAGGCGGTCAATGTATGTGCTATTGCAGTAACCGTTCCCACCCCAATCACACAGGGTATAAAGTATTCCTTAGGTCAATCATTATGTAGTATACCTTAGATCAAACAGTCAGTAACCAACCCTAAAGGGATTGCATTCTAGCCCCCTCATCGGTAGCTTGGTCCTGCTACATAGCGCCGGAACACAGCTGGTCGTCGGCGCGTGTGGCGTTCGACCTATCCCAGGACTGCTAACGTTAAGCACCAGAAAGTGGCTTCACATACATTTGGTCCTGAAGAATTGTTGTGATCAGTACAGACATTTAAGAGGCAAGAAACATGTCAACCTTGACATAGTGTTCAGAGCCAATGTGGACTATTGCATCCATTCCCAGCAGCTATCTGTTTTTAATATGACAAAGCAATCCAGATATTAAATTCCTCTTGGATTCGTCTTTATTTTTAACTCACTTCACTGCAACCTACTCATATATCACACTCACACAGCACCTCACTCTTCACATCAGCAACCAAACTAAAGCTCTCTGGCAAAGAGCCCCCCTGAGGGGCCCGTTAGGCATTGCAGCGCTGGCCCAAAGGGGAGCTGCCCGATGAGGAAGCCGGACTCCCTCTGGGGTGTATGAGGGCTCTTTCTCCCGATGGATCAGCTCCCTTAATCTAACTTCTCAAGAGCTACTGACCTGTCTCCCCTTCTTTATTTCCCCCCCTCCCTTTCCATAGGAGCTGCAAACCATTGTATGCACTTGTTTCTTTGGGGGCTGGACCTTCCTTCACCCTCTGTCCCTTCTTTGTTGATTTAGCTATGTAAATGCCACATACATGTATGCTTCATAATTCTGAATTCAAGCAAAATTAATAAACTGTAGACACTGTGAAAGCTGCATTTACAGCCATAGTTCTCCAATGTATATATGCACAAGTTTTGTGGCTGACCTGCGCCAACACTAAGAGGCAGATTTATCAATATTTCACACAACGTAGCACAGAAAGTCACCTTGCTGGACTATGTGAAAGATAAAGGGCAGGAATGCATCATATTTAACATGATACAGGCCATTTCTGTCTTTTCATTGCTCTAGCACACACTGTGCTGCCTTGTGCCAACAAGGGCACCCTGGTGTAAGAGTGCCTGCATTACAGGTAGGATTGTTCCTGCACAAAAACAATCCTCATAAGCATTTTCCTCTGTCTAAGTGTGCTGCAGAATGCAGCACACTTAGAAAGAGGAAACATCGTGGAGAAATAAAGATATTTCTCCCTGATGCAGTCCCAGGTTTACCGGTGTTGGTAAATGTGGGAATGTGCCAAAATGGGTGGATGCATCGGAACACCCACGCTCCACCCATGGAACGCCTCCCTGAGGTAGAGTAACATAACGCAGGGTTTTGTGCTGTCTTACATTGCTCCAGATTTATTAAGCCACTCGTCTTGATAAATCTCACTTAGGTTTGCATCGCCCTTGCGCCCTCTTTCATGGTGCAGGGGTGATGCAAAACCATGATAAATTTCCCATAAATTTGTGGGGCTGGCTTACAGTGTTTCACAGACACCAGGCAAAGTCTTGTAGCAGAGATGCTAAAGCTCTCTAATCTTGTTTACTTTTTATGAATTGATATTTGTTTTTTTTATTTTAACTTCACTTATATCAAAAGGGTGCGTAAATAGTCAAAAATTATTTACCAAAACTAGTTTTCATAACTTCCTTAAAAAAGTAAGATTTAATAAACAAACCCCCGATTCATCATTGTAATGTTTTGCGAGTCCTTAATAGCGATTATTAAGGAATCGCTATTAAAGACTCGCAAAACGGCATTCATGTAGAAATCGCAAAAAAATTGCGATTTCTACAGCTTCCTTATTTGCGATTAGCAAATTGCTAAGCGCAAATAAGAATGACTCCCCATTCATTCCATAGGAATGAATGGGGAGTCATTCTTATTTGCGATTAGCAATTTGCTAATCGCAAATAAGGATGCGATTTCAAGGGTGCCAGGGGTGTCCAAAGGACACCCTGTAGCACCCCTGAAATGTAAATGTAGACTGATGTTGCGCACACACATGTCCAAAGGACATGTGTGTGTGTAACATACAACTTAGAAAAATGCACTAAAGTGCATTTTTCTAAGTTTTTGCTATTTACCACGAAGTCAGACTTCGCGGTAAATAGCGGCCTAAAATAGCGATTTCGCAATTTTTAAAAGGTTCATGAATAGCATTTAAGGAATCTCAAATTGAGATTCCTTAAATGCGATCGCAATTTGATAAAGCGCAATTATTTACGATTTTTCCAATTGCGAGTTCATGAACCATTGATGTATCTCAATTGCCATTTTTGCGGGCGCAAACGGACGAATTTTACGATTCGTACCGTTTGCGCTCACAAAAATGCTTGATGAATCTACCTGTAAATGTATAAAATAATTGTCTAAAAAGGCAGACTATCACTGCTGTACACCTAATTTCATTATCGGAACAGTGTACAGAAAAATGTTTCTTCGCTGAAAACTATTGGGACAGCATAGAGGTATGCATGCATTCTGTTGGGACAGGAATCTTCCCAGCATGATTAATGGAAGTGTTCCCAGGCACTGAGTGCTTGACAGGTGAATCTGTTATCCTGACTTTTTTATTTTTTGCCCTAGCATCATGCTAATCTAGTGAGTTTGCAGAGACCTAGACATGTCTCTGACTATGAGTATTTGGCAGTGTACCGTGCTTTGAAATGAATAGTTAGACCAAAGGTTTTTATATGGTTGCTGGACCATTTGTGTAAAGTACAGCTTCATGTGCTTACCCAGCGTTAAGCACTAACATGCTAAGTGCATGTTAAGTGTGATGAGATAGGTAGCCTGCATGGCTCATAAATGGTGTGTGTGAGTGAGACAGAGTAATGGAAGCCAGCATGATCCATTTTGGATAACCATGGCCCATTCTTGCAGAAGATATACATGAGGACTTTGTTTCCAGAGAGTGGAAGTGTATTGTTCACATTCCTGTAGCTATTGGGAGGAAACTTAGATACTGAAGTGAATGGAGGGGAAACGGGGCCCCTTCAGATAGTCTATGATTCATTTTGTTAGTAAGGAGCTGTTGATCAGTCTTCAGTCAACATCAGACTTTGTTTTGAAAGGTGAGGAAACCTTTCGGGGAGGCCTGCCCTCTTTGTGACTAATACTTCAATCAGACTGATGACAGCAAGGTGCAGAAACCTCACTCCTCTTTGTACGTCTATTGTGGGTGCTCCAGGATGGCTGCTCTGTGGAGTATCACTCTACATAAAAGTTGTCTGGTCAACAGCCTAGAAAGGACACTTAAAAGGAGAATCACCTCAAACTAGTTCTACAGCTTCAGACAGTGGGTCCACATCTCCTATCTGCCAGTTGTGTATAAAAGTGGATTCCAACTACCCCACCAGTTCCAAGTCCTCTGTGGCCAAGGAAAGGAGTGCTCTGCAGAGCACCCAGAGGGCTGCTCTGCAACCAGGTCTGGCATATACCTGACAAGCAGCCTTTCAATGGTGAGGAAGCATCACCTGAAGTCTGGATCTATTGCTGGAGGAGTTATATGTGTCATACATCAGTCCTGAAGCACAGAGAAGTCAGCCTGCTGAGACAGGAAACAAACTTCCTACACTGCAGGAGCACAGACTGTTCAGGAAGAAGTGAGTTGCAGTGCATCTCCTCTGGCTGTGGGGTGCCCAGAGGAGCAGATGGCTGGAGAGTAGTCTGAGAGGACCCAAGGGAAGGGAGTTAACCCCCCCACCCGACTATCCTTCTGGTACCATGGAGAAATTATGACTTAATGGCAGCAGGATTGCTAAGATTTGATTTGTGAATTTATAAAGCGTGCGATTGCCCATGGGCGTCTTGGTGCTGAGTAGATGTAAAGCAGGCCTGGTTGGACTGTAATTGCATATTGTGACCAGCCCATAGGGGGATGCAACTGTCGAAGCTGTGCTCAGCTCATGCAGTGTTGCAACAGCCGAAGATGTGAAAGGCCTGTGCAGGGTAACACCTGCAACAGGTGTAATCGACTAGAGTATAGAAGCATCGGCTGAATTAGTGATCCGCCCACAAGGGGGCTTCATCTGGCAAGTGTCACCAGGGCACATTTGGATCTTCCTTGTATACCCTCTGGCCCAGCCGTTAGTTCATTGCCAGATTTAGATGCCCAGGACACTTACCATTGGTCCAGAAAGAACTGCACTGCATCCGGATTGCCACTTCCGTATCCTGTGAAGAAGAAGGCTCAGAGCGGGCACATAGCCAAACTCAGCTCAGCCCCGAGGTGCACCACAAATCAGTGCACAGGTGTGCCCTGTAGTACTGGGCAAGATGAGACAGACCTGGAGGACTGATTCCACCTGTGAGCAGATAAGAGACTAAGTAGACTGAGCCGACGGACTGTTGTTGGGGGAGATTTAAACTGCACTTGTTCCAGATTCACGGTACTCATTATGGGGCAGATGTATCAAGATTGGGTTTTGCAATTCAGTAATTGCGATATTTAGCGATTCGCAATTGCAGATTCGCAAAACGCGATGTATGTACGTATTTGCGATTATTTTGAGATTTCTTAAATATCGCAAATTATTCTCAGAATTTTTTTGCGATTTCTTAATTTGCTAAATTTGCAAATTAAGAAATCGAAAAAACAGGAATCTGCAATGCAGGAGCAGGTTGATGACATCACAGGCAGGAAGTGGGAGTGATTACCTGCACCTGCTTGCCTGAGCCACACCCAGTAGCAGTTGGAAGACTGTTTGGAGGCTGAAAAGACATGCTTGCACTGACATGGAGTCCCAAAACCCACAGGAGGGAATGGCTGCAGAGAAAAGAAAGAGAAAACATAATTTTTCTGAATAGGAACAAGAAATATTAATTGAAGAGATAGCTTACAGCCATGAGTTGCTTTTTGGTAAAAAATGCATTGACAGTGCGAGAAGCAAGAAAAAGAAAAATCTGGCTGGACATACAGCATAAAGTCAATTCAGTTGGAGTGACCAACCGTACCATCGAGGAACTGCGCAAAAGATGGTACGACATGCGCCAGCGGTCAAAAGAAAGGGTTGCAGAAAGACTTAAGGAGGCAAACAAAACTGGTGGTGGAACTTCAACTGCTGAGCAGCCTACACCACATGAGGAACTGGTGGAGGCCACTCTCTTGTCTGAGAGTGTGAGTGGTGTGGCTGAAATAGACAGCTCTGACCCTACAGAAAGTGCACAAGGTAAGATGCATGATTCCATGTCCAAAAAGTAGTGGGTAATGCATGTGAATTGGTGTAGTACAAGTAAACAGTGGATAGGAATGTTTAAGAACTGGTACACAGATTCACATACAGTGAGCAATGCATCATGGGTGTTGTAGTTTACCTTTCAGATTTTGTTTTTGTCATCAAATAAACACAGACCCACATAGTGCTTTTTGAAAGAAGACTAAAATGTACTTCCAATGATGTTACATTTTCAAGTAGAAACACTTTATTTTCATAAACAACATCATACAACAAACTCATATGTCTCACTCGACATCCAAAGCACAGTCAAGGCATTCAAGAGATGAAACTGAGGGCAATGAATCACCTCTCCAAGATGTTTCTGCTGCAGAAGGCGTAAGCAGTGATGAGACTGTCTCTACCCCCATTGTGCGCAGAAAGCGCAGACATGTGGCCCCTCTGCCTCCTTTAGAAGATGATCTCAATAATGAAGGTGGTACAAGAGACAGTGGTCGTGACACAGTGGTCCCTCGTGGTACTGAAGACCAAGCCCAAACACAAAGAAGGCCACGTATGTATAGCTTGGTCAGATCAAGGAGCAGCAGTGGTCATGTGGAAACTCCAACAGTCTTTGTAGGGTTAGAGCAGGATATGCTTCAAGTGCAGCGCCTGCAACACAAGGCCCTCCGTTCTATTAATAGGCAGCTGTCAAAATTAAACCACAACCAAGAAAGCATGGGAGAGGGAATGAAAGCAATGGCTGCATCAATAGACAGACTGTGCTTGACTTTAGAACACACAGAAACCTCACACAACAGGGCAGCTCACCGTGCACATGGCAGAATGCATAGGTACACTAAAGCCATTAACAGATTATGTACTGTGACATGTAATTTTACAAGGCGCAGCATAAACATGCAAAGAGAAATAAGTGACTGCACACAAAACATAGCCAAAGGCCTGGACAAGGCCACATCTGCTGTGGAAATACTACAAACAGCAAACTCTGGCGCCAGCACACTTGTGGCTGCAGCAGACAGTGAGGACACCTCTAGCAGGAGTAGTAGCAACCCCACTCCTACCTCACAGCTGATGCAGGGCAAAAGTGGTAGAAATGCTGGAAATTCAGCAACTATGGAGAGCATGGAATGTCATCAGCGCTCTGCGCAAAGCCCCCAGCGTAAAAAATGACATTTTGAATTTAAATATTTTGGCCTTTAACATTTGCCACATATGGGGTATCTTTGTTGTTACGTAAACATAAATATGACTGTGCAGTAACGTCATGTAACCATACAATAGTAACGTTATTGTTTTGAAAATAAAAACATTCACTTTAAAAGGTAATACATGTTTTGAAATACCTTGTCTCACTTAAAAGTAATTTTGTGTTATCTCAGACCGTCTTTGACGGCCAGCCGCAGCTCCTACTCCTACTGTAGCCCTTCTAGGTGGAGGTATGTCATTATCATCAGATGTCTCGGAGCCACTCACTTCAATTTCTGTTCCTTTTCTCATAGCCATGTTATGTAGCATTACACAGCTAGTTTCTGGATTGTATTGTAAAGCACCTCCACTTTTGTGTATGCAACGAAAACGGCTTTTTAAAATTCCAAATGTGCGTTCAATGACGCCACGGGTTGACCAGTGTACCCTATTATATCTTCCTTCACTTGCATTTGATGGATTCAAATATGGCGTCAGAATGAAATTGCGCACTGCGTAGGCACTGTCACCTGCATGATGAAAAAGAAAGAGTGAGTGTGCGTTACATCAATGAGTAATTGTTGTGTGAATGACTTATGTTTGAGGTTCATTTACCTAATAGATATCCCTCTCCAAACTGTCCTGCACTCAGACGTCTATGAATTCCACTATGTCGAAAAATAAAGGAATCGTGTGCTGCCTGGGTACTTTGCCACAATATCATTGATGATGTATTTTGCATTGCACACAATTTGAATGTTGAGCGAATGGTAACTTTTCCTATTTCTATACACATATTCTGTGGCTGCTGGTGGAGTGATGGCAATATGGGTGCCATCAATACAACCAATCACATGTGGGAAACGTGCAATTTGGTAAAGATCCAGTTTAGTCTCTTGCATGGCTTGTTGAGTGTTTGATAAGTAGATGTGATGTTGAAGCCTGTTCAGCATTGCATCCAGAAATGCATGGAAAAAGCGTGACAGAGCACTCTGGGACACCCCACCAACCTCTGCAATTACGCTTTGAAAAGACGCAGAAGCCAAAAGGTGCAGTGAGCACAATACCTGCACATGAGTAGGAATTGATTGTGTCCTGCCTGTTTGATGCTCCAAAAAAAAGTTTCAATTCATCAATGAGATCCAAAATAGTGTGTGGGTGAAGTCTGTATTTGTCATAGATGTCCTCTTCAGTCTGCTGGAACAGCGTAATGCGCAGCTAAATATTCTTTCCTGTCTCTGTCTCCTCTGTGCAAGGGCTTGGATATGCTGCCTCCTGGCTATCAGGTAAAGTCCCGCCATTTTGAAAGTTAACGTTGCATTGTGGGTTCCTTTTTATACTTTCAACCTGCTTACCACATGCATGTAGTTGTTGTTAATTGCGATTTCTTAAATTTCGATTTTAATGTTTTCGCAATTTGCGAATTTTTCATACATGTCTTTGCGATTTCTTATTTCGCGAATTCTAGATTGCAAATTTCGCAAAATCAGGAATTACAAAAAAATTTGCAAAAAAGGTGTTCTCGCAAACTAAGTAATCGCAAAAATAGCGATTACTTATTTTGCGATGCAAATTTTTACATACATACCATTTTCCTATTTTTTAGTTGCAAACTCTGATTTTTAGCGATTCACAGCGATTGTGACTAAAAAAGAGACCTGTCCCCTAAAGTTAGAGGGGACCATGCAGAGTCAGAAAGAGAGTCTGTTGATAGTGGGGACAGTGCGGAAGCAAAGTGGGCACTTAGAGATGCTAAGTTATTTCAGATGCTGGTAGTCTAAAAAAAAAAGACTAGCACTGGGCTGGACATTCACTTTTTTGGATTGTTGATTGATTGTTGACCCCTGAGCTCGAGTACCTCACTCACAGTGTCTCCCTGAGAAGCCTGTGACTGTTCACCCCCACTATCCTAAAGTTAAGTGCAGAAAGGGTTCTACTTTTCCCAGATTTTAGAGACATATTAGGACAGACCCCGGTACTCCAGAAGCAAATAACCTCAACCCCCATGGTTGAGGACCAGCTGCCCTTGTTTGCCTCATCATTCCACGCCTCAAAAGAGGTCTGATCTGTGCAGTGTCATGGCCAAACAACTGGATATTTATTCGTAAAGCCCTTGTGGCCGCTGCTCCCGGATGAAAGAGAGTAATGAGGATTGCCCGGGGGTGGCATGGGTGACCTCTTACCCTTCCCCCTCTCCGCCGAGGCAGAATGAACTTTTACCTATAAGTCACACCTCATCTCGAGAGGCGAACCGGAAGAGGCATCCTAGCATGGAGGGAGGAGCCAATACCCCCTCTTCATTACCCCCCTGTAATGTTGGCTTTCTAGTTGTTTTACCTATGTCATCAAATAGAATGTTACCACACAAGATGTCTGATTGGAATGTTATGTTCTGAGGGGAGAGTCAGTTGGGAGCTGAGGATTGAGCTGACTGGTTACAGCTCCTGGTGGGGATTTACCTTGGAATTACTCTTACTATCTTGAACTATCACCTCATGTTAACTTAATTAATAAATACATCTTTCTACAAGAACCTACATGACCTGATCATCATTTAACAACACTACACCCCCTTTCCTTCACTGCGCATGCCTAGTGAATCAATGGGTCGTTTTCCCTTAAAGTTAGTATTCCACTCGAGATGTTTGTGATCTCTTCTGTCTGGTGGGGTGGGAGTGGGTGTTGAAATCAGCGACTCTGTGAGAGTACAAAGGTGACGTTGTGTTGATTTTGGCAAAAAAAGAAAACAAGATCTATTGGACTACAGTTATCCCCAGTAGAATTTGACACACAATATTTCTATGCTGTGTTAAGTGGTTAAATGACAAGAGATTAAACATTACCTTTCCAGTTGTGTAATGTTCTACATTCCATAAAATGACTTTTCAAAAGATGTGAGAATCGTTTTTATAGTACTTTGCCAGGCACTAGTATGTGAGTGCTATAATGCAGAAGCTCTTAAACTGATCCTGGAGCTCATTGGTTAAACATTACCTTTATGGTTATGATGAAAGGCACGTGTATGTTTTTATCACTGTGCCTGAGGCTGACACTAAAAGCAGACGGGTAGCTTTCTGTGTAACTGAGTTGGGCCCAACCAGCGGTATCTGAGAAATGATCAAACATGGATTAAAGCATGTAGTAGTATTGTTCATGTTCCTTATTTAAGATGCTTTAATTTACCTATTTTAAAACCCCTAACATTTTTGCATTTTCTGCATCCTGATTTTTGAATTTTGCTGTCTCCCACCTCAGGTCTCGCCTGCTTTTGTTTAAATGCCTAACCCTTCCCTCATCTGCACAGCACACTGTTAACAAGGGTGAGTCTCACCAACAGCCAGGCTTGCAGGAGTGTGCATCAACACTTCATTATTATTAAAAGAGCGTCTATTTATTATATCTGGTGCATGTGAACTGTGCCTCTGCACAAGAGTTCGTTACCTTTAAAAGTGAAGCCAAGGGCCCAGATTTGTGGCATTGTATTGACACAACTATTTACAGGCCAGCTTGCCAAGAGATTCCTGCTTTTACTACAGGATCAATTCGTTACTCCCAGGGGTAGGGCCTACAATCATAAAATCTTTGAATATGTATGTAGCTTCTGATGAAACTAGCACATTTTTTTTATCTAACGAGATATTTTTTAACTAAAAATAATGTTTTGGACATAAATGTTATTTAAAATCCAACCTGCCCTTGGCCGATATACTACAAACAGGTGTTTGAGGCCGTCTTAGTCTTTCCTGACCTGAGTGAATACAGGTAATCCATTGCTGACGAGTCTCTGTGAAACCTCACACCCTTTGTCCTCATTGGGTGACCTCCATTCTATCATTGGGACCCATACTACGGGTCTGCCTCACAATATGGCACCTCCTTCAGAAGTATTGACATCTCCATCTTAAAATCACAGGGAGTCCCACTTGAGGCTTTAGTGATGTGTAGACAACCTGCACTACATTTCGGTCTGGTCACTTTGCCAAAAAGGTAATCTAAAGTTGTTTAAAGGCAGATTATCCATAGTGTCTTTGTAGACTAGAAAAGCGGACAGACCAAATTCAACTTTTTGTACCATTAAGGTTTTAACCTATTTAGAGACTTGCTGGGGCCCAATGAATATGTACCAACCTTGAATATTGTTCTCTTGCATGGTAGGGTTCCTGATCAACTGAAACTGAGTAGAAGTTGCACCAGTCAGTTCCCAATTTGTGTTAGCCCCGGTGAGGTAATCTGTCTGATGCCTTTCTTGCCCTTGTTAGAGCCAAGTGCCAAGAAGACCCAAAAGATTATGTTGGTATATGATTTCAATATATCCCTGTTAGCAGTCTCAGGGCGAAAATTGTCTTCTGCAGGCAATGGACTTTCTCATGGTGGAGATTGCATGGGGTGGTCGTCCTTGTGACCTTCCACCAAAACGTATGCGCCTGTGATCAGTGGCTCTTCATTTTGGTTATGATGTGCTTGTCAGCACCTAGCTGCCTCTTTATGAGTCATCTATATTCTCTAAATATATCTCTGTGTCAGAGTATTTCCTGTCCCAGTACATGCCTCTTTCTGTACCAGTGGTTTCCCATTGTAGTTTGATATAACTCTTCCCTGTGGCAGATCTTACTAAGAAACAGTGCTTAATTTGTGCCAGTGCTAAGCACCGGCACCTTATTATTAAGGCCGGGTCTACACACTGTGGTGCACCAGGCCCGTAATAATTTATACTAGTAATTATTTACTTGCTTAGTTGCTTCACTATCGCTACAGGACTAAAATTCAAGTGTTTTACTTCTCGTCTGACTCCGGATTCCGGAGACACTGTCTGTCTGCACTCTGCAGTATCACTTGTCACTCACTTGAACCAACGTCACTTCAAAATCTCAATGAATGGATCAGATTCTTTCTGATCTCATTTCACTTACTGCTCGCTCGCAGCTCGAATGTTGATGCAGTGTCGCCGCTGGCCCAGTGGCAAGACACTGTTGGGGAGGGCATGGCTGGATTTTGGTTCTCGGGGGTTGGGGTTGTGCGCGGCGGCATGCGCACTCCGAACTGCGCTGATTTTTTCAGATTGTGGCAGTTTTTATTGCGCACGCATTCACCACAGTCAGTGCCACGCCAAAGCATACCCACCGAACCACGGCCGGTTGGCCGTACCTAGTGATCGTCGTTCAACGGGCGTTCACTCACTAGTAGTACTGAGCGACCCGGCCGGACGACGTTGTGAGCCTTGAGTTAGCCAGTAGGGTCTGGCAACAGCTGCACCAGGTGAGACAGGGCCTTCTGGCAGGCCTAAGCAAGCAAGCCCTAATCAATCATCAGACAGTTAATAAAGCTACGCAGCCGGCAGTGCACAGAGAGAGTCCCAGTCCCGAGTCCCACGGCCACCCACCCACGTCCCACTCAACTGGTCCCCGTCAGTATCTCTCGTCCCAGCCATGCCATCCCCATCCCACTCCCAGCCAGTTTGCAAAGTGTGTTGCGGCCAGGGCGAGAACGCCTCTTAGCCTCAGCTTGACCTGTGCCCTGGGCCCTGGCTGTGCCAAGAGGAGACATAGATTCATGAATGGTGAATGAATCTCCAGGCAGGCAGGCCTAATAATACAGCAATCACAGTTAATAAAGCTGCGCAGCAGCCGGCAGTGCATAGAGTCCCACGGCCACGTGACACGTTCAGGTCCCACTCAATGTACTGTCTGGTCTCTGTCCCCATCACTGCTGTCCCCTTCTCAATTCCCATCCCATCCAGTCATCCAGTACTCCCAGAATGAAGTGTGTTGCAGGTGCGCCTCATGAACATGAATGATCATTAACTTTATGAATGATGAATGAATCTCGTCAAATGAAATCTCAATATATTCTTTCATTTTTCTGACTGATATATTGATTATTGACTGGTGTGGCTGTGGCGGCCGTTAATTCGGTGTCGGGGGTGGGAGGGTAGGTTGGGTTGGGGCTGTGCGCTGATTTTTTTCAGATTACATATTCGCCGATGAGGTTAAAGTTTTGGGCTCTTATACGTTCAGGTCTGTTTTAGATTTCTTGTCTCTGTACTGCAGCATTTTGGTTTTCTACGTTCTTTGTACAGCACTGACAGTTTCAAGTGTTTGGTGGTTTAGGGCCCCTAGGGGTGTGTTATTTTAAAGGTTTCAGTCTCAGAGTCTCTGGTGTTTTGGTCTCTGAAGTACACACGGACGGAGTGTTAGATAGTTATGGTCTCTGAGGGCAGTAAGAGTGTGGCATCACTGATTTTATTTATTTATTTATTTAAAGAGTTTTATATAGCGCTGGCTAGACCCGGAGGTATCAGAGCGCTTTACATGAGAATCAACAATGTAACAGAAAAAGTTCAACAATTACACAATAAATCCTAAACAAAAAAAAAAAAAGACAATACAATTAGGAGAGGAGAGAAAGGAGAGAGAAAAGTAGTGGAGGGGAAAGGGGAGGTGAGAAAGGGAGGATCAGGGAAGAGACAGTACGGAGAGACGACGAGAAGTCTGTCAAAAGACCGACTGGGTAGGTGAAGACCAAGGAGGGAATCCACGGTCCATCTCACCTATAGCTAAACCAGGTAGATCCATCGGGTATCAGACAGAAAAATTCAGTCTCAATACATTGAGAGAGGGGAGAAGGAGAAACATAAATAGAGGGAGGATGCGGGAGGAGATGACAGGAGGGACAATAGGAAGTGCAACAGTGTGGTTTAACAGTATAACAGAAAAAGATCAACAATTACTCGTTACATCAAACAATCAGCAATACATTAGGAGATGAGGGAAAGGAGAGAGAAAAGAAGTGGGGGGTAGGTGAGGTGAGAACGTGAGGATAAGGGAAGAGACAACCGTAGCGACGAGAGGAAGTCTGTCTAAAGACCGACTGAGTAGGTGACGACCAAGGAGGGAATCCAAGGTCCATCTCCCCTGATGCAATGCAACAGTCAGCACCACCAGGTGACTTGAGGCAAGGCCTGCCGGTCACCGTGTGGTAGTGTAGTAGGAATGATGAGCAGTACTGATGATGAGATGCACTGACCAAGGGCTGACTAGTACTATCTGCCGGCGGCCATACACAGGCACACTGTAGTACACACAGTTTTTTTTTTACTGAAAACGTGCTGGAAGTGAAACCCCAGCTTGCAATGCACAGAGAGAGACTGCTGCAGCCTGCTAATGATGATAGCTCATCAATCTCGTGGTCTGTACAGCCTGCTGCTGCGAAGATTGGTACATGAGATGAGGGTCATGGTCATCTGCATCATATAGGTGGTGGTTGGTTCAGGTCCATCCTGAGGGGACTGCAAGACTCCCAAAGTCCCATGTTATCTGATTTCACAGGACCGGCTGATATTACTGTGTATGCATTGGGCAATGCATTATCATTCACAATGCACTGCCATTGATGGAGCGGCAAGAGATTCTCCACTCAGTGCTGCTGTGCACCATGGTGCAGTACTGCCATGGTAGTGCTAATAAAAACCTGTCTGTGTCACTAAGATCTCTCAAGTTTGGGACTTTTTAGATGCCCCTGCCCTGCTGAATTGTGGGTGCAGAGCAGACTGCAGCTCCCTCCACTTTATTAACATGCTCCGCTAAAGGAGGCACATGATCTCTCGTAATAATATTGAAATGCTCTCCGAAACAAGGCCCATATCTTCTTTCACATTTTTAAAAAGCACTCTTTATTTGTCTATGTATGTTTGTCATAACTGTGTAGATAGGTAGGTCAGAATTTCCATAGGAAGAGCGTTGTTGTTTCTTTAGTAATTCTGGTGGTGCTCAACGAATCTGCATGATGTTAATACACTTATCACCTCCAGGCACCAGCACAGTGGGCACTGCACGAATTGATACTGACTAATCTAATTCAAAATGGCCCGGCCGGGGGTCAGTTAATGGTAAACTGTCCTGGCCTGCCCTGTCCGCCCTGCCTGAAGACAGTATCCTCCTCCATTCACTGATTCCTTCCTGGGCCCTGCTTCAGAGTGGCTAATAATGCTAAAGCTGGCAAAAAACGGGCCCCAGCCAGCCTGCCCTCATAATATTCTACATTCCTTCCCCCCTGCAGAGTGTCTAAAATCAAATGCTAAATCTGTGCAGGCTTGCAAAAAACGGGCTCATCTGTGTCACGCTATCGCTCCTCTCGCAGTCCCGAGAATGCCCGCTGTCGGGGATGGTGCAGACTGAAGACAGGAAATTAGAACCTCAACCTAAGCTCTAACTGTGGGTGCGAAGGGCCTGACGGCCCATGGCTCCATTGCCTGCCATTTGAGCAGTAAGAAGTTGCAAATGTTATTAATATAAATCCAAGCTAAGTATAAAAAATATGATGAGCCATATATAAATGAATCCCATTAAAAACAGAATGTTAAATAATCTGGTTGCCTTCTTTCCTGTTCCAAGCAGTAAGTAAGTAGTTGCACACATAGCACCACACCTAATAATGAATGAGCACAGCATAGTCTTAAAGGCTCTCCAAGTGTGCGGCATGGCATGGTTTGTGCTTGTACATTTGTAATGTGTAATCGTGCCCAGTGTGCCTTACTATGTATTAAAAAAAGAGATGATGTGCAAAAAGACTGACAGGAGTAGGTCAGCGTCAGCCATCAGCCTCGCAGTGTCCTCCATTAATTTAATTCAAACTTCAAAGCAATCTATAACGCGTGCCACCTGAGCATTTGATTAAACAGATGGCCTGTGGACTTTTTGTGCCACTGGCTTTCTTCAGTGAGTCGTGGGATGTATTTTTCCCAAGAATTGTTTGCTTTTATTTATGGCACAGACTGGCAGAGTTGCAGTATGTGTCTACTAAGTAGACAAATACCTTGGGCTTAATGAAGTTTATTTATGCCTCTCTACTTTCTTAACTTCATTATTACTAACAGCCGCAGAACAGAAGCATGGTAGCAAGAGGGAGGTGAGGAATAACTTAGAAGATGCCAGGAGGGAGGAAAAGGTAGGAAGCAGAGAGAGAGAGACAGAGGTAAAGCGGGGTGAGCCGTGAGGTCACATACCAAGAGAGAGATGACAGAGCAAGAGATGGGTGAGGAGAGAAGGAAAGATATATAGAAAGACAGGGTGTTGAGGGAGGGATAGGTAGACTAGAGAGAAACTAAAGTAAAGAAAATCAGAGTTAGAGGTAGAAAGGGGGGTGTGGAGGTGAGATTTAGAGAGAAAAATAGAAGCAGGAAAAGAGAGAATACTGGGGACTCTGTGACATTATGCTCCCAAACAGGGCGTTACACACCTGTGATTGTTCAACAACTTTGAGTGATGTTTTTAATATATAGGACAACAAGGTTATGGTGAAAATGTCTCTATTTCATAATTTTATTCAGCTTGTCTGTTCTGTTTTGACTATTGTTTGTTTTCACAACATCTCATAGACTCTATTAAAAAGGGCATACCCTACCCCAGTATTGTCCTTTCCCCAACTCAGCACTTAGAGCACTGGAATTGTCCCTTTTCAATGCATTGGTGATTTTATCTAATTTATTCCAAAATTGTGCTTGAAATGCACTTTTGATTGAATCTTTTTCAGAATTTTCACAGGGCATGAGAACCTCCTATCAAAACCTTACTATGAGGAAGGCAGGCTTCCTTGCTGAAATTCATCTGACTTTTTGCAGTACCAGCTGAGGATGTGGGTGGGGCTAATAGAGGGAGTGGGTGGAGCCAATGGAGGAAGGGGTGGAGCTAACGAAAAGTAGGTGTTGCCTCGGACAAAGATTTGAGCACCTGCACTTCAAATTTTACAATTTAAGCACTGCTAAGAAAGCTATTGGGCCTGGGACTTTCAGCTCCCTCTCACTAATCCATCCATTTACCTGCAGAGCCCAGCTTTGGAAAAGGGATTTGAGGGAAGGAAAGCTATGAAAGGGCCATTTTCAGAGTTCCTTATTTTCTTAAGAATTCATGATCCATTGGAGAATGGGGCTCTCGGGGTTTGAAGGAAACCCAAACCCCAAGGGTATTAGGGACAGGCCCTGTCAATCTTCGGTCCTAGGGCAACGTGGCCTAGGCTGCTAGAACACAAGGCCCGACACACCGTGGAAGGGTTATCTTCCTAGTGAAGTGCCTATTGTTAAGTCCTGACCTGGGCTGTGCAACCAGGTGGGAGTACATTAGGGCGTAGTGGAGTATTCATGAAGCAAAACTTTACAACGGAGTTTGGGGGATAACAGAACAGTACACACTGCCTATCTTGACGGTTATCTGTCTATCTCACAGACCCGTGTTTGGAGTTATGGTGTGTCTGAATTTCTGCAAGACAGATATTCAATGGGCTGTATTCTGGCCTGCAGCGAGAAAGGAGATTAATTTGGGCAGTGATTGTGAATTTAAATGATAGTCACTGTTAAGATGAACAGATAGTACTGTAGCAACTGAGTCAGAGATGGGCCAGAGAAGACATCTTGTTAGGGTAAGATCTGGATGGGGTCTGGGGTTCATATGAACCTCCCTGCTTAGGGTTGGTGTAGGTTTGCATTCATGGCATAATGTTTTGAAACAGTGCACATTCCATTGTTATTAATGGCAGCTGTTTGAAAACCTAGTGATGGGCGTTCTATGGGAAGTTTGTCTTGTGACGCTTGCCCTCATGTAGAGATTACAGTTGGTCACAATTGTAAGCTGTAATGTGGGTGAGCCATTGAATGCTCAAGTCAGATAGCTAGTGCTGGCTGAGCTCGAAGTACTCTTGGAACCTCGCGCCCAAAATGAGCGGAGCTTTTAAGGAAAATGATGTGGCCTAATTGCTACCGCTGCCGACCATGTAACATGGTGAACCAGGTTTGAATCTTTGCAAAAGAGATTGGTGGTAGTGTTTCCCTTACCAGAAGAGAAAGCGTCCGCACATAGTGTTAATACAACTCATAAAGACAATATATACGTGACATATGTTGTATAAAGAATTTGTTTGCTCAAAAGAGGTGCTTTTATGGCCTGATACACACCCACCACCGGGGGTGTCAAACAGCACAAAGTGCCAAATATCAAGGAAAACAAGAGCAGGACCATATAGCACTCTCAAAGATTATTAGATTGATTCCTTAATCTAAAATGTCCTGGACTGATATTAAGTATCTATCAAAACACGAAAAAATGTTCTGGGTTCATTCACATTCAACAATATATAATGTTCATAATTTTGCAGGAGACTCCAAATTATGGATCCAAACCAAATAGTACTCTTCCAATTTCTTTATTTTGTATCCATAGACATAAAAAACTTCACAGCTCACACCGCCGACAAGTGTTTCGTCTCATCGAGACTTTTTCAAGGCTGGAAGCATAGAATAAAACTAAAATCAATATAATAAAAAAAACACACTCTATATTTACATCTTTTACTATATACAATTTAAAATCTGAGATATGATACAAAAATACATAAGTATATTATCTCTTTCTTAGAAAAACCACAAAACATACTCATAACATGAACATGTCTCATAGATAAACGAGTTATATAACATTTATCAATGGCTGGTACCAACATTGTCAACATATAAGTGCATTGTTAATACTAAGTATGTACAAGTCCACATAGCTGATTCCTACACATAATCAAAACACAATTAATGTCAGAAAAGGGCCTGTTTAATGCATACATGAAAAATGAGGCCCATGCAACTTTGTTCGTTCGGTTACCTCCACGGCCTACGTGAGGGCAACATAAAATGGCGTCTCGAGCAACGCAAACAAAATGGAGTCCGGTCCCGAAAACCATGGAACCTCAACTGCACTACTCTAAATTCTAAATCTGTAGTGTTCCAAAACCATAGTGACTGTTTATGTACCATGTAGTAATCTATTTACTAAAGTAAAAGTGAACCAATTATGAATTAACTCAGTTACTTTCCTTATAGTATTGTGATCATTTAGATAATACGTATGTACTCATAGACTGCTTCAGGTTTTAGTGTTATGGAGTGCTTCAAACTGGTATGTACTATGTATGTAGTGCTCTTACAACTTTCACAATTCTGCTTCAGGCCTACAATTTTTTAGTTAGAATTTGTATGAAATGTGTTTGTATAGTAACAAAAATGAATAATGTTTTAAAGTTTTTAATAAATACTTATATATGTTTATTTTTTACAGATACAATTTATCATCCTTAAAATAAAGTTATCATGCCGCACAAAGAAAGACGAATAAAAAGTCAGAAAAGGGATACTTATTTGAAAAAACTCAACCACAACTCTTGGAAGACCAACATAATGTGGCGAAAAAGAGAACAATTTCTGGTAAGACTCCAAAAGACTTTATAAAAAAGATTACTAGACTGAGAAAAAAAATAGAAATGTGGAAAGCAGTGAAAATGTTCCAAGCACAAGAAAAAGTGAAAAGAATAGGAAAGGCAAACAAGGCAATGTAAAAACAAAGGATACAACTTATAGTAAAAGAAGACAAAATCAATATAAAGAAATCCGCCAAAAATTATTTTACAACAGAGTTGTGAATAACTTACTGAAAAACACAAAAAATATAGAAAGAGAACACAATTTTATAAAAAGAAGAAGCATATTGAATCCATTGTTGAAAAGGCTTTTGAAGTAAAGAGAAAACTCTTCATTTTAGTACTGAAGAGAATTTGATCATTAGATAAACCAATACATTTAATGAAGGCCAAAGGTAAGAGGAAAAGAGTAACTAACAAAACTAATTTTTGTGATATTTTTTTAGGACAATGGAAACACAGTTCAAGTTCTGAGCCTTTTAATGAAGAAAGTTATTTACAGAGCAATAATTTGTTGCATGCAGTTGACACCAGTGGTCGAGCTTATGAGGTTAGAGATGGTTGTCCAATTGAGAAAGAGCAAATGGTTCCTAGAAATGCAGAACAAGTGATAGCTGATGAAGTTCTAGGCAGACGTCCTAAAGCCCCAGTGTACACTTGGTATTGTAGTAGTATTTGTAGTGTACAGCAAGAATCTATTGATATATTACGTCATTTCTTACAAGCATATTGTAAAAAAAGTGTTAAACAAAAGATTAAGCTGTTGCAAGGACTAGACCCTTACAGTGTGAAAAAACATACTGGTTTGCAAGGTCATTCTCTGGTTTGTCTTTCAAGGAAAGTATGTCAAAGTGTTTTTCACCATTTCAGGATGTTGGCAGTATATCATACTCAAATGCGGAAGTTAGTTAGAAGAATGTATTATGCAAAAAGTCCAGCACTAAAGTTAAGTGAGTTGAACAGTGCTCTTTTGCGAGGGTCAGTATCACATGTGAAAAAGTTTTGTGATGATATTGAGTTTTGTTACTTTGGTCCTGAAGAAGAGAGTGAAAAAACTCAAACATTAATAGAAGAAAATGTTGCAGAGAATGTTGAACATAGTTGTACCAAACATTTTGAAAATGAAATTACAAAGTTTAAGGTGATTTCAGGTGAAAGACCACATTTTTCTTGTATTTGCGGAACTCCACACAAAAAGCAGACTAGGAGTGTTCATCTGTATTTAAAAAGTGAAAAGGAAAATAATGATAAGTGGAAGGAATTTGCAACTTATTTGTTGGTAGAGAATTGTTTTGATTTGGGTTCTGCTCAGCGTATTTGTAAATATTGTTAAAACAAGTTAGATGAGAATAGAATGCCTGCTAGAGCTGCTAGAGCTGTGCATATTAATTTATGAGTCTATTCTCATTTAGTGTGTGAACCCGTTTCAGGCTATTGTTCGTATGGAGCCTAAAACAGGTAAATTGCCTCCTTCAGATTTACAAAGAGGATTACAAGGAAGAGTGGTTTATTTACCGTTAGATTTAAAGAAAAATATTGAAACTATTGGTGTAGACAGTGTAGAAAGTGAACCTCTAGTTATTCTTGTTAATGGTGTGCCAACTAAGATTAAGAAAATCTGACAGGAGTTAGTGGATGTTAGGAAAGTACAAAAGGCAACATTGTATTTGATAAAAAACAATGCATACTATAATAATGTTTAAATAGGAGAAGAAGAAATACTTTCAGAAGAAGATACTGAAACGTCAAGTGGACAAATTGAAAAAGTGGACTTGTTAAGATGTGAAGAAATCTATGAACATTCTAGTGTGCATCCACTTCATTCAAAAGAAGTGATGTGAAACACACTTGATTTGTTCCAAATGAAAAAGGCAAAAGGAAGTCCCACAAGTGTATAGGAAGAGAGCTTGGAAGCTCGTTGTTTTCCACAGTTGTTCCAACTGGAAAAGGAGGACGATATGATGAACGTCCTGTGCAGATTACTGCATCTGAATATCGGACAACAAGATTATATGCAGAAGATCCAAGATTTCGACAATGTATCCCTTATATATTTCATCTTTTGTTTGAAAGTGACTTGTCTGGACTTTCATATGCAGTCAACCATATTCTAAAATCTGGAATACATCTGCACAATGTATCTGCAAAAGATTTTATGGATAAAGTGCACCAGAGAGATGATCATTTAGAATCTCAGGTCATTAATCTGATGGCATGTCAGTGTGGGACTAATGAATATTGGTACCGTCATCATGGAGAACTGAAATGTATGCTACGGAACTTAGGAACTCCAACATGGTTCCTTACCCTAAGCTGTGCTGAGTACGCTTGGGATGATTTGCTAGAATTTCTTCGAGAGGCAAATTTGAATATAAAAACCCTTGAATATAAGACACCTGGAGAATTGTGCTCTTTGGATCCTGTTAATGTTTGCAGGTATTTCAGTCATAGATTTGAGGCTATGATGTCTTTTATCTGCAACAAAAAAAAATCCTCCTCTTGGAGAAGTTGTGGATTTCTTTCGGAGAAAGGAGTATCAAGCAAGAGGTGCTCCTCATATACATATGCTGTTATGGATTAAGGACGCTCCCAAATTTGGAACAGATGCAGATGATACTGTTTTGAGTTTTATTGAAGAATATGCAGCATGTGCTGTACCCAAAAGCACAGAAGAAAACAACTTAAGAGCACAAGTGTTACGATTCCAAAGCCACTGATGTGGAAAATACTGTCGATGAAAGTACAAATCTAAGGACAAGTTCTACACCAAATGTCGTTTTGAATTTCCACGTCCTGTAATATCGAAAGGAAGATTGAATAGTTTTTTGTCATCTTTGCGACATACTATCACAAGAAAGTCTCCAAAAAATACCTACAACTTAAGAAGAAATGAAGAGTCCAAATACATAAATGACTACAACCCAGTCATTTTGTTCATATGGAATGCTAACATGGATATTCAATATGTTGCGGACAATTCCATTGCTGTTGCTCGATATGTAACATCTTATATTACAAAATCAGAAAAGACAGAATTGAAAGAAACGTGGGCAGATATTTCTCACAGGAAGAATCTAAGTAAGAAATGAAACAGTTTCAGTTTGAAGATGTTATCGCATCGAGAGAAATCGGAGCATTTGAATGCTCAGATCGGTTATCATCAGCAAGTCTATACTCCAAATCTAGAAGAATCCTTTATGTGAGTCTAGGTCTTGCAGCAATGCGAAATCGGGTACTGAAATTGAATATTTAGCAGAAAAAGATCCAGAAAGTACAGATATTTTGAAAACGAATATGTTGGACACATATTACCCAAACAGAAGTCATTATCTTGAGAACATGTATCTCTATGAAGTGCTGTAAAACTACACTTTTAAACGGAATACTACAGAGAACATCAATGATGGAAAATATGGAGTCATTGGTTCCAAAGGATGTATGGTGAAACAAACAAAAGGAAATTTGATTAATCACAGGAAGCTGAGTTGCGACACTGCTGATAAAATTGAATTTTACTATTTAGCCCTTTTACAACTATTCAAACCATGGCGTTCAGAACTGGAATTACTTGGAGATTTACAGAGCTATGAAGATTCCTTTAATGCTTGTAAAGATAGCATGCAATGCAGTGCTTTTGCAATATATGTGAAAATGTTGAACGATGAAATTGATCAAGAAGCTACAATTGCAGCTGAGATTGCTAGAGACAGTTCTCAAGACAGTCAAAGTTCTGCTGCGCAGAGTTAAAATCCACTAGGACAGCCAATTGTTGAAAACGAAGCAGAAATCGCCATGAATGAGGTGGAAACAGCAATGTATCAATCTCAAGAAGATGTAACAAACTTAGGAAATTTGGAAGAACAACCAAATATTGAGCAGAAAGAAATATATGAGCAAGTGAGACAACAGATTGACCATTGATTACTACATGAAAAGAAAGAGTGCTCATGTACGTCTTTTCAACCTATCCGAATGTACGTGAGTGGACAAGCTGGAACGGGAAAACGTTTTTTAATTAAAGTAATTACAAGTTATCTACAGAAATCAACTGAGTCGCATTTGTCTTGTGTTGTCACTGCTCCAACTGGGTTGACAGCACACAACATTAAAGGAATTACTTTACATCGTTTACTAATGCTACCAGTAGAGCATGAAAACAAATTGGAATATCACAAGCTATCTGGAGAAACTTGCTGTGAAGTTTCAAGAGTCTTGATGAAAATGAAACTTCTCATTATTGATGAGGTAAGCATGATCTCAAACTTAATGCTTGCCTTTGTACATTTAAGAATGCAGCAAATTCTTAAAACAGAGTATGACGTATTATTTGGAGGAAAACATGTCATCGTTTTTGGAGATCTACTGCAACTGACTCCTGTAATAAGACAACCAGTTTTTAAAACACTTGCGCATGAAGACACCAGAAAGTCTCTGGGTAGTGTTGGATATGTGAACATTTGGTCATATTTTGAATACAAAGGGGGGTGGGGCACCTGTGGGGACCCAGACTCGAACTGCAGCGCGGGAGCAATGCGGCAGCCCTGAAGTGTACCCAACTCACGTTTGCGAGCTCAGCGCGGATGGTGAGGAGCCGCAGCGGCGGCTGAGGCCTGGGGCGGAGTCCCGCACGACGGGCCGGGACCTAAAGTGAAAGTGGTGCCCTGAGTGGCTGGGGCTCACCGCGCCGGAAGCAGACGGACGGCGCTTGAGAAGGTGATCGAATAGGAGCCCCCCTGGTCTGGAGCTCGCCGAGGCAGCGCTTTGCCTGCAAATATCCTGCACTGAGGTACGAGTCGCACAGCCGCGAGGGATCGTGACGCTGCCGGCCTGCCCCCTATGCCCGGACTCACCCATAATGGCGGTACCCGGTCCATACTCATCCGGGCACTGGAGGTAGCTGAAGGACTTGCTACAGAGCGCCAGGGTGCGACGACACTCTGTCTGAGGTGATCGTGGGGGAGGACACCCTGGGAGAAAGCGCTGAACTTTCTCTGGGAGCTGAAGGTGTGCGAATGGCGGATGGCGCTGGGCGCCCCCACGGACTGATGGTGGCCTAGGCCCCGCCGCGGAGAGAGAGAAGGGGTGATTATTTGAGACCCGACAGGCGGTGGAGGCAATAGATCAGTGGCTGACGGCAGATTGGGACGGTGCCGGGGGGTCTCCTCGCTACTCCCCTGGACTAAGGCGTGCTCCTCTTGGTGGGATATAACGCATTGAATTGCCACGGCAGGCCTAACACAGATCACTGACTAAATATCGACGGACACAATACAGACTACCCAAAATATCGATGCCAAAATATCGACAGACAAAATATCGAATTCCTATCTACAAACAGGTAAGTACCAAAATATCGAATCCAAAATATCGTTTAAATATATATACTTTGTAAAAATATGGAATTTCTTAAAAATAATATAAAATTAAAAAAACATTTAAAATAAATAGCTAAAATATACTTAAATTACCTTAAATTTTTTAAATAATTAATTTAACATAAAAAAAATATATACAATCATATCTGTTAAAACATACATATATTACCATAATATTAATAGAAAAATGCACAATATTATTACCGTAGGATAGCGGGAGTGTAAAAATTACTATTCCCATTCCTGGAAGTGTAACAGTAAGGAAAGCGTTGGATAGCGTAGGGGTAAAAATTACTATTCCCACTCCAAAGACTGCAACAGTAGGGAAAGCATTGGATAGCGTAGGGGTAAAAATTACTATTCCCACTCCAGAGAGTGCAACAGTAGGGAAAGCGTTGGATAGCGTAGGGGAAAAAATTACTATTCCCACTCCAAAGAGTGCAACAGTAGAGAAAGCGTTAGATAGCGTAGGGGTAAAAATTAATATTCCCACTCCAGAGAGTGCAACAGTAGGGAAAGCGTTGGATAGCGTAGGGGTAAAAATTACTATTCCCTCTCCAGAGAGTGCAACAGTAGGGAAAGCGTTGGATAGCGTAGGGTTAAAAATGACTATTCCCACTCCAGAGAGTGCAACAGTAGGGAAAGCGTTGGATAGCGTAGGGGTAAAAATTACTATTCCCACTCCATGAGAGTGCAACAGTAGGGAAAGCGTTGGATAGCGTAGGGATAAAAATTACTATTCCCACTCCAGTGAGTGCAACAGTAGGGAAAGCGTTGGATAGCATAGAGGTAAAAATTACTATTCCCACTCCAGAGAGTGCAACAGTAGGGAAGGCGTTGGATAGCGTAGGGGTAAAAATTACTATTTCCACTCCAGAGAGTGCAACAGTAGGGAAAACATTGGATAGCGTAGGGGTAAATTTACTATTCACACTCTAGTGAAAATAAATTAATATAATTCACATAATTATCATTTAATCAATTGATAAAAAATTATTATCAATTAAGAATTAATTAATTACCAATTAAAAATTAATTAACAATTTATTCAAAATAAATACCAATAAATTATTTAACATATTTAATTAATTATAATTAAATGACTTCTCACCCTATTCCCCTATAAACCCACAACCCGCTACAGAAAATAAATTAATATTATTCACATAATTATCAATTAATCAATTATTAAAAAATAATTATCAATTAAGAATTAATTAATTACCAATTACAAATTAATTAATAATTTATTCAAAATAAATACCAATAAACTAATTAACATATTCAAATAATTATAATTAAATTACTTCCCACCCTATTGCCCTATAAACCCACAACCCGCTACAGAAAATAAATTAATATTATTCACATAATTATCAATTAATAAAAATTAATTATCAATTAAGAATTAATTAATTACCAATTACAAATTAATTAACAATTTATTCAAAATAAATACCACTAAATTAATTGACATATTTAATTAATTATAATTAAATTACTTCCCACCCTTTTCCCCTATAAACCCACAACCCGCTACAGAATTAAATTACGCAAAAATTAAATAACATAAAATTAATTACTTTAAAAAAATTACTAAAAAATATACACTTTTCACACATATACTAACATACAAAACACTTAAATTCGATATTATTAAAAATTCGATATTTTTAATAATCTATATCACGTACTTCGATATTTTGACTGTCTATATTTTTAAAATTACTAAAAAATATACACTTTTCACACATATACTAACATACAAAACACTTAAATTCGATATTATTAAAAATTCGATATTTTTAATAATCTATATCACGTACTTCGATATTTTGACTGTCTATATTTTTAAAATCTATATTACATTACTTACCTTCAAAACGATATTTTTGATGTCTATATTCTGTCCATTCGATATTTTGTCCATTCTATATTTTGGACTCAATATTTGTGTTCCTCGATATTTTGGGCTCAATATTTAGACCATATACCCCTAACACAGTGCTACGGCGTGGAAGAGAACACCTACAGTGGCACCAGCTCCATATCGTGTGGTACGGACCTGAGGCTGGCCGGTGGGTCTGGGCGGTGAACTTACCCTCACAACATCGCACCCCCTGGTGACGACGGCCGTCCTGACTCCGAGCCCCTGGAGCCTGCTGCCTAGAGGGAACCTGGGTTGAATCGGGGAGTGACGAGAGAGCCATCCTCGTCACGGTTCTGGGAGGTTGCATAACCCCCGCACTCCACCTGCTGGACTTTGCGGAGCTTTGCCCTACCATTAGTGCGGCCCTCGGCGGGGCTGGGCGATGGACGCCTTGAAAGGGAGTTCTCCCTGAGACGGTACCCCGGTGGAAGAGACACTCTCTCCTTAGGGATTGAACAGGATTGATTGCTGACCACCATGGTTCGAAAAGGAGCAAAAGGGACTGAGGGCCAAGGAGACTCTGAGGCCACGCGTACAGCGGTGGGTGCCAGGGATGGACGGGCCGTACCGGGATCTACAGAGGCTGTCCATACTGGGGAACAGTCGACAGACAAGCTGGATCTAATCCTAAAGGAAATAAGGGAATCCAGATCAGCGATGGAGCAGCAGCTGGGGGCCCTCACTACGATTTCTGTCCCTATTGAAAGCAGATCATAGTAAGTTGACGGATAAGGTGAAGGATCAAGGACTTGTTCTCGCAGATCTTTCGGCGATGGTGGTGGACCACTCAGCTTCGATCCAACAATTGCAGCAACAGGTCACCTCCTTGCTGGACTGGGTGGAGGATGCGGAGGGTCGTAACCGCCGCAATAATATACGCGTCATAGGCCTGCCGGAGCGCCGTGAGGGGCCACGACCCGCGGATTTCATGGAACAGACCACATGGCTGCCGAAGGTTTATCCCGTACTTCTGCATGGAGCGGGCGCCTAGAATCCCGACTGGCCGACCCAGACTGGGCCGACGGCCACGTCCGATGATAGTGAAGATCTTAAATTATCGAGATAGGGACGTTCTGCTGCAGAAGGCCCGCAAGAAGTCCCTTATACAATATGAAAACCAGCGGGTGTCCCTATACCCGGATTACACGGTCGTGGTCCAGAAACAGCGCTCTTCATACCTAGCTGTAAAGAAGAAGCTCCAGACGGCCAAGCTGAAATACGCACTCCTTTTTCCTGCCAGACTGAAGATCATACATGAGAGTAAAACACACTCCTTTGAGAGTCCTGTGGATGTTGAGGAATGGCTGGAGGTGATGGGCATAGAGGGAAGCCAGGACTCTACCCAAGTGAGAGCTGCTGATGATCCGAGGGGCGATTCGGGACAAGAGGACGGAGGCTCCCCAGGGACTGGCAGGGGAGCGGGCCGTTCGGGCCCGTCGTGGCAACAGCAGAGGAGAGACCAACCGGGAGCGTTGGCAATGGTCGGCTCATTTCGAGGGGACATGGAGAAAATTGCGACAGACTCAGACGAAAGCACCGTCCATTCTGATTCGGACCATAGTGATGTTCTGTTCCCCACAGTCACGCCCCGTGCAGCGGACGACATGCTCGATAATTAAGGAAACGGACAGACCAACTCGATGTGGACCCACACAGTTGTGATTTATGGTATCCTGTAAGATGTGATTAGTGATCACCGTTTTAAATATCCCCCTTTTTTTGCTTTGTGTATCCACTGTGTTGGGGAATTGTTAGAGTGGGACTCCATTAGGCTCCTTTACCACTGGGTTTGGGTATAGATGAAACGTCCCTGGTCAAGATTAGCCTTTAACGAGCTGCCATTTTCTTCCGCAATCATATCCCCATTTGTTGCTTGAGACTAGATTCTTAATTATTGCCCCCGGGTTGGAATACCGTTGAGCCAGCGGTGCCCGGTGTGAATGACAAGATGGTTGTACTTGTGCTTAGCCGCCCCCCCCATTGGCGTATGCACCAGATTTTGGACATACTAGTTTACTGTTCTTATGTTGGGCCCAGCATTGTTGTCCTGCTGTGCCAAGTTTATTCTGTTCCCAGAGTGGGTTTGGGGGTATGAGGTCTCCTGGTCGCTCTTTGCCTAGGGTAACTCCCTGGGACTATTGATATTCCCTTACTTGATAAATGATGGTTATGGCTGAGACTGCAGGGTCATACAGATTTCTTACCTGGAATGTGTGTGGGCTTGGGACAATACAGAAACGACACCGGATACATTAATTTCTCCTTAGGCATCACACACAGGTTGCATTCCTAAAGGAGTACCATCTTACGGAGGCAGAAGCTCAGAAATTGAGGAAGAAGTGGAGGGGTACTATTTATTCCACGACGTACTCAGCCTTCTCCAGAGGGGCGACTATTTGGATCAGTCATGGGACGCCATTCGTGGAAATTGAGAGGAGGGTGGATGATCAGGGCCGCTACATCGTAGTGAATGGTACCTTGGATGGGACATTGATAGTGCTGGGCAGTATTTTTGCCCCGAATTATGACCAAGACAAGTTTCTGCATAGAGTGGGTTTGGCATTATCGGATTGGGTCGGAATCCCCTGGGTGCTGGGTGGGGACTGGAACGGGCCTTTGACGCTTACCTTTCTCTGGGGTAGGGTGCCGACCTCTGTACCTACCGGGAGACTCAATCCTCTCCTTCTGGAAGATGGCCCCTTCCGGACGACACTGTCTACCACTCTCACTGATTACTTCAGGGAAAACTGGAACTCTGCTTCCTCCAATTTGGTAGTGTGGGATGCCATGAAGGTAGTGGTCAGGGGAGCGGCAATAGGGCAATTAGTGGGAGCCAGACGGTCCTCCACCTCGCAAAAAACTTTGCGAGGTGGAGGACCGTCTGAAGGTACTAGGAGGCAGGTACGGACCCTAGGAAAAAAGGGGAGTTACAGTTGGGATACATTGATCACGTAGAGGTGTTGGAAACACTGCTCACTATTGACCACAAGGAATACCTGCGCCGCCAGCACACTGAGGCCGATAGGTTCGGCACACTACTGGCCCGACTAATACAAGACCAACCGGACCCGCCGATCATAACTCCGGTACATAACCCTTCGGATACACTGGACGATACGCAATCCGAGATTAATGTGGCGTTTTTCGATCATCTGAGAGCCCTGTAAGCACCCTTTGACTTGGAGGACCCAACGCAGGCGACTGAATTTCTGAGCGACATTCCCTTTCCGGTTTTGACAGCTGCCACACAGAAGGCACTGGAGGGTCCTATCACGCAGCATGAGATACGGGCTGCAATCAAGAATCTTAACCGTAACAAAACGCCCGGTATGGACGGGCTCCCAGTAGAGTTTTATTCAACCTACTCGGATATACGGTTCTAGAGATGGTGTACAGGGTGGCGTTCGAGGAGGGGCACTTACCGGAATCGACGATGCAGGCTTTGGTCACATGGATACCTAAGCCCGGCAGGGATGCTTTGGAGATCGCGAATTATAGACCCCTCTCCATGCTCTCCACGGAGTACAAGATTCTTAGTAAAGCCATAGCCTCATGCGTACAGTCCCACCTTACCATCCTTGTGCATCAGGACCAGTGCGGTTTCCTCCCTGGGAGGAGTACTGCATTGAACACACGTAGGTTGCATGAGCTAATGGTGGCCACACCACAAGAATTTCCTCGGGCGGGATGTATAGCACTGGATTTAAACCAAGCGTTTGATTCCCTGTCCTAGATCTTTATGTTTGAATCCTTGCAACGATATGGCTTCCCGGATTCCTTGCTGAGATGGATACGGTTGTTATATACTAATCCTACGGCTAGGGCGCGTACGGGTCGCCATATTTCAGATTGTCCCCTGTCCCCGATTTTATTCTTGCTTGCCCTGGAGCACCTGGCCCTCACCCTTCGTGTTCACAAGGAATGGATGGACATCCCTGTTGGGGGGACACACCACCTGATATCTGTTTACGTAGATGATATTTTACTGTACTTATGCAATTTGGAGGCAGACCACACCGTACTCTATGACATCTTTCGTAGGTTTGAATCAGTGTCCGGATTAGCTATTAACCCAGAAAAATCGAATGGCTTCTTTTTTAGAGATTGCAAAAACAACAAGTGATGGACTGAATGTGGATCAATGTCACACACTCCCCCAGTCAAAAGATCTGGGCCCAAATTCATCGTTTTTTTGCACTCCACACCACCCTGGGTTAGACAATGGCGATATGCAAATCAGCTCTGACCCTGTTGCCCCATGGGAACAGTCCAGTCCGAACTACAAAAGCCATGTCCTTCCCAGAACGGAATCAAGCATCCGAGGACCGGACCGGTTTCGAGGTAACACCTCTCTTCAGCCCGGCTAGCTTGACTCCAAGTGGTGTGGAGTGCCTGGGACCCACGTCTGGGCATCCCCAGCGCACTTAGGGCGGCAATTGCAAAAACAACAAGTGATGGACTGAATGTGGATCAATGTCACACACTCCCCCAGTCAAAAGATCTGGGCCCAAATCCATCGTTTTTTTGCACTCCACACCACCCTGGGTTAGACAATGGCGATATGCAAATCAGCTCTGACCCTGTTGCCCCATGGGAACAGTCCAGTCCGAACTACAAAAGCCATGTCCTTCCCAGAACGGAATCAAGCATCCGAGGACCGGACCGGTTTCGAGGTAACACCTCTCTTCAGCCCGGCTAGCTTGACTCCAAGTGGTGTGGAGTGCCTGGGACCCACGTCTGGGCATCCCCAGCGCACTTAGGGCGGCAATTGCAAAAACAACAAGTGATGGACTGAATGTGGATCAATGTCACACACTCCCCCAGTCAAAAGATCTGGGCCCAAATCCATCGTTTTTTTGCACTCCACACCACCCTGGGTTAGACAATGGCGATATGCAAATCAGCTCTGACCCTGTTGCCCCATGGGAACAGTCCAGTCCGAACTACAAAAGCCATGTCCTTCCCAGAACGGAATCAAGCATCCGAGGACCGGACCGGTTTCGAGGTAACACCTCTCTTCAGCCCGGCTAGCTTGACTCCAAGTGGTGTGGAGTGCCTGGGACCCACGTCTGGGCATCCCCAGCGCACTTAGGGCGGCAATTGCAAAAACAACAAGTGATGGACTGAATGTGGATCAATGTCACACACTCCCCCAGTCAAAAGATCTGGGCCCAAATCCATCGTTTTTTTGCACTCCACACCACCCTGGGTTAGACAATGGCGATATGCAAATCAGCTCTGACCCTGTTGCCCCATGGGAACAGTCCAGTCCGAACTACAAAAGCCATGTCCTTCCCAGAACGGAATCAAGCATCCGAGGACCGGACCGGTTTCGAGGTAACACCTCTCTTCAGCCCGGCTAGCTTGACTCCAAGTGGTGTGGAGTGCCTGGGACCCACGTCTGGGCATCCCCAGCGCACTTAGGGCGGCAATTGCAAAAACAACAAGTGATGGACTGAATGTGGATCAATGTCACACACTCCCCCAGTCAAAAGATCTGGGCCCAAATCCATCGTTTTTTTGCACTCCACACCACCCTGGGTTAGACAATGGCGATATGCAAATCAGCTCTGACCCTGTTGCCCCATGGGAACAGTCCAGTCCGAACTACAAAAGCCATGTCCTTCCCAGAACGGAATCAAGCATCCGAGGACCGGACCGGTTTCGAGGTAACACCTCTCTTCAGCCCGGCTAGCTTGACTCCAAGTGGTGTGGAGTGCCTGGGACCCACGTCTGGGCATCCCCAGCGCACTTAGGGCGGCAATTGCAAAAACAACAAGTGATGGACTGAATGTGGATCAATGTCACACACTCCCCCAGTCAAAAGATCTGGGCCCAAATCCATCGTTTTTTTGCACTCCACACCACCCTGGGTTAGACAATGGCGATATGCAAATCAGCTCTGACCCTGTTGCCCCATGGGAACAGTCCAGTCCGAACTACAAAAGCCATGTCCTTCCCAGAACGGAATCAAGCATCCGAGGACCGGACCGGTTTCGAGGTAACACCTCTCTTCAGCCCGGCTAGCTTGACTCCAAGTGGTGTGGAGTGCCTGGGACCCACGTCTGGGCATCCCCAGCGCACTTAGGGCGGCAATTGCAAAAACAACAAGTGATGGACTGAATGTGGATCAATGTCACACACTCCCCC
Source organism: Lissotriton helveticus (assembly GCF_964261635.1). Lineage (NCBI taxonomy): Eukaryota > Metazoa > Chordata > Amphibia > Caudata > Salamandridae > Lissotriton > Lissotriton helveticus. Next base: position 970,175,621 of record NC_136072.1, read on the forward strand.
AGTCAAAAGATCTGGGCCCAAATCCATCGTTTTTTTGCACTCCACACCACCCTGGGTTAGACAATGGCGATATGCAAATCAGCTCTGACCCTGTTGCCCCATGGGAACAGTCCAGTCCGAACTACAAAAGCCATGTCCTTCCCAGAACGGAATCAAGCATCCGAGGACCGGACCGGTTTCGAGGTAACACCTCTCTTCAGCCCGGCTAGCTTGACTCCAAGTGGTGTGGAGTGCCTGGGACCCACGTCTGGGCATCCCCAGCGCACTTAGGGCGGCAATTGCAAAAACAACAAGTGATGGACTGAATGTGGATCAATGTCACACACTCCCCCAGTCAAAAGATCTGGGCCCAAATCCATCGTTTTTTTGCACTCCACACCACCCTGGGTTAGACAATGGCGATATGCAAATCAGCTCTGACCCTGTTGCCCCATGGGAACAGTCCAGTCCGAACTACAAAAGCCATGTCCTTCCCAGAACGGAATCAAGCATCCGAGGACCGGACCGGTTTCGAGGTAACACCTCTCTTCAGCCCGGCTAGCTTGACTCCAAGTGGTGTGGAGTGCCTGGGACCCACGTCTGGGCATCCCCAGCGCACTTAGGGCGGCAATTGCAAAAACAACAAGTGATGGACTGAATGTGGATCAATGTCACACACTCCCCCAGTCAAAAGATCTGGGCCCAAATCCATCGTTTTTTTGCACTCCACACCACTTTTTTAGAGAGACACTGCATCCCTCTTTGATACGTTTTGGGGCACACTCGATACCGGTGGCCCAGACCACATTTAAATATTTTGGGATACAAGTGTATAGATCGCCGGAGGATCACATAGATGGCAATATCAAATGAGCTGTTACATGGCTCCGCAGTAGTGTGGGTTTTTGGACCTCCTTACCCCTGTCTGTCATGGGCAGAATTGCGATCTCTAAAATGGTTATGCTTCCTCGCCTGCTGTATTTTTTTGTGAATCTGCCAGTGACTCTCTCGCATTCTATTTTGAACACATTAAACACCCTATTGATTAGTCTGATTTGTGATACTGGCCGGCGCCGCATTAGTCTCCGCAAACTTCAATTAGGCACCAGATCAGGGGGACTTGGAGTCCCGGACTTTCGGGGATATTACTATGCCAGTCAACTTCAATGGCTTTCCTATTGGATAGTGGGTAGAAATCTCCATGAGATTGATTTTACGACAGATTGACTGGACCGTGGGGAACTCCATGCCTTGTTGTTACCGAAAAGTCGGATTCCCCCAGACTGTCACCCTCTTTTGCGCATGGCCCTATTATGCTGGAGAAAGGCCTTGTCTTATACTTCTTCAGCAATGCCGTATGCGGCGAATATTCCCTTGCTGGGCATCCCGACACCGCAGGGTAGACTTACACGCAGGTGTTGCATCACTGGGCGGAGAAAGGGATAGAGGAGGTAGGTGTCTTTTTTGGAGATGAGACCCTGTTAGATCATGAATCCTTTTTACAGGTCTCGGGCGCTCCTCCTAGATTCTATTTATTGCATGCTACAGTGACACATTACTTTCGAAATACTTGGGAACCGCAACGGCTCAAACCCATGCAACATGAATTGGTCCATTTATTATATTACATGGGAGCAGGGGGCCACCTGGTACGATGGTTATACACGGGAGTTCGAGAACACACAGCAATCTCACTCACTACCCTTAAAGTTACCTGGGAGCAGGACACTGACTCGGTACTGACAGACAAGGCATGGCAGACTATACTAGAACATCCCAAACGGGTATTGCGTAATGTGAAATTTAAATTCATACAGGCAATGGTGCTCCACAGGGCATACCTAACTCCCAAACGAATACACCGCATGTTCCCAGACTCCTCACATTGCTGCCCCAGCTGTAACGGGGATGACGCGGGATTTATCCATATGTTGTGGTCCTGCCCACGACTGAGGGGCTACTGGGCGGAGATCTGCCAGACACTCCATATAATCACGCACCTGCCGGTGCCGGTGGAGGCTCTGCATTGCCTGATAGGACTCCGCAGATGATCTAAAACATTGAAAGCCAAATTGAAATTCCTGGACCTGGCTCTTCTTTTAGCAGCTAGGGTATTAACGATGAGGTGGAAATCCTCCAGGACTCCTAGGTTAACTATCTGACAGTCAGATCTGGTGCGGTGGGGTCATGTGGGAGGTGCAGCCCTGAGGAGAGAGGAGGAGAGAGGTCAGAGAAAGCATCCCATAGCGTTGGAATGGGAGGCCATGTTGCTGGAATTGGAAGGGTTAGATTTAATGCCATCACAGGAAGCAGGGTCGCAATAATCAATCGGTGTAGTAGGGCCTCATCTGAGATGGACCCTGATGCCCATGGAGAAGCACATGTTACTTACACCCCTGCAGTACAGAGTACTAGTCAGTATAGTTTGACAGGAGGACGCCCCTGGGAAGATACTAAAGCGACCAGGAGAGGGGAGGGATCGGGGTGGGAAATGTTGGGGAGGGTGGAATTTTACGTTTCTTTTTTATGATGGCAATGAAGTACATTTTGATGACCTCCTTTACATAATCTGTGTCTATAACAGATCTCGAACGTTTGCGACAAATGTCTTGCTCTTTATTTTTCGAGGATGAAAAATGACCATTTATATAGGCAGAAGTTGCCATATGTCTTTTGCAGGGGGAAACGTGAAAAAAAACTGACTGTAATATGTATATTGTATGGAAGTACAGTGAATCTTCTCTGATGCAGTCATAAATAAAGAGTTTAAAAATATATATATATATTTTGAATACAAAGAACTCATTACAAATATGCGACAGGCAAATGATGTTGATTATGGAAGTATTCTCCAAGATATAAGAATTGGACTACCGACAGAACATGGCAAACAAGCTTTACAGACTCGATTGCTTTCCAATTTGTTTCCAAATGAAAATATAGTTCCTGAGAAAATATACATGGAAATTGCAGATAAGAAATCTGTAATCTGCTTAATGCCAACACTGTGTGAGTGTTCTATATTCAACGTACAACTTTTGAAACTGGAAAATGAAGAAATAATAAAATTGGAAGCCATCGATAAAATAGAACATGAAGGAATCACTATTATTTTGAACGAAAAATTAAAGACAAAATTGGATTCTTTAGAAAAATCAATATCTAAAACTGCTGCTTTAGAAAATAATCTTTATGTATGTAGAAACTGTTGAATCATTTTAAGGCGTAATTTGGATGCAGAAAAAGTTTTAGTTAATGGAGCAATGGGCAAAGTTGTGGATTTTGTTAATCAAAATAAAGATGGTATTGAATTCTTAAAGATTAAATTTGATCTAATCGAAGAAGTGAAACAAATTGGTTGTTGTTCTGTTCATTCTTTGCTTATTAAAGATTTATATGTCCGTAGAAAACAGTTTCCATTTTCTCTGGCATATGCAGTGACTATTCATAAATCTCAAGGTTTAAGTGTTGACAGAGCTTTGGTGAACATTGGAAGTATTGTGTTTAAAGAGGGTTTGGCATATGTTGCTTTGTCCAGAGTCAGAACATTATCTGGTTTGTTTTTGATTGATTTTGATGATACCAAGATTACTGCAGATGCCAACTGTGTCAAACAATACAATCGGTTAAAAAGAACATATGCTCCTAATTTAGGCCAATATCCTGTATTTGAAAAGCGTGTGGTTGCTCGAAAAAGAAGGTATGGGAATATCTGTACTGAAGGTGTAGAGAAGGGAAAAAAACAAGAAATTGTTGTGATTGCAAGCAAAAAGAAAAAGGACACTGTTGAAGAGATTGTTGGTTTTCAGTTTGAAAACAGTTCTGGTGTCAACTGCTATGCTAATGTAGTGGTCAATGTTGTTTTTTTTTTCTTGAAGGTTTGCAACAGCAAATTATGGAGAATCGGGAAAAAAGATTTTGTTCTTTGTTACATTCTCTTTATGAAAAATTGAGAACAGATAAAAGTAAAATACAAAGAGTTTCTGATGTTCGTAATCTTTTGGATGTATGTTCTGGTTCTACACAATTTACACAAAATATCCAACAAGATGCTCAGGAGTTTTTAATGTATATGCTTACAGAATTGGAAAATGATGGTGTAGACATAGAGAATATTTTTGGCCTTTGTTATAAATGGGAACAGCAATGTGAAAATCGCATGTATACATGTAGCACTAATGTAGACACTGAATTTTTTTTATATTTGACATTACCGGACTGTAAATCAGTGTCTGTCAGTAAATTAGTTAAAGCTGCAAACCAAAACATGGAGTGTAGGCAATGCAAATCAGAAATGTAATTAACATTATTTATCCAAGATATCGAGGAAATTCGGGGAGAACATGGCGGCAGACGGCTGAGCTGCCGCGGCGCTCCGTGAATCAGGCTCCCGTTATCCCCGCCTGAGCCCTGAAGAGTTTGATTTAAGACTGATTTTTTTTTTCCCTACGGACTAAAAACATTATTGTGGCGTCTCAATGAGGTAAATGCAAGGTTATCCAGCATTTGTTTGTTTGGTAATCCCTTTCACAAGATTCGGCGATATACCTGGCGATATACCTGGCGATATACCTGGAGCCGCGTCTGTCTTCCGCTTTCATGACGGGATCCTACAGCCGTGCTCTCAGCGTCAGAAGCGGCAGTAGTGGTGCGGTGCCCGTTTTCGTTGCTCCCGAGTCCACAGGAGGAGTCGGTCCTACGGTTGTGGTCCACGGCCGCCCTGGAGCTGAGGCGTGGCAGGAAGGCACGCAGTTTGGTGCGCGCTTCGTGCACGGTTCCCGGTCCCGCAAAGGCTCGGCTCCTCAAGCTTGTCTCCCAGGATACAGTGGAGGGTGCAGAGGGCGTGAGGGAGTCCCAGGGCGGCGAGGAGAACGAGAAGGAGTGCTGTGTGGAAAGGGCGTCAGGCGACTTGGAGGAAGAAGGTTTGCACTTTCAGAACAAACACAAGCAGCAGTTTAAAGGTAAGGGAAGAGGCGGCCGCAGAAGGGGTAAGGCGCTTGCTAGATCACAGTCGAGGGAGCCTGCCCCCATTGCAAAATCAGTCTGCAGCGACTCTTCACCCCCGGGAGGTAAGAAAACCTCTTCCTATCTTTCAACTGAGGTTAAATCCAAGGCCCTACGATCTAACGGTGTTAGAGGCAAAGCCAATCTTAAATGGAACCTTAATGCCGTGTCTGATGTAAGTTCTAAAATAACGCCTTCTCTACGCTCATACTTTAAGGTAGTCCCGCAGGTTCTTCGTCTTTTGGAGACTCAGGGCATGTCTACCTTGCCGGAGTTGGAGTCAGCGGCTCAAGATACTCTACTCCTGGCCCCTGCTTTCCACTGCCCCCCTGGTCTGGGTGGTGGCGGTGGCCCCCCTGATAGTGGCCTGGCCCCTGTACTGGTTTCTGATGGATCCTCTGATGGTGCCACTGGGGCACTGCCGGTTTTGTCCTCACCTGCAACCTTAGCTACTGTTGGGGTTTCGTCTGCCACCATGGAATGTACTGATGTTTTGCTGGGAGACAAGGCCTGGAGCAGCTCTGAGACGGTGGGGGACGGGGCAGGAGGTTTGCTTAGTCCCTATGTCCTAGTACCGGTGGCGACCGGGGGCACAGGCTTGGGTAGCATGGTATTGGAAGTGGAGGTATCGGATTTTCCCCTTGGCCCCGCCTTGCAGCAAACATCAGGCCCTGCTCCATCTCGGGAGGAAGGGGGGGCTACTACCAGCGTCTCGGCTGCCTCTCTGTTGGCAATGTTTTCGACTTTGTCTCGGGACATAAAAAGGGGGATTGAAGGAGTCCTCTGTTATTCAGCATGAGATTCGGAATTATTGCGAGTCCCTTGACAACAAGATTGATGGGTTAACATCTAGGACGGGGAAGTTAGAAGAGACTGTTGCCGCAATGTCTTTACACGTTAGAGAAGCAGTGGGAGTTTGGTAGGCGGCTGGACGCCTTTAGGAAGTTGGGTGCTACTGCTCAACTTATGTTTCCGGCCGCGCTGAAGGTGATGCACAATAATAAGATGTTTAACATCAGGTCTGTCCAAGTTGCCGATGAGCTCCTTTTGGATCTGGGCAATAAGGCGTCGGGTAAATAGGATTTGGTCTCACATTGACATAGGTCAATAAAGTATGTGAATGTTGTCACGTAATCATCTGATATACATAGTCACTATTAAAAGGTAGAACAAAACAAATGAATTTGAAACTATAAAAATATTAAAATATTAAAATTCCAAAAAATAAACTTTGTTATGGATTACACACACTTTAATTTCTTTGGGTGTAGTTAGTTCACTTCGGTAGGGTATTTTGGTTCAGGGTTTAGGGGGAGTGGCGGGAGCTTGAGGGGTGCCATCTACTGGACTTGATCCGGTTAGATACACCAAGGGTTCTCCATGGGAGGGGGGGTGGAGGGAGGTGGGGGCACGGGGTTGGGGGGGCAAACATTTCCCAAAAATTCCTCATTTGTCAGTTCTGTGCATTATTTCAGCACGTACTCCATAAGTGCTTTCATGGTGTGTTGCCATTTTGTACAGGGGCAGGACAGCCGAACGATGTTTTTTGCTCCAAATTAAGGTTATGCAGAGTTTGGGTCAGTGGAGATGGCTAGATTTAAGATAATCTCTTGGAATGTCAACGGTCTGCGCACTAAACCTAGGGCCAGAAAGCTGTTGCAGTATCTCCGCGACTCAGATGCACATGTCATCATCCTCCAAGAGACGCATTTGATCCAGGCTGAAATGTACACATTAGTTAAGGGGAACAAATGGATTGATTTCGCAATTTCTACCTCTCAGTCTTTGACCTCTAGAGGGGTATCGCTTATCTTCAAGGAACAACTCAAAGCCAGGGTCTTAGATTTCAAGGTGGACCCTGCTGGTAGATGGGTTATTGCTTCTCTCTCCATTCTGGGGGCTCAACTTACTATGGTTGGCTACTATAGCCCCAATCAAGACGATTCATCATCCTTGGAGGTAATCTTTTCCCCATCTCCTGTCCTTCCCTGAACCTGTAATCTTTGCTGGCGATTTTAATATTGTCTTAGACCCGGTTCTGGATAAATCTCATAACAGTAGGTCCCGGGTCCCATCGAAATCAAGATCCTTCTTGCTGAATGCAATGAAGCAGTATGGTATGTGGATATTTGGAGATTAAGGGCAGGTCAACAGCAGGGCATCTCCTTCATGAACTATAAGTAATACCATCAGTCCAGAATCAATTTTGTATTAATTCATCGGAGGCTAGTTGATGTCGTTAAGGACATTAAATATCTCCCGCTACATTTATCTGATCATTCGGCAGTAGTGTTGGAACTTACAACCCCTCTTGCCGCGCCTGTCAGGAATGGATATGGTCTTTTGATCGCTCCTTACTTTCCCATTCTGACGATGTTCTCTTTCTTAAGGCTGAGGTGGCACATTTTTTAAAGGTAAATGTAGGTTCGGCTGGTATCGGAGTGGTGTGGGACTCCCTTAAAGCTTTTTTGAGAGGCCTTATTATAGGTAAAGTGGCCTATAGAAGGAGTGAGTATAGAGATGCCGTGGCCCGGGTGGAGGCGAATATAGCTAAGACCCAGCTTGATATTGATGCTAATTCTGCCTCCGCGGATGCTGTTTTAACTCCTTTGCGTGAAAGATCACTTTCCCTAAAGGGCCAATTAGCTTTGATTCTTAATCAGCGAATACAAGAAAGGTGGGAGGCCAGCAAACTCGCACACTTTCAGTATGGGGAGGGAGCTGGGAAGTTATTGGCATGGAAAGCTAAAACGGATCAGGTCCGTAATAACATCAACCTGATTAATGTCAATGATGTCCCTTTTTCCTTGGATGTTGATATCAGATCAGCTTTTAGAGAATTTTTTCAATCTATTTATCATGAGAACAAGAACTTGGACCCTGACACCATTAAAGATTGGCTCAATAAAATTACCCTCCCAGGTCTTTCTGTTGAGCAGAGTGAAATGCTGGAAAGTGAAATCTCGGAAGGAGAGGTGAGGAAAGCCATTCAGAATGCCAAGAAGAGGAAAGCCTCAGGGCCAGATGGCCTAACCGCTGAAATTTATAGAGCTTTGGACCAGGAACTTGTCTCTTTCATGGTGGTTCGTATAGACCAATTTCAATCTTAAATGGAGATTATGAGATATTTGCCTCCATTCTTGCTAACAGACTCGCCCTAGTTGCTCCCACTATTCTTAATCCAGATCAGAAAGGGTTTGTCAAGGGGCGACAGCTTTTTGAGCTAACCTTTGATTTAATAGGAGCTATAGACCTGGCTGTTTTGGAGTCTCTCCCCTTGGCGGTCCTTACATTGGATGCCACCAAGGCCTTCGACAGGGTCAACTGGTTGTACCTGTCGGAGGCCCTGGGTATGTTCAACGTGGGAGAAGGATTCCGTCGGGCAATCAGTCTTTTATACCAGAATCCTAGTGCTTGTGTTCTGGTCAATGAGACCTTTTTGTCGATGGGGTCTTGCTTTCGTGGGAGTGTTTAAGTAATAAAATCGGTCCAAACTTTGCCAGGCTTAAATATATGCAAATATCCAGCTAGTCTCGTTCATACACTGCTCATCCTTTTAGAGGAAGAAAATGTCCTTTGGGGGCGTATAGCTATCTTATAACCCTCCTAGTTGATAAACCTCCCGCCAAGAAGGAGATTTCATCTTGGTATAATTTAATCTTGGAGGAAATGGATGGCGTATTTTTGTTACCAGATGAGCTTTGGTCAACACATGTGAGTAACTCTAATTTGCAAGATCTCTGGAGTTTATCATGTAGAACGATGTGGGACATCGTTAAACCGGCATGGTTACGCAGGAATCACCCTTTTACCATTCACCGAGCTTATTACTCTCCCCTTAGACTCTCTAAATTTACCCAGGGGAACATGGTGGTATGTCCGAGATGTGGGCTGGTGGCCGCTTCGGACATTCACATGTTCTTTGAGTGCCCTCACTTGTCCCTATTTTGGGAAGCCATTAGTAAGACTCAATATCAGTTGGCTCCAATATCGTCCTGGACCTTTCTTCGGTAATCTTTGGCCTTTCAGAAGGGGTTGTCACGCCAGCGATGAAGCTAATCTTTTATTCTATCCTGCTTGCTAGGAGGGAGATATGCAAGAAATGGAAGGACTCTCTACCTCCTTCTATTAATGACTGGTACGCCTCGGTCTTGCAGGTCTCTAGGTTGGACTTGGCCAGAGCTGGGAACCCAGACAAAAGATCTTTCTGGCGTCTTCTGAAGTGGAATCACTGAGAAGCTGTTTTTTTTTTGTTTTGTTTTTTTCCCCAGGTCCAATGATTAAGCCATTAACCCCATTCCTGGGCATAGCCGCGTTCAGATGCTCGTACCAGTATCCTGGCTGCATTCCTGCAACCTCCCCAAGGTTTTATTCCGGCGATCATTGGTGGTTGAAACACTATTGCTGAGGGATGAGGTCTGCGCTCCATTTCTGTCCCTACCAGTTGAAAAAACTGAGGCAGCACGATGTTTGCAACCTGCAGATTGCACATTTAAAACCTAGGTGGCAAATGAGGACCAAAAAAAAATAAATAACATTATTTATCCAAAGATATGGAAACTATATAATTTTAATGATGCAACGTTGTACAGCTGATGGAAGAATATTGGACACTTTAATAAAACATTTTGTTGCTGCACACCTATCAATATCTGGAAGGACTTTTGTAGGAGTAGCAATATTTTTCAACAATGGTCCTTCAATAACATCAGGACATTACACTGCATATCTCAAAAGTGAGAAAGGCATGAGTCTTTGTAATGATGCTGAGTTGGTATTCAAACAACTTTTGCCTTTTGAATTGCCAAATTCCTATCTAATATTTTTAAAGCCGAAGTTTTGAGAAGATAAATCAGCCTCTGAGGAATTTATTGTTATCATTTTATAGGATTATCATTGGACAATTTACATAAAAATTACTGCAAAAATAGAATTTGGCCTCAAGAAAATGTATTTATTTGAATTATGGACTTTTTGTTGCGCATTGTCTTGATGTATAATTTTAAGTGGCATTATTTATAGTGTTTATAAATGTAAGTTGTAACATTTTCCCAGCAGTAATCATTTTATATACGTGTGATTTGTATTATCTAGTATTTTGCTATAGATGTATTATTGGGTTTTTTAAACAATCGAATTGATTGTTTTTTTTTTTTGCCCGCTGTTATGTGATGAGTAAAATTGAAATCACTGTTTCTAGTGAAATTCAATATATTCTGAGAACAGCTAAAAAGGCAAAGAAATTACTTTGTAAAATGTTGAAATTATGCTGTGCTGTTAAAAATGTATCATTAGATGTTATAACTATTTTTTCTTTTTTTTACAGATCTTATCATATTTACTACCATTTAGATTATAAAAACAAGTGAATAAAATGTGTACTGTTTTTTACGTGTATTTCTGTTGAGGTAAGTTTTAGTAAGTCTCAAAATGGAGAATGAACTGTGTTTCCACACATTGGAAGAAAAGGAACATGGATGGACTAGATTTCTGTTAGAAAATTGGAATGCAAAAAGGTATACAATAGGGGACAGCTTCAGAACACCAGTCTGCAAGATATATGGAATACTCCAGAATAGACTAATATGGTTCTTTTGTTGGTCTTGGTAATTGAGAATTAAAAGAAATGAAACTGTTTAATTTAAACCACTTCAGTCAGTGTTTTTGCAAATGTCATATTCGGTCGCATCTCTTCCCTTCAGTAATATATAAACATGTCCTATTTGCTCCCTAAAACGTAAATATTTGTAAATGTATCTTGTTCTCTGTTATCAGTACCAGTACTACTATAATAACAAATGGCCTATCCATTAACTCTCTTTCTTATTTATAAGGCGAGGAAAAGGCATTCTGTATACCTTTTCTTTTCCATGTAAATATAATCTCATTATACACAGTACTTTGCGTTGAAAAGGTGTTCTATAGCTTTTGTTGTGCGTGTTTGCACAGAGCACTCATAAAAGAAGACACATTTCCAGATTTATCAGAAATCATGATTGCTACACCATCCTTCTATTGGTATAGCAAAGCAGAACGAGAAAAATTGTTTTGATTTCACCTCATTGTTTCACCTTCAATATATGCTGGAATGCACAGCATATATTGAAGGAGAAAAATGCCTTTACTGTTTGTTTTTGTGCAGGAAGGTGTCCCTTCTTGCACAAAAACAATCTCCACATGACTCGGACATCTTTGCTCCATGGTGCAAGGGTGCCTGTGTCACCACATGCCTGTAGTTTCTCCAGCTATGCAGCGAGAAGCACAGAGTTACAACATATTTATGTACATATGTTACCTCCTTGTATTTCGGAAGTACCACAGCTAGCTGTAGTTAAACAGTTTACAGTGTCATGCTACAGCACTTCCTTATAATTCTGCACTTATGCATTAACCACACATCAGAACTGTATTTTTATAGTCAATTATGCTCTACACATACATTCATCTCAACTTTCAGACACTACCATACTAGTTTAGATCTTTCTTTAACCAGAGTAGTTAATTTTTTTTTTTTGTTGTTTTGTTGTTTATTTTTTTAGGGAAATTCTTTGAACGATTTGGTATTTGTTTTTGTTTTTGTAAAACAGGGGAAAACATGAGAACTGGGAAAAGAGAACTAAAAACTGGGAGGAGAGGAGAAAAGAAATCTAACAATGGTGGTGTTCAACAGTGGCGCACTGGAGGGTTTAAAACATTTATAAACATTGGGAGCAGGAAAGACTTATGAAAACCGGGACCCTACCGATGGGGAAGAATCAGCACTATGATTCCCGGCATGCCACTTACTGGAGAGTGCATGCTAACAAAGGAGAAAAGGTCATGGTGCATTACGGGCTTTCGCTACCTCCCATCCTAAGATTAAGGTGCCAGGTGCACCAAAACGCGTCAGGAAACTAATTATTTCAGACTCTTGTTTCCGGTTTTCATGAATAAAAGGCTCTTGTTGAACCACCCTCTGTTTGAAGTGTGTCCTCGAAGCTTGGAGGCTTTTTTTGGTGAATGTTGATGCACGGCTGCTCCAGCCGTGAAGGATCGCACCGCCTGGTGAAACTAAACAGGTCTGTGCGCTGCGAACTGAATTGCAGTGTCTTAACATCGCGGAAGTGTTTGAAATTGGGAAACTGGAAAAGAGATAAAGTGGCCCACTGGAGGGTTTAAAACATTTATAAACATTGGGAGCAGGAAAGACTTGTGAAAACCGGGACCCCACCGATGGAGAAGAATCGTCACTATGATTCCCGGCATGCCACTCACTGGAGAGTGCATGCTAACAAAGGAGAAAAGGTCATGGTGCATTCCGGGTTTTCGCTACCTCCCATCCTAAGATTAAGGTGCCAGGTGCACCGAAACGCGTCAGGAAAGTAATTATTTCATCCTCTTGTTTCCGGTTTTCATGAATCAAAGGCTCTTGTTGAACCACCCTCTGTTTGGAGTACGTCCTCGAAGCTTGGCGGCTTTTTTTGGTGAATGTTGATGCACGGCTGCTCCAGCCGTGGAGGATAGCACCGCCTGGTGAAACTGAACAGGTCTGTGCGCTGCAAACTGAATTGCAGTGTCTTATCAGCGCCGAGGTGTTTGAAATTGGGGAACTGGAAAAGAGATCTGTGGCCCACTGGAGGGTTTAAAACATTTATAAACATTGGGAGCAGGAAAGACTTGTGAAAAGCCGGACCCCACCGATGGGGAGATTCGGCACTATGATTCCTGGCATGCCACTCACTGGAGAGTGCATGCTAACAAAGGAGAAAAGGTCATGGTGCATTCCGTGTTTTCGCTACCTCCCATCCAAAGATTAAGGTGCCAGGTGCACCGAAACGCGTCAGGAAAGTAATTATTTCAGACTCTTATTTCCGGTTTTCATGAATAAAAGGCTCTTGTTGAACCACCCTCTGTTTGGAGTGCATCCTCGAAGCTTGGAGGCTTTTTTTGGTGAATATATATATATATATATATATATATATATATATATATATTATTTTTTCTTGGCCAAGTAGTGCCTTTGATCTATGCAATATATTAAATGCCAAACCAGTACTCACCTACCAAAATCCAACACTGACAGTAAGCATCATATCTTTGAAACAAACACATCCTGTGAGCTTTTCTATGTTTGCTAATAGATAGTCTCTTCTGAACTCCAATTATTAGTACATGTGAAGGCACCAGTTAACATATTTAGCTTGCCTGTAAAATTGTTTTGAAAGTCATTACTTACAAAAGGGAATTACTACTGTATCTACTAAGAAATTAGCTGGACGGCTCTCTTTTGAAATAATTCTTGAGCATCAGAAAAGCATTCTTCATCATTGTGCTCTTAAAAAATAAGCACTGGCAAAGCAAATAGTTTGTGCCTTAAGACTTATTTGCTTTGCTAGTGCCTTTTGATAATGCTATTCGGCATAGGCAAAATAAAAATGCGCAATGATGCCGCTGCAGGGGCCGTGCATTTTTGGGTGGGAGAAATGGAATAACTTTACACAAGGGAGAGCTACACTCGAGGAAGGGAAGAAGCAAGAAAGCAATATGGAGACAGGAAATTTGATAGGGTGCATGATAGGAGTATCGAAAGTTACATCACACAAACTTTGACCTTAATGGCATCATAGGGAGTGATGTTATGACTTTTGACTCAGATTCGTCTCAGGAATTGATGTTACATGAGCTAAAACCTGGTGACATCAGGTTGACAATTGACATCGCTAAAGCTCCGTAATACCTGCATGATTACTATAACGATACATAAAAATCTCTTATTATGGGGCTGACATGATATACCATTGGTATATTACTCATTTATCTTGACATGACAGTGTATGTGTTGGTTTGAAGAGAAGAATACAGTGCCACAAAACACAGAACAATATTGGGAACCTAAATTATTTATGCAACAAAATGTCATGATTAACTGTGTACATCAAAGTGAAATGTATTGATAAACTATTGAAAGAGGCATAAAAGAGAGTTAAAAAATAACAATAGCAATGATGTCCTCTTATATTTATTCATATGAGTGTTGGACAGGCCACATGAAGGGCCGCTCTCCCCCGGCCCAACCAGGCCCGAACCAGCCACGCAAGTACCCCACACCACCATTGCCCGTCCTCCGTCCCCGCAGGGACCCCTACACTCGAACCTGTTGACCGCGTAGGCCGACCCACTACCGGCCTGCGCGCCCATCCTGGGCGCCATCTTGGACACTCCACCACGAGGCCGCCTGGCCCCCGATCGACCTCAACCCTGGGCCTGGCCAGGCCTCAGACATTCCGGCACCAACATCCACCCAGGAGGTGAGCGGGCTACTTGGTCAGTCAATGGGAGCAGGAGGTGTCGATGGCTCTCCCCCGCCAAGTGCCGCTCGCCCATCGCCTCCCCGGGCGCTGGCTCCACCCCCCTGCTGGGTGTCTGAACCCCCTCATCCCGGACCTCCCGACCTCCAAGTGCGAGGGTCCGGACATCAAAGCACACCAGCCCTATAACTGGGGCAGCTCCAGAGCAGGACGGGAGTTGTATCTTGGAGTCGAGAGACGCAAAGAAGAACTCATCCTTGACGGACTACTGGCGCTGCCGTAGCTCTGTCTTGTGCACCCTCGTCTTGCCTGCTGGCGCTGCCGCGGCTTTGGGAACCACCCTATCCTTCATCATCGTCGGGACCTGCTGGCGTGGCCGCGGACCGTTTGTAACCACCACCTTCATCGGGACCTGCTGGCTCTGCCGCGGACCGTCGTCTTCCTTCATCCACCTCGGGACCTGCTGGCTCCGCCGCGGCCCGTTCATCTACACCCCCGAGCTCGAGGATTGAGAGCTATTTTCCATCTTTTTGGTAACAAGACTGTCCCGCTACCCTTTTCCCAAACAGAGACCAGAATAGAGGGGACCCCTGAGTCCAGACCTCCTTGTACCATTCTACCGTACTTGAAGAATTGTCTATAAAGTATCGTTGAGCTTTATCATTGTGTGGTGTCCGTCTGTGGGGGGGAAGTTACTTGTCTGTACGATTCACTGGAGACGGCTCTCCCCGGAGACCTCTCCCCGTATCCTCGGCCGACCCTCCCGGTCCGTCTAACATTGGTGGCCAGCGACGGGATCCGAATCACCGCATAAACCGTACAGAGAGTAGCTCACCCCACGGCGAATCACGATGTCAACTAAAGACAGCGGATCAACGGAGAAATTCCAGATGGAGAAATTGGGCGAGTACAGCCATCGTGAACTTAAACAGTTCTGTATCGAATTAGGTATCGCTACCACCGGACTAAATACCAAAGATGACTTTAAGCAGGCCCTGGAATCTTGGGCAGAAACCGGGGCTGCCGGAACCCCCGATCAAGACATCGCAGCGCAAACCCCCATGGCCCCTGAAGAACGAAGAACGGGTCTCTCGCCAGACGAGATCCAGGAACGAGAAAGAACCCGACTACACGAGCTGGAAATGGCCCGGCTCAAAATGGACGTTGAACTAAAGCTGGCCGAACAGAAAATCAACTTGGAGCACCTGCGTCTCCGAGAAGAAAGAGAGGAGAAACAGAGACAAAGGGAGCTCGAGGAAAAGAAACTGGCATATGAACATGAGCGGAAATTAGCTGAAATTGACCTACGCAAACAGAATAAAGAAACAGGGGTGCCCGAGCAACCCCACACTCCAGGGGCAACAGAGAAGAAGGTACACATCCCCAAGGATGTCGTTCGAGAATACTTCCGAGAGGACGACATCCAGCAATGGTTTAAGGCCTATGAAATCGCTATGACTGCACACCGGATCGATAGAAGCGATTGGGGGGCCGGTCTGTGGGGGAGATTCCTCAATGAGGGCCGCGACGCCCTGCTGCAACTCCCGGACCAGCAGATGACCTCCTATGACCATATGAAAGCTGCACTCCTCACCCGCTATGGCCTCACACCCGAGATGTACCGTCAGAGGTTCCGAGACTGCACCCGCATCCCAGGTACAACTTGGGTGGACTATGTCAATTACTTTAGCCGAGCCTTCGAGGGCTGGATCAAAGGAAGCAAGGTCACAACCTACGAACAACTGTTCAATCTTATGGTATGGGAGCATCTGTCGAACAATTGCTTCATTGAACTTCGCCAGCACCTCCTCGACAGCAAGTTAACGGATCCCCGGCAGCTCGCAGCCGAAGCAGACCGGTGGGAGATCACCAGAGTGAGTCGAAATGGGTCCTCCGAACAGAACCGGAACAACAATGGTCAGCACCGTCCCCGAGGAGGTGGAGGCCAAGGACGCGGAAGAAGCAACGCTCCGGTCACCCCCACTACCAGCCCCACCCCCCCCGGCCAACCGGGGCAGCACCCCAGCGCGACCGGGACATCGAGCCAATGTTACCTGCCATCGATGTCAACGAGTCGGACACTATGCAAACGACCCAAACTGCCCCCAGTACCAGAGCCCAAGACCCCGCCAAGTAGCCGCTGCTGCTCTAGGGGAGGAACAGATCTCAGAGGAACAAGAAGAATATGAACAGGAACACCAAGAATGGGAGCCAGCCGCCATGGCTCTCGCCTGCCTAGGGGGGAGAGACATGGTCCCGCGGGTCCCCCTACCCGCTAATACCCAGAAGTACAGCCAATGGGTGGGCATCAATGGACGCCGGGCTGAAGCCCTTCGTGACACTGGGGCCAGTGTAACAGCCGTCCGCTGTCACCTGGTGACCCCCGATCAATACTTACCAAACATTCTCTGCCCTGTACGTTCAGCCGATAACTCAGAAAGTCTGTGTCGGATGGCCTGCGTCCCCTTCGAATGGGGAGGGGTCTCCGGCATGTTGAAGGTGACGGTCCGAGATGATGCCCCCGTAGACTGCCTCCTGGGTAATGACCTGGAAAGCTCTCCATGGGCAGCAGTCGAACGAAAAGAGCACCTGGGGATGCTGGGCGTCCCGGACTGGGCGTGCGTCACCACCCGGTCCATGACCACCCGTGCCAACACCCGCCTCCGGTCGCCCCCGCCGAAACCACCGACCGTGACGTCCCCCCCGAACCAGCTCAACCTCCAGACCTCGCTAACCTCGACCAGTGGCCTCAAGAGGGGGGGCCCACGCAAGAACAATTTCGCCAAGAACAAAAGACCTGTCCCTCCCTCGAGGGACTCCGCCAGCAAGCGCTAGCCCAAAGCGCAGGGGATACCTCCGGAACTCACTGGGTCTACTGGGACAATGATCTGCTGTACAGTGAGCAAAGAATCGCGGAGCTGGGGGCCAGCCGAGTCCTAGTGGTACCCCTCCGTTTTAGAGACTTCCTGCTAAACCTGGCCCACGATGTCCCCCTGGCAGGACACTTGGGTCAAGACAAAACCTATAGCCGCCTGGTGACCCATTTCTTCTGGCCCAAAATGAGGGACAATGTACACCAGCATTGCCGATCTTGCCCCACGTGCCAAGCCAGTGGGAAGAGCGGCCGCAAACTGAAAGCCCCCCTGCAACCGTTTCCCGTGGTCACCACCCCGTTCGAGAGGGTCGGAATCGATATCGTAGGGCCCCTGGACCCGCGCACAAAACAAGGCCATCGGTTCATCCTGGTGCTAGTGGACCACGCCACCCGCTACCCGGAGGCTGTTCCCCTGCGGACGGTGACAGCCCCGGTAGTCGGCCGGGCTCTGATGGGGATCTTCTCCCGGGTGGGCTTCCCCCGGGAGGTCGTCAGTGACAGAGGCACGAACTTTATTTCGAAATATATGAAATCTCTCTGGCAACAGTGCGGGGTTACCTACCGGTTCACGACCCCCTATCACCCTCAAGGAAACGGACTCGTTGAGCGGTTCAACCGCACACTCAAAGGGATGATCGGGGGGTTGGAAGAGCCCCTCCGTCGCCAGTGGGATGTACTGTTGCCGTGCCTTCTCTTCGCATATCGAGAGGTTCCCCAGAAGTCCCTGGGCTTCAGCCCATTTGAACTGCTATATGGACACCCCGTGCGCGGGCCGCTCAGCCTAGTTAAGGAAGGCTGGGAGATGCCCCCTCTAAAGAACCCACCAGATGTTTTCCGCTACCTCCTAACACTCCGCAACCAGACCCGGCGATTCCGAGAACTAGCAAAAGCCAACCTAGAGGCCAGTCAGGAGGACATGAAAAGGTGGTATGACCGGAATGCCTCCTCCATCGAATTTGAACCTGGGCAACAGGTATGGGTGATGTCCCCCACCGAACCCTGCGCCCTACAAGACAAGTGGACAGGGCCCTTCAAAGTGGTCGAGCGCAAGGGTCCGGCTACCTATCTCATCGACTTGGAATCTTCCCGGAACCCCCTCCGGGTCCTCCACGCTAACAGACTGAAACCGCACTTTGTACGGACAGAACTCAGCCTCCTGATGGCCACAGACAATGGGGCTGAAGAGGACTCCGAGCCCCTCCCGGACCTCCTACGAACGCGGAAGGAAGACGGTTCCGTAGATGGGGTCCGACTCTCAGAGGCCCTCACCCGAGAGCAACACCAGGAGTGCCAAGTTCTCCTGTCACAATTCGCCAGCCTGTTCTCCCTCACCCCCGGTGTCACTTCCTGGTGTACGCACGATGTGGACACGGGGGACAGCCCCCCTATCCGCCACCGGGCCTACCGCGTGCCAGATCGGGTACGGGCCTGCATCCAGGAGGAAGTAGCCAAAATGCTCACGCTCGGGGTCATCGAGCCCTCAGACAGCCCCTGGGCCAGCCCTGTAGTCCTGGTCCCCAAAGCAGCTGCCCCCGGCACCACACCAGAACTCCGGTTCTGCGTCGACTACCGGGGCTTGAATGCGGTCACCAGGACAGACGCACATCCCATCCCCCGGGCAGATGAACTAATCGACCGCATGGGAGCTGCCCGCTACCTCAGTATCTTCGACCTGACGGCGGGCTACTGGCAAATCGGCCTCACACCCCGGGCACAAGAACGTTCTGCCTTTTCCACTCCCGATGGCCATTACCATTTCACAGTCATGCCCTTCGGCATGAAGAATGCCCCAGCAACCTTCCAACGGCTCGTCAATCAGGTCCTGGCGGGGCTCGAAGGATTCAGCGCCGCCTACTTAGACGACATCGCTGTATACAGCAACCAGTGGTCCGAGCACCTCCACCACCTCCGAGCAGTACTGCACGCCCTTCAGCAAGCTGGCCTCACGATCAAGGCCAGCAAATGTCAAATTGGGCAAGGGTCTGTAACCTACCTCGGGCACCAGGTGGGAAGCGGCCTGGTGGCCCCTCTGCAGCTAAAAATCGCCGCCATCCAGTCCTGGCAGCCCCCCACTACCCAGACCGAGGTACGAGCCTTCCTGGGCCTCACGGGCTATTACCGAAGGTTCGTGAAAGACTATGGTACTATCGTGAGGCCCCTCACAGAGCTCACGTCAAAAAATCAGCCCCAGAAAGTCAACTGGACCCCAGAGTGTCAAGCTGCATTTGAACAATTGAAAGCCGCCATGTGCTCCGCCCCTGTGCTCCAGGCCCCCGACTACAGCCGGGAGTTCATCGTCCAGACGGATGCCTCCGACCATGGCATTGGGGCAGTCCTGTCCCAAGTGAACACCGAAGGCCATGACCAGCCGGTGGCCTTCATCAGCCGGCGACTCCTACCACGGGAACAACGCTGGAGCACCATAGAGAGGGAGGCCTTCGCGGTGGTATGGGCCCTCAAGAAGCTCCGGCCCTACCTTTTTGGCACACCCTTTCGGGTACAGACCGACCACCGACCCCTGCAGTGGCTGATGCAGATGCGGGGGGAAAACCCGAAGTTACTACGCTGGTCCATCTCCCTACAAGGAATGGACTTCACAGTTGAACATCGGCCTGGGCCCGATCACGCCAACGCAGATGGCCTGTCCCGGTTCTTCCGCCTCGACGAGAAGAGTCCCCAAGAGAATGGGTAACTCTCCCCGCCTTCAGCTGGGGGGGACGCATGTTGGACAGGCCACATGAAGGGCCGCTCTCCCCCGGTCCAACCAGGCCCGAACCAGCCACGCAAGTACCCCACACCACCATTGCCCGTCCTCCGTCCCCGCAGGGACCCCTACACTCGAACCTGTTGACCGCGTAGGCCGACCCACTACCGGCCTGCGCGCCCATCCTGGGCGCCATCTTGGACACTCCACCACGAGGCCGCCTGGCCCCCGATCGACCTCAACCCTGGGCCTGGCCAGGCCTCAGACATTCCGGCACCAACATCCACCCAGGAGGTGAGCGGGCTACTTGGTCAGTCAATGGGAGCAGGAGGTGTCGATGGCTCTCCCCCGCCAAGTGCCGCTCGCCCATCGCCTCCCCGGGCGCTGGCTCCACCCCCCTGCTGGGTGTCTGAACCCCCTCATCCCGGACCTCCCGACCTCCAAGTGCGAGGGTCCGGACATCAAAGCACACCAGCCCTATAACTGGGGCAGCTCCAGAGCAGGACGGGAGTTGTATCTTGGAGTCGAGAGACGCAAAGAAGAACTCATCCTTGACGGACTACTGGCGCTGCCGTAGCTCTGTCTTGTGCACCCTCGTCTTGCCTGCTGGCGCTGCCGCGGCTTTGGGAACCACCCTATCCTTCATCATCGTCGGGACCTGCTGGCGTGGCCGCGGACCGTTTGTAACCACCACCTTCATCGGGACCTGCTGGCTCTGCCGCGGACCGTCGTCTTCCTTCATCCACCTCGGGACCTGCTGGCTCCGCCGCGGCCCGTTCATCTACACCCCCGAGCTCGAGGATTGAGAGCTATTTTCCATCTTTTTGGTAACAAGACTGTCCCGCTACCCTTTTCCCAAACAGAGACCAGAATAGAGGGGACCCCTGAGTCCAGACCTCCTTGTACCATTCTACCGTACTTGAAGAATTGTCTATAAAGTATCGTTGAGCTTTATCATTGTGTGGTGTCCGTCTGTGGGGGGGAAGTTACTTGTCTGTACGATTCACTGGAGACGGCTCTCCCCGGAGACCTCTCCCCGTATCCTCGGCCGACCCTCCCGGTCCGTCTAACAATGAGCAACTGGGCCTATCCATAAATGTTAATTTGGTGGTAAACATAAGCTTACGAGTCAATTTACCTCACGAGCACCTGCCTTTGATGGGGGTTGGAGCTCTCCTCAATAACTACAGAGGCCTCCGCACCCATGAATGCCCACTCTTGCTGGTATTGAGGGAGTTCCAAGGTGTGATTTGCTTTAGATGTTTCTGAACATCCATTTGTGGGCATTCACAAACCCTTATCATTCCTTACCAACCTGGAAAGAGTCATATTTCTTTTCCTCTAGCCAAATGCTGCATTAAATACCTGTTTAGGATGTGAAAGGGAATGGATCACTGCCAGGTTTCTGTGGGTTCTACACAGGGAAAAATATTTTCCATGGAGAAAAAATAAACAAATAAATGTGCATTCCCCGATACAGAGTTCTCTGCTATGGAGCCCTCTGACCACTGGAAAAGGATTATACATTTCGACATCCTGAAACTATGCGATTTCCCAAGGAATCTGTATAGAAACCTGCACCAGGTGCAGCTTTCCATGCAAATGTATCAATTCCAATAAGTAGTAAAACTACACATGTTCATAGATTTATAAATCTGAGTGCAGTTGTTCCACTTTGTTGTGAATTGGTCCCCATATATTGAAGAATAGGACATGTTACAACGCATGCCATTAAAACTCGATCATTGCAACGACAGCGTTGTTACTTCGCATACCATTACAACGCATTGTATTTTTGTATATAGACACCTTTTAACCAATGAATGCCGTAAATCTTACCTTTTTTAAATTATTTGTGCAAACAATTTTATGCTTCATACCTTTTCAGTAGTTCTGTTTTAATAATGTACCTTGATGGTTTAGTAGAGAACTGACTAAAGTATTCTTCTAGTAGGATGTTTTTATTTTAAGGACCATATATTACAAGGAAGCCAAGGGTAGCAACATTTAGATTTTTCTGAATTGCCCTACATTTCAAATATTTTTTTCATAATAGTATTTACCTTTACTGCACACGCACGTGAAATGTCCTTTGTTTAATGCATCCTATTTACTCAAAATGTTGATTGCAAACTACTAAAATAACCTGTATTTCACCCCACCTCAATTCTATATTGTAAGAAAGTAATTAGATCGTTTGATCATTCTGCTAGTGTTGTATTGCAGCCTTCTTAATAACATGTGCTTAAATACATATTTGAAACTGGTACTTTGAAACTTATAAAATAGTAATGAACCTTTGGCTATAAAGAAGGGTGTGCTGCTTTCTCTGGTTGCCTGAATTGTTTTTCTTGGTTCCACCTAAGCTGCTGTTTTGCTTTTCTTGCACATTCTTGTGTGAGTCATCCAATGCAGTGACAGGTTGGGCGAGACTCTTCCCCCTGTGAAGCTTGGAAGTCTTCATGCAAAAAGATGGCTCACACCCAAAGAGTTTGTGAGATCTCCTTCAGGCGTGAAAGAGCGAGAGATCACTCACAGCCAATGTGCTGAGAAATAAATACAAATGCATGGAGAGCAAAACATAAAAGCAATGTCAATTCAGATAAAACAATGACAGTGCTATGCCAAGGAAAGGAAAATGGGAGAACAATACCTTTCAGTAGAAAGGGAATATTAACCAAGGGTAAAATAGAGCTTTCTTCTATGAAAATATATCAACTCACTGCTTTTACATAACTCATTTACAATAGATTTGAAAGGCTGTAAAGGATTGGTTACATCATCAATGAAAAATAAAAAATGTGAAGTTCTAGCCTCATGATACTCTTTTTCAAACTCATTTCTATTTCACTACTCCCAAGACTGCGAAAATTCAGCTTATTTGAAGAAGACTGTTTCTGAACTGGCAGATAGATGTGCAACCACAGCAGACATATTCCCGTGCCTTTTTAGGTCTACTCTAACCTAAAGAAGGTTTCAGGTATGTTATAGAGCTCATGTGATGAGAAAATATGTAGAGAGAGGCTTTGGATAAGTCCCTTTCAAGTTTTGCTTGTTGGAAGTTTCATTTGCATTTTGGATTAGCCCACAGGAGTGTTTTCTCTTCACCGTCATGCTAGTGGCTATTAAGGGAGTTACAGCCAGATTCATCAATGCCAAAATCTGCGATTTCTAAATTGCGAGAAAAAGCGAATCGCAATTAAGAAATCGCAGAATGGCATTCATGATTATTTGCGAGAAAAAAAAGCGAATCGCAATCGCCCGCAATCGGCGATTGCGAGTCCCCAAAAATCGCTAAATATTCGCATAATCGGCCGATACCCGTGTTGAAATTGCGATCTCGCAAATACCGAATTCGCAAATTGCGATCTCGCTAACTGCGAGATCGCAAAAACGGGAAGTCGCATCCTGAGCACAGTGATGACATCACAACCAGGAAGTAGGCAGGTTCCACCCTCATTCAGCAGTGAGAGCCTGAACTGGAAGCATCATCATCAGAGGTCCCCTCCAGTGTGCCTACAGGAGTAAACTAGGAGACACCCCAGTGGCAAGCATGTCAGAGGAAGCTGCAGCTGGATCTTCCAGTGGGAGGAAGTGGAAAATAAAGTTTTCTGAGCAAGAGCTCGAATTTTTAATTGAAGGAGTCTGCAAGGACTACAATCGGCTCTTCGGGAAAGACTCCAGAAGGGTGCCCGAGGCCGATAAAAGGCGGCTATGGTTGCGGGGTGACCCAGCGCTCCGTGGACGAGCTAAAAAAGCGCTTGTATGACCTCAGAGGGCGGTCAAAGGAGAAGATTGCGGAGAGGCTGGGGGAGCGTGTGGCGACAGGTGGAGGGGAGCCCACTGTCCCACCGAATACACCACTGGAGGACCGAGTGGAGGACACCATAAATCCGCAGGCATGCGTGGGTGTGACCCAGCTGGACTCCTCCCAACCCACCCACGACACACCAGGTAAGTGCCATGCAACTGCGAACCCCTGTCCCCTAACAATGTCCATGACTCCAGAGCATCCCATATCAAATCCCAGTCATGCAGCCAAAGCACACCACTAAAGCGCTATTGCATATTGGGACATGTAGTCTGACCACAATTACTATCTTGCCCCATTAAGGCAGACCTGTTTAGTGAGAGTAAATCCTGCAGCGAGTCAGGGAATGGTAGTCTGCATGCATGTAGGAAGCCTAAATGTGTAAGAAACATGTCACTAATCAACGTCCACTTTACATCACAGGTGGCGTAGAGGTCCCCAGCACAGACAGCGATGGCCTGGTAATTGAGGACATCACGGAGGACACAGAGGGAGACACAAATCTATCCCCACAGCCCGGACCATCAGGGCAAGCTGCCGCACCAGCGGTCATTACACCACCTGCCCCTGTGGCCAGTGCCACCCCTGTGCCACCACACGCAGCAGTAGCACTGCCCGTCACACAGCCACCAGTGGGGCTTGCAACACCAGCAGCAGTTCGCCAACCAACCCGCCGCCCTGCGGCTGTGAGGAGCCAGTCCAGCGGACTGGTGAGGGATCAGCGCACTAACAATTCCCGTGCTGGCAGGGGACGACACGTGCGACCAGGTGGGCTCTCCATTGAGCGCAGGATGCTACATGTGCATCAGACCCAGGCCCGTCATCTTGGGGCTATCCACCTCCAACTGGACAAGACCGCCCAAAATGTAGCACAAATGTCAGACCGCATGGAGAGGATGACAGCTGCTATGGAGGCCAACACACAGGCCATAAACAGGCAGCGGGATCTCAACCGCCGCAGACACCGCCAACTGCTGACCCGCCTGTCAGCATACACGCGGTCCAACTACATAATTGGGAACGCGACCTCCCAGCTCTCGCGACGCTCCTTGGCCATGCAGGCCAAATGGTCCAGTGCTGCCAGGACATCGCAAGAGCTCTGGAGCATGTGCCAACAGCAGTGCAGGGCATGCAGGCTGGCGGCCATGGCCAGGCAGGGGGGCTGACGACACAAGTGAGGCTACATCCAGCCATAGCAGCCAGTCCATTCCACCGGTGGTAGCACCCCGCCGCAGCAGCAGGCCCTCTGCTGCCTCACGGCCAAATCAGGAGGAGGGTGGAGAAAGGAGGCTGGGAGCATCTGCCCGGAGGCGGCATTGAACTATATAACATTTACATGAGGGGCCATGCTGCTGCTACAAGCATGCCCTCCTGAAGAACAGACATATGACGCAATATGTCATTCATGTACCAGTTTGCAGAAAGCCCAGTTTATTGTGCTGTAACAATTACAAATATTCTGACTAACTAAATCTGACTCATGTCATTATTAATGTTGTCTTGCATGAGTTAAGTAATGGGTGTGGGGAGTGGGTGCACTAGAAATAGTTCATGCAGATTTGGTTGCGGCGCATGTGTCCTTCTGCAGGATTCTCACCGCGTGCGTGACGCACATGTGCAGTTGGTCGGCTGTCCCCTTCCGACTCACTGCCAGAGATGTCTACAGGTATCCTGCGCTTGGTAGCAATGTTGTGGAGGATTGCACACATGGCCACGATGCGGCAGCAGACCTCTGGCTCGTATTTGATCTTGTGCAGTATGCGGAATCTGCTCTTCAAAAGGCCAAATGTCCTCTCAATGCAATTTCTTGTGCGTATGTGTGCTGCATTGTAACGCCGTTGCTGTGGTGTTGCAGGGTTGAGGTATGGTGTGAGGAGGTACTCACGAGAGCATAGCCGCTGTCACCTGAATGATAGGAGCAGAGGGTGAGTGCCTGTGCGGCGCAGCTACATTATCACAGTGTAATATTGTGGGGCATGTGTACTTACCCAGTAGGTGTCCTTCACCAAAGTCTCCCCTGGCCAGGCGTGTGTGAATGCCACTGTGCCGGAATATGAAGGAGTCATGTGTGCTCCCCGGGTACTGTGCCACTATGTCCGTGATGATTGTCTTCGCATTGCACACCCTCTGGATATTGAGGGAGTGGTAGGACTTGCGGTTGCGATACATGTATTCCGTTTGTGCTGGTGGTCAGATGTGGATGTGGGTACAGTCAATGCATCCTATTATATGTGGAAATTGGGCTACATTGTAAAATTGCAGCTTGGTGTCATTCAAGTCCTGTTGACTGGTGGGGAATGAGATGTAGTGGTGTAGCCGGGTCAGCATGGCCTCCAGGAAACTCCTTAGGCAGCGGGACATGGTGGGCTGGGATATCCCCACTGCGACAGCGACTATCCCCTGGAAGCTTCCGGAGGCCAGTAGGTGCAGGCTGCACAATACCTGCACATGGGTGGGAACGGCATTGGTACTCCTTGTTGGGTGCTGCATCAGGAGGTCTAGGTCCCGGATCAGCTTGATGATCATTGCCCCATTTAGGCGGTACTTTGCGTAAATTTTCTCCCTGGTTTGGCCCAGAAGGGTGACCCTCACACGGAATATCCGCTCCTGGATCCTACGTCTGTTCCGTGCTGCTCGCTGTAGCCTTCGCCGCCTGACCACCATGTAGAGTCCTGGCATTGTGAGAGTCCTCAGGCTCCAGCTGCATGTCCTTAAGTGTGTTTGGTCAGGCCTGCACCTGTTTGTACTTTGCTAACGTTTTTTTGAATTTTTTTTTTCCTTACTGGTTACCACCTGGTTTGGGTTCTCCTTAAATTGCGCGTCGCAAATAGCGATTTTCTGATTTTTCGCAATATGCGATTTTTCATGAATGGCGATTGCGATTATTTTGTGAGTTCGCAAATGAATTCGCAGATTCCATGGTTTCTCGCTATTTCAGATTCGCAAATGGGCTTGTTCCAGGATTCTGCGAATTTATTTGCGGACTTGCAAAATTTTTTTTGCGAGTTCGCTATTTTGGATTTTTAACTATCATGAATCCCTTTCTTTGAAATTACGATCGCAATTGCTAATTCGCAGCTATTGCGATCGCAATTTGGCTTCATGAATCTAGCTGTAAGTCAGCTGAACACTGCTCCACTACAGCACATGGATGGTCAAGCGCTTTTGTACTGCAATGATGCACATACCTTTGACAACTCACAGTCTATACTAAGTCCTCATTTTAAGCCGTTGGAGGCTCCTACCCCGATTCCTATCATACTCCTTCATCTATCCCTACATCTGCTCCCATTATCATATTTGCCCTATTGCCTTTCCTACCCCTACTTCCAATTTTACATTAACCACCGTTAGTGTCCCACATTCATACTCTCTCATGCTCCAATTCATTCTCTTACACTTATGCCTGCTTACTTTTACCCTTACTCCAAATTAGTTTGTTCTCTCTGAAATAATGGTATTGGCTATGGGATGTATTAGTCCACCTAAATAGCTTTCAATCAATCAATCAATCATTTGTAAAGCGCACTACATACCTGGGAGGGTCTCAAGGCGCTGGGGGCCGCTACTGATCGAACAGCCAGGTCTTGAGTATCCTCCTGAAGGTCAGCAGGTCTTGGGTCTGTCGTAGGCTCAGTGGGAGGGTGTTTCATGTCTTGGCGGCGAGTTGGGAGAAAGATCTCCCACTGGTGGTTGTTCTTCGGATGTGCCGGACGGTAGCGAGTGAGAGGTCGGCGGAGCGTAGCTGGCGGTTGGGGATGTAGAAGGAGAGCCGTCTGTTGAGGTAGGCTGGGCCAGTCTTGTGGAGTGCTCTGTGTGTGTGGGTGAGGAGCTTGAAAGATATCCTCTTGTTGACGGGGAGCCAGTGCAGGTTTCTCAGGTGGGGGTTGATGTGGCCGTGGCATGGTACGGCGAGGATCAGTCGTGCCGAGGCATTTTGGATGCGTTGTAGTCATTTGATGAGCTTGGTCGGGTCTCCCGCGTAGATTGGGTTTCCGTAGTCGAGTCTGCTGCTGATGAGGGTCTGGGTGACTGTCTTTCTTGTATCTGTCAGGATCCACCTGTAGATCGTGCGGAGCATGCGGAGGGTGTTGAAGCAGGAGGAGGAGACAGCGTTGACTTGCTTGGTCATTGAGAGCGTTGAGTCGAGGATGATTCCCAGGTTGCGTGCGTGGTCGGTGGGTGTCGGGGCTGCCCCCAGTACCGTCGGCCACCAGGAGTTGTCCCAGGCTGAATGGTTGGAGCCGAGGATGAGGACCTTCGTCTTGTCTGAGTTCAGCTTCAGACGGCTGGTCTTCATCCAGTCGGCGACGGCCTTCATTCCTTCATGGAGGTTGGCTTTGGCTGTGATGGGGTCCTTGGTGAGGGAGAGGATCAGCTGAGTGTCATCGGCGTAGGAGTTTATGTTGAGGTCGTGCTGTCCGGCTACGTGTGCGCGCGGGGCCATGTAAATGTTGAACAGCGTCGGGCTGAAGGAGGATCCCTGGGGTACGCCGCAGATAATCTCAGAGGTTTTGGAATGGAATGGGGGAGGCGGGTGCTCTGGGTTCTGCTGGAGAGGAAGGAGGTGGTCCAATCCAGAGCCTTGTCTCAGATCCCTGCAGCGTGGAGGCGTGTACGTAGTGTAAGGTGGCAGACGGTGTCGAAGGCGGCAGAGAGGTCTAGGAGGATGAGTGCTGCGGTCTTGCCATTGTCCATCAGGGTCCTGATGTTGTCGGTGGCGGCAATGAGGGCAGTCTCGGTGCTGTTGTTGCTGCAGAACCCTGACTGGGAAGGGTCCAGGATTCTGTTTTCTTCGAGGTATCGGGTTAGCTTTCTGTTGACGGTTTTCTCGATGACCTTGGCCGGGAAGGGGAGCAGAGAGATGAGCCGGATGTTCTTGAGGTCTCTTGGGTCTGCCTTAGGTTTTTTGAGTAGGGCGTTGATCTCGCGTGTTTCCAGATCTCTGGGAAGGTCGCGGTATCGAGGGAGAGATTGATGACGTTGCGCAAGTGGGGTGCGATGGTGCTGCTTGCTCTGTTGAAGACGTGGTGAAGGAATGGAACCGATGGAGAGCCAGAGTGGATTGAGCGCATGGTCTTAATGGTGTCATCGATGCTCATGCTGGCCCAGGCTAGCGAGGGAGACGCGCAGGGGGTCGGGGTCGATGGTGTACGCAGGGAATGTTGTGTTGCTGTGTTGCTGTCTGTTGGGGCTTTCAACTGCATTGGTGAATTCTTCATGCACTGCAATTGCAGCACACTCCCTTGGCAAATTTAAACCCTTGCCTAGACCCTGTTTTCTCATTTGTCATACCCACTCCAATCCCTGTTCTTAATCCCACCCTAAACCTATTCCCTCACCTACGCATATTGCTATTCCTACTCCCACTCTTGACTTTTACTCCTAAAACTACCACAGTTATCCATAATCCTTCGCCATCTCTGTTACTCTTATAGCTACTCTCTGCTTCTCCTAATCCTACTGAAACTTCCAGTTATACTTACTCCTCTTATGTTCGCCTTCTTAGTCCTAATCATTTTCTGTTACACTCTGAAGAACTTATCTTCCTTTGCCCCTCCGTATTTATACTTCTGTCCCAAAACAACACCTACTTCTGTTCCTACTCCTGAAACACTCCTTCCTTTTGACTCCTCTCCCCTGTATTTATTTCCTCATTGCAGTCAATTGAATTGGCCGCCTGTTCCTCACTGCTCTTTGTCGTGCAGAAGACAACCTAGGCATCTGGAAACAAAATTATATCTGGTGCGGTTTAGGATGATTTGCTGCAACCTTATGTTCAAGACTAATTAAGCAGGGTCATGTGATTCATTCTACTCTCCTGAATTGCCTTTACCAAACAACACACCTAGGTAAGTCTCCATTTAACTTCCACCGTTCCACTCACAAACAAATGCAGCAAAAGGCCTACATCCACCCCACGTCCCTATGCCTACAACCTGACACTCCAACCTGGCCCGAAAGACTATCATTACAATCACACCAGCGCCAATAATCTCATCGATATCAAGTCCACTCCAACCTGTAAAATGGTTAATCAAATCACCAAATCTTAGCTCATCAGCATGCTACGGAATACCAGAGTTTACACCGATTATCATAGTAAAATTTCCAAAATCTTTTATGACCAAGATTTGGACATTCTATGCATCACTGAGTTCCCCCTGACCTATGAATGAATTGACTCACTATTCCTGCAAGGACACAGCATCACCTGTGCAGACCAACACAAAAATTAGGAGGAAGACTATCAGCCATCCCCATTGCTGATCCACATTCAACAAATATATATGAGTGCTTCAAAATTCAAAGCCATGTTTCATCTAGGCAGCCAACACAGTTGCACCAAACAAAGTCACTGTGGCCCAGATTTACTAATGCTTTACATCCGGACTGCGTTACTTTTGTGTGCTTCATTGTGGGTGCATTCTATGGGTTTTGAAAGAATTGTAGACTGGGATTTCCACCAAAATACTATACCTCCTCGAGGCAGGTGCCACAAGGAGAAATGCTTTGATTTCTCCCCAGTTTCCAACTTTGCATGTGTGCTGCATTGCGCAGCACATATACAAAGCGGGAAAAGCTTCAGGCATAGTTTTTGTACTGGAAAGGACTTCTTCCAGTACAAAAACTATGCTTTAGAGAACGCAGACGCCCTTGCACTATTGGTGCCTGTGTTGGCTTATAGCTGCCAAAAGAGCACCAGTGCAGGGAAAGAGGAGAACAGTGCCACATATTAGTAGATATGATGCTGTTCTACTCTCTCCCTTTCATGCAATGGAGAGCAGCTGCTGCACTGCCTTGCATGGCTTCTTACTAAGCCTGGCCCATTTTGAAGTACACTGTGACCACATTTGCGCCAAGCTGCAAGGGTGCTTGCGTTATGGGCAGAACTATTTTTCTACAGGAAGGGATACCTTCCTGCAAAAGTAATATTTTAAGGCAATTTCCTCTATCTACATAATGCATAGAAAAAGTAAGGAACAAGGAGAAATAAAGATATTTCTCATTGTTACACCTCACTGGAGAAGGTGTGGCATTTGGACGCATTGCCAGGTTTACTAGCTTTAATTAATCTAGAAATGTGCCAAAATCCATGGGTGGATGCATGGGAACGCCCATGCTCCACCCATGGAAATGCTCATAGATGAAGTGTAATGCAATGCAGCACAATTGACTGTACTGCATTACAGTTTCTTTACCAAGCCACGCAACGAGATTCTTTCTGCTTTGCTACTGTTGTTTATTTCTCTCTCTTGCTGTGGATGAAAATCTGGAAAAATAAATGCTGGTCCCCGAAAATAATCAGTGCTAGTGAATTATGTTTGACCTTGATGTAGAGAACTGTGAAGTCAACCAGGCACTGACAAAGCACTGATATAGCCAGAGCCCACCACTATAAGAATGCGGCCCCAGTCATAAGATATCGATGGAAGTAAAAGGGAGGGAGCACCAGGAATGAAGTCAAACTTTGTTCAATATAGTCTTTTCAATATCCTTTATGCTTCTTTTATATAACGGATGACAGGACAACAGCCAACGCGTTTTTTTCCTTTTAAAGGAACTTCATCAGGGCTGAAACTCTCTGGTGAGAATTTTCATTTAATGGGTGCTTTTTAAGTAAACTTTGCATGAGCTTTACCTATGTATTACCATAGTTGTGATTATAAAATTGCGATATATATTTTTTTAGATTACTTTGGTCGGATCCTACTCACGGTTACTGTTTACCATTATTTTCATACGTCTGGATCCCTTTGTATACCATTTTATGGTGAGATTTTCAATTGAACAGGTATTTTTGTAGTAAACTTGGAGTGAGCTTCACCCATGTATCAATATGGTGGTGACTACAAATTTGTGACATATTCTCTTAGATTATTCTGACGGAATTCCATTGTTACCTCACCCTCACTGTGGGACCGTCTACTATTTTCTATACAGTTGGATTGTTTCGCTGATTATATTTAGGTAAGATTTCACTAGGGTTTTAATGATATATTGTGTTTGTATTAGACTTTGATTTTTTGGGTGGTATTGACTTTTGTATATAGGTATTGAGACCTGTGTTTTTATCTAAACGTATGTACCAACATAGT
The DNA here is from genome assembly GCF_964261635.1 of Lissotriton helveticus. Taxonomy (NCBI): domain Eukaryota; kingdom Metazoa; phylum Chordata; class Amphibia; order Caudata; family Salamandridae; genus Lissotriton; species Lissotriton helveticus. The sequence goes on from NC_136072.1 coordinate 970,207,380, forward strand.
TGTGACTACAAACTTGTGATACATATATATTCTTTTAAATCACTCTGGCCGGAATCTACTGTTACTCTACCCGCATTGTGGGATGGCCTAATCCTTCTCCTTATACAGTTGGATCTTTCCGTTTACAATATGTTGGTGACATTCCCCTCCACCCCCTCCCCTCCCTTAATGAAATATCCTGTTTACAATTGCGGTAAACTTAGAGTCTGTTATATTATTTGGTTCTGTCTAGTCTCCATAGACAGACTTTTTCTGACTTTTTCTCTCTCTTTTCTTCTTTGTCCTCTCTTTCCCTCCCCTTGTTTTCTTACTTTTTCCTGTCTTTTTTCTTCCTCTTTCTTCTTTTTTTCCTCCTACTTTTGCTCCTTCACTAAGAAGTGCTACTTTGAAAATCCTTGCTTGTCTTCGCTTTCCCTCTTTATGTACTTATGGATTGGTGTAATTTTTATAAGAAATCCAGGCAAGATGTCATAATAGGTTGACAGGCTTTTATTCCAATGTTCCATATGTCCTTTGTGCATTGTCATTTACATTTGTTGTATATTCTTATATATGTTATTTAATTTGTGATGGTTTGTTATTGACATTGTACTTGTAAATAATGTCTGTGTAATCTTTCATGTTCAGTACTTTGATGTTATGTTTTGTCTTTGTGCCCCAAAAGAATAGTATGTTCCATATTTCTGTAATGTGTTTATAATTTTGTGTATTATTGTGTTCATGTATTTTGTAATGTGGTTATTTATGTTTGTTTCATGTTGGTTTCAGCCCTGATGAAGTTCCTTTAAAAGGAACAAAATGTGTTGGCTGTTGTCCTGTCATCCTTTATAAAAAAAAAAAGAATAAAGGATATTGAAAAGTCTATATTGAACAAAGTGTGACTTCATTCCTGGTGCTCCCTCCATTTTCCTTCAATCTATGTCTCTGGTTTCAAGTGAGACCCAACTGCGTCAGGTCTCTGAGGTTGATTGCACAGGACTTTTTACTAAGAGGGCATTGTGATTGAGGTGCTGAACTTGTGGTCAGCCACAGTCAGGAGTATCTTTGTATAAGATATGGATGGTGCGCCTCAAGGTACCAGATAACACTGCCTCAGGATCATGGTGTTATGGTGATATCTCTCCTCGGTACAGAAGAGGAGGGGGAATTTGGGAAATGCAAATGCTGACTCAGGACGTGATCAAACCTCTCTAAAGATCTGACATTTGTGAAGCACTTTGCTTTTCAAAGTTTCTGCTCCAGTTCAGTGGTTTGTTGCCTCTAACATCAGGAAGGACACCCCCTAAGGATACACCTGAGGAAACCCAGATAGTTTGTGAAGCCTAAAATACAGGCCAAACTGGGACAGAAAATAGACCCAAGCAGCAAAATAGAAACTGACCACCATTAGTGAATTAATACCTAAAAATGTGGCCCATGTTAGCAAAGTGGAGTAAATTAAACTTGTAAAGGCACACTCTATTAGTTCTGCAAGGTATGGAAGACTGCATGGATTTGAGCTTGCTGCAGAAATATTGATTTGATATCAGGGACATCAACAGTAAAAACCAGCCCAGCAGACCATAAAACATGCCCACAAAAAGCATTGGCATTCCAATAGTTCTGGCTTTAAAGGAATGTTGTATGGTATTGTGAACCATTGCAAGTAAATAGCATTGTAACGGATATGTATTTGTGTGGAAGCAAAGAACTGTTGAATAATATTGGTTAAGCTTAAAAGATCAGATGACAGTTGAACTTTCAAACCAGACCTAAACATCTATGTAGGTTAATGACTGCCCAACCCCCATCTGTGTTGCTGCCAGTGAAAAAACAACATTCATTTCTAAGACACTTAAATAGCTTCACTTTGTCATATGTGTGCCTGTAACCCTTTAAACTCAGGCGTCTGGATAAATAAACAAAATGATCACAGCTGCGTGGAGGACAAGCACTTTTTTGTGGAAGCACACAACCTCTGCTCAATCAAAACTAAGCCTGGGTAGAGATGGCGTAGTTGCTGTATGCGGAGCTCCACAGAGTTGGGCAAAAACTCAGTGGAGCTCCGCTCCGCGCCTCTCCTCCACTCCCTCAATAAATATTTTTTTTAATTAAAATAAAAAGTAAGGTAAAAATTAAACACACTTACCTTTATCGCAGTGTCTCCGGGCTGCCCACCTCCACATCGGCAAGGTCTCTTCGGCAAACTGAAACCCCTACGTCAGACGTACGTCGTAGGTAGGACTGCAAACGCAAATGTGCAGTCCTACTATGACGTACGTCTGACGTAGGGGATTGTGCAGGAGAGACCATGTCGAGATGCCGCAATAAAGGTAAGTGTGTTTTTTACCTTACTGTTAATTTGAAAAAAATATTAATCGAGGGTGGGTGGAGGCGGGGAGGGTCCGGGGCTGAACTCCAGTCCGCTGCAGAGTCAGAGTTTTGCATAACCTTCACGTTCTCAGCGGAACGCGGAGTATGCGAAAATCCGCAAGCTCCGGAGTGGAGTTCTCTGCACACGGTTAATGAAAACATGCATTCCTGTCTCCCAACATGTGGGCTTAGCCAAAGCCCCTTCCTAGTGTTCCTCACATAATTGTCTGGCAACAGCTGTTCTGTCAAACCAGGCCATAAAATCCGGCCCGCACCATGACCTATGAGAGCAGTCCATCAGGCTGATTGCCCTATAGACCAGTCCGACCATGGTTAAATAATGTGCATGGAGACAGCAAAGGAGAGATAGTGTCTTCAACAACAGATCGTATTTATCTATCGATTTGATCACTCAAGCGCAGCCTAGAGCCCACATGAATTATTTTTCAAAACATGAGTTTAAACAAAGGCTATACATTGCGTGATTTCTTTGATAACACACACCCAAATAAAATCTTCAAATTGCAGTAATAGAAATGTGATTTAAGAGTGTGTGTTTTGAAAGTCAATCACATGAACTCAATTATTAGTATGCAAATATTCACAAAAACACTCTTATTTAACTTTAATAACCGGCCATGAATATTCACCTTGTTTGAGACCCGTTGGATCGCACATTTCTTTTCCATGTTTTGTTTCAATGGTTCTGGGACAATTTTCAGAGTTGGGTGCTGCCTTCAATATTACATCAGTGAAGTTATAACGATTGTGAAAAATCTAAGCACCACACAAAGAAAAAGCGTAGCAAATGTATTTAGCAAGAGAGTGGTAATGGTGCAGTATGTAGCTGGTGATGCATTTTGAAGTACAGTGTCGCAAATATGTTACTAAAGGATGGTGTGGTAGCCAGCTGTCATTTACAGACAGCAAACTTTCTATATAAAAGATCACTGAATATACACTGACGTACAGTTTTACTGATAAAACTATATAGTGCACAAACGAAGTGTGAAAATAGAGTTTCAATAAATTGTGCATCATTGAGTGTATTGATTTGTTTTGATCCTATTCAAATCTTTGTTTTCATCACACTTTAGAAATTCTTTTGAATTGCCTCATGTGTGCTTTCTTACCTGATGATATATTCTGAAATATTGGTATAGTTCATTTATAGGTATTTAAATTTTGTTGCATGTAAGGAAAAAAATGATATCCTGCAGCCTTTACTTTCACACTCCCTGTACCACAGCCAGATTTTTACATAGTTCACTTTACAAAATCCTCTCACTTTGCAGTCAGAGAAAGTAAACACCAATCTCCACATTCAAAGAATGAGCAGCAATTTGTCGGAAGACTTAGCTTGACTTTTGAACTCTGTCTTTGAAGCACAGCAAATTTGACAAGATAAAAATAAATAAGATATGAAGGCATATGTATGTATTCATAAGATATGAAGACATATGTATTGCTTATTCACCTTCTGAAATCCAACATAGTTACTTTGGGGGTGCTGCAGACCTACTTTCAGCTACTATGTTTTGTTTGCTTTCTCTGCCTTATAGCCACACATGTTGTGTTTGCTTCCTCTGTGTTACATCCAAGAGTAGCCCTACTCTGAAGAAACACACCCACAGATAAATCTGATCAAAAGTCAATATTAGCTGGCAGTCAGAATCTAAGACATGGAGGGAAGCCAGTTAGGTCGCAGGGGAACAAGAAAAAAAAAAGTACCACAATCTGAGCATGAGCATCTGAAGGACACTAATAAAAAAGACATTAATCAGTACTTGGTCCATAATCCATCGAAGATATTAACACAGAAAGAGAGAAAGTGAAACCCCACACTCTAATCAATGTGAAATAATGAAATGAGAGTGACAATGAAGCCAACCAATGGGAAGTAGAGGGCTGGCTTTAAGCACTTTTTAGTTTTTTTTGTTAACTAACAATATATGCAAGCAACAGCACATGCGCTGTCTTAGGCGAGACTTAAAATGGAGGTGAAGAGGGAGGCTTGTAGCCTCTTTATTTTTTCATTAATGTTAGTACCACGGCTCAATACTTAATGCTGTTTCAACAAAACAAGGGAACCCTTAAGGTATAGCATAGGGACCTTGGGCATTAATTATTATAAAGAACAGTGGTCCCTATAACAAATATATTGTGAGCAATGATCATACACTTAATAGATTGTATGTCTTCTGTCCGGATGGACAGAAGACATACAATCTATTAAGTGTATGATCATTGCTTACAATATATTTGTTATAGGGACCTCAATACTTAATGCGGCACACATTAAGTTCATAATTGTTCGATGCATGCATTTTGTTTATATGTCTTTCTATTTACACACTGAAAAAGAAGCTTCTGACCCTATATAGAACCAGCTCCTGGCCTCTGAATATCTTTGAGATTTTTTTTTCAACTTTCTTATTGTGTTACTGCTTTAGATTGTGGCATTAGCTGCTTATTTTACTGAAAAAAATGGCCATTCACTAATAATTCTATGACATATGGTAACCTTACCAGTTTCTGTCTAATTTTGTTGTAAATTACTTTAGGTGTATCTTTTATTTATCTGACTGCTGCTATTTCACAGCATAACAGACTATCTATTTGAAACCACTGTGTATTAAGCTGCGCCTTCTTTCTTTCCTGCCTTCTTTCTCTCTCGTTCTTTTTTGTTCCTTTCTTCTTTCTTTTTCTTTCAATTTCTTTTTTCCTTCTTTTTCGATTCCTATTTTCTCCTTTTTTCCTTCTGTCCTTCTTTCATCTTTCTTTCCTTCTTCACTTTATTTTTCTTTCCTTCTTTCTTTCCTTCCTTCTTTCCACCTTTCTTTCCTTCTTGCTTTCCTGTTTTCTATCTTTCCTTCCTTTTCCTTCTTTCTTTTTCTTTCTTTCCTTCTTTCTTTCCTTCTTTCCTTCTTTCTTTCCTTCTTTCCTTCCTTCCTTCTTTCCTTCTTTCTTTCCTTCTATCCTTCCTTCTTTCCGTCTTTCCTTCTTTCCAGCTTTCCTACCTTCTTTCTTTCCTTCTTTCCGTCCTTCTTACCTTCATTCTGTCCTTCTTTCTTTCCTTCTTTCCTTCTCTTTCCTTCTTTCCTTCATTCTTTCTTTCTTTCTTTCTTCTTTCTCCTCTACCTTCATTTTCCTTCTTCTTTCTTTTACCTTTCTTTCTTTTTCTCCTTTCTCACTATCCTTTATTCTTTCTTTGTATATTCTTTCTTTCTTTCTTTCCATCCTTCTATTTCTTAGTTTCCTTCTTTCTTACCCTCTTTCTTGCCTTTCTTTCCTTCTTTCTTGCCTTCTTTCATGTCTTTATATCTTTCTGTCTTGCCTTCATCCTTGCGTTCATTCCTTTTATCCTTCACACCCTCTTTTCAAAGAGAAGAGGCTAGCATCCAGTGCCACACAAATGAGCTTTTTTAGGTTTGTATTAGCCAAGACCTTTTGCTTTTACTAAAATTATGTATATAACATAGTTTCTTATAGAGGTATTCAACCAAATTTCATCCATTGATCTGTTGTTGTCATTCACATTTTCACCCACTACAGCATACATCAAAGGACAATGCGTCAGTCCACTTCAGCTATTGGCTGACTTTACCCTGAGTTACAGCATGCTTCCCTTTCACAAGGAGTACATCCACACACAAAGTAGTTCCTTTGAGTGCCATTGAGTACTACGGTAGTGTGTGATTTTTTGAGACAGGCAGCCAATGTTTTCTTGTCACATTGTTGAGGGCCTGGCAGCTTATCAAGCAATGAGATTTAGCAAAAACCATGAAAAAAAACCAAGAATTGACAAAAAACTCAAGGACAATCCCAAACAAGAATTGACAAAAGACTGAAGGACAATCCCATACCTATTGGAACAGCTGATATTTGGGTGTTTTACATGTAACTCAACCTTTTACAGCTATATAAAAAAAAACATGAAAAAATTGATGTTAAAAGTTCACAACGAGGAGAAGGAATAGTGTTGAATACAATACTTTTGGCATCATACAGGAACACAACCAAAGTTAAAATATATACACAAAGGGAGTAGAAAAATGAGTCCAAGAAGATGTTGAAAAGTTGAGTCTTCTGGTGCTTCCTGTAAGTGAGGAGGGAGGACTGATTTTTCATATTTAGCAGTAGGCAGTTCCAGGTTGAAGTTGTGGCACCAGAGAAGAATATTTTCTCTGGGAGAGATAGTTTAAATTTCGAGGCCTCGATTTGTAGATATTTTTCACTTTGGAGTTCTCTTAGTGATCACAAGATGTTGAATAATTCAAAAGGACAGGCAGGGTTGTTCAGACACATTGCGACGTAAACAAGGAGGCAAAGTTTGAAAGCCATAATTCCAAGTAATGTCAGATTCATGCACAGGACATGGCATTATGTTGTCTCTACAGAATACACCCCTGTTGGAAATGGGGGTTGCCCACGTCTCAAAGGGGGTAGCATGGCATCAAGCGGGCAGGCCAAACTTGGAGGACATGTGAAGCACTCACGCAGTACCCACAAACGACACACCAGGCACACTACAAAAGAGACGCAACTCCACCTTTAGTTGGAAAAGAATAATTTTAGTATTATCTCCAACCTGCAAGGTAAAAAGGAAAAATACACTGGTAATCATAACATGGCGCCAACTGGCACCCAAGCCAAGTATTTCAGTGGGGGATTATTTACATGGGACAAAAAGGGTTTAGTCCATAGTCCATAGTGTCTAGCTGAAATATAAAAGGGTTAGCATTTGGCATGTAACATCAGTGACACCTATATAAGGGAAAAATGCACTTGGCGTATTTGCCCATTAAACATGCAATCAAACATTAGGGGTAAGAACCCAAAATAGCTGGCATTGGCGACTCCTGCAAAAAGAATAGGAATCACCTGGCATTAACATTAGGCAGGAACACCTGTAATAAAACATCAGGTTTCTTCCCCCCCTCCACCTAAGGAACTATGCGTCAGGCAGGGCCAACTCAGGCCTTCATCCTCGGTAGCGGCTGTAATTACAACAGGCAGCATCCTGCATAACCCCTGTAAGGAAAGACATCATGGCATACCAGCATCCACTAGCAGGTGGGCATAACCATAGGACTCTTAAGCCACTTTCGCAAGCTCTACAGGGCATACAGAACCCCGGTGCTATAGCCTTAGGGAAAAGACCTGGGGAACATGACTCCTTAGCCCCCAACCTGCAACACAAACATCAGGTAGTGCATTGGCATTAATAACATTTGAACCAGGCTTGAATCCCACTGCACTTGGGCATCGATCCCCTAGCTTAGGCGTAACACTGGGCATTTCATCACAATGCAGCTTAGTCTACTAATCCTCCCACCGCAGGAGCAAAGGGGGGTAGTCAACCTCTCCCTACCTTCCCCTATTAAAACATTTCACAGGGGTGCAAGTCTATGACCCTGGTAGCTTCACCATAAACATTCCACCAAGCCCGCCTGTTGGAAATGGGGGTTGCCCAAGTCTCAAAGGGGGTAGCATGGCATCAAGCGGGCAGGCCAAACTTGGAGGACATGTGAAGCACTCACGCAGTACCCACAAACGACACACCAGGCACACCACAAAAGAGACGCAACTCCACCTTTAGTTGGAAAAGAATAATTTTAGTATTATCTCCAACCTGCAAGGTAAAAAGGAAAAATACACTGGTAATCATAACATGGCGCCAACTGGCACCCAAGCCAAGTATTTCAGTGGGGGATTATTTACATGGGACAAAAAGGGTTTAGTCCATAGTCCATAGTGTCTAGCTGAAATATAAAAGGGTTAGCATTTGGCATGTAACATCAGTGACACCTATATAAGGGAAAAATGCACTTGGCGTATTTGCCCATTAAACATGCAATCAAACATTAGGGGTAAGAACCCAAAATAGCTGGCATTGGCGACTCCTGCAAAAAGAATAGGAATCACCTGGCATTAACATTAGGCAGGAACACCTGTAATAAAACATCAGGTTTCTTCCCCCCCTCCACCTAAGGAACTATGCGTCAGGCAGGGCCAACTCAGGCCTTCATCCTCGGTAGCGGCTGTAATTACAACAGGCAGCATCCTGCATAACCCCTGTAAGGAAAGACATCATGGCATACCAGCATCCACTAGCAGGTGGGCATAACCATAGGACTCTTAAGCCACTTTCGCAAGCTCTACAGGGCATACAGAACCCCGGTGCTATAGCCTTAGGGAAAAGACCTGGGGAACATGACTCCTTAGCCCCCAACCTGCAACACAAACATCAGGTAGTGCATTGGCATTAATAACATTTGAACCAGGCTTGAATCCCACTGCACTTGGGCATCGATCCCCTAGCTTAGGCGTAACACTGGGCATTTCATCACAATGCAGCTTAGTCTACTAATCCTCCCACCGCAGGAGCAAAGGGGGGTAGTCAACCTCTCCCTACCTTCCCCTATTAAAACATTTCACAGGGGTGCAAGTCTATGACCCTGGTAGCTTCACCATAAACATTCCACCAAGCCCGCCCCTGCAAGAAAGGCAATAAAAAGGAGCTCAATTAGCATTTCCTGGAACCAGCACCTGCACATCATTTCAATAGTCACGGATCAACCAACAGGCAGGAAACATCAGGTAAGTAGGCACCTTTCCTTAGGAATTTACAATCACCAGCACCCCCAGCGCGGGGTTAATCCTTAATAGGCATCCGGCCCAGTTCTGGTACCTTAAGGGGGCCAGTCTCTAGTCCTTCTGAGGGGAGGGGCAGTTCTGGGTCCCCCTACTTGCTTCAGGAAGGCCCCGTTTCTGTGCCGGTTCTCCGCCCTCCCCGGGGCTTTACCTGCTATCTTCGGGCCTTCAGGCCCCTTGCGTGGACTTCTGGCGCCTACCTACAGGCATGCGGTTCCCTCAGTCGCGGGGCTCCTCTCAGCTCACTGGGGGCCCCGTAGCCTTTCCGTTGCCTCCGCCCAGGCCTCTCCTTACTCCCGAGCCGGGCGGGGGACTCACCGGCAGTGTGGGCACCCGCTCCGGCTGGCCTCCTTCGCCGGCCACCAATCCCTGCGCGGCCTTCTCGGGGGCTCGGCCGCGCAGCCAATCCGTGCGCGGCGTGGCGGGGGCGTGGCCAATGACGCCACCAGGCGCCCCCGTCACATGACACGGGCCTGGACGGCTTCCAGGCCTAGCGCGGCCCTCACTCTACTTCGGCGGCCCCCTCCTGGCATCGGGGGCTGCCGCGACGATGCACACCCCAGCAGGGGGGTCTCCTCACGGCGGCGCCGGGCGGCAGCGGTGATTTTCGGCGCTGCCACACAGCGCGAGGACCGGACAAGGGGTAGGCTCCCTTTCTGGATATTAAGTCCCTTCACAGTCTCCTCAGCACCCGGGCTGCGACGGTGATCTCCGGCTGCGACAAGGGGTAGGCTCCCTTCTTAATTAATTAATGATGCGGCAGACAGCGCGCTGAAACGAGGGTAGGCTCCTCCAGCGTGATTCTCCTCAGGAGAATGGCGCCATTCACAGCGCACTACTCCCTCCTCTGCCCACACAGTCCTCAGGGCCAACAGCACTTCGGGGGCCACATCATTCACAGGGCACAGTCCCTTGGGGGCACAATCCTCCCCAGGCAGCTCCACAGGCAGCAACAGTCTTTAGACATCCAGCGCTTATGGGGTGATACGGCAGTTTACGCCTGTCAGCTGTCCACAGCCCTTCACCATAGGCACCTCACAGCCCAGCGCTTCCAAATTATAGCGCTTCTCACGGAGGGGGGCGAACAGCTCCACAGCCAGTCCCAGGGGCACACTCCTCACCTCCTGGGGGGTTCAAGCCCACAGTATTCCTCCTCTTCTGGGCACCTTTTTCCCTCAGCGCTGGCGTAGTTCAAGGTCCCACGGCGTCAGGGACCTATGAAGAGTCCTCCCTTGTCAGGGGCCCATGGGGACAGCAGTGGGGGGGGTTTATAGGGGTGCAGGGCCCAGCTCACAGGCCCATGTGGCGGTCGCACCTCACAGCAGGTCCCCCTCCCTTCCTTGTCCCAGCGCTGACTGACTCTCTGGTGACACTTCACCCTCTTTATACCCTCCTCCCAGGCAGTGCCAGGACCTTCTAGAATGTTGGCACATCTAGCCTAAACTGGTTCTAGGGGAGGGGGTGAGCACCCTGGGTGCCAGGCTTTCCCTCCAAAACTAGGGGTAGCTGGGTAATATTATCTAGACCGCTGACCTATGTCAGTCCAGTGGCAAAACCCATGGCCATGGCATCCATTTTAAAAACAATACATTTCAGCCAGGTACATTTCCAAAATGGGGGTGCAGTTTTAAAATGGGGGATTTTACAAGTGCTCACATTATGTCAGGTAATAACATTTTTCAAAAGATGTCTCACACCACTCATGGCCTATACAGGTTTAATCCCATGGGGGAGACAATCTAGATGAGGGGGTCAAAAGCGAAAAATTTTGGGGGGAAAAGGCCAAGTCCAACACGACTCCCCCCCAGCCAAAAGCCAGGGTAGACATATCAATGCCTTGATGGGCTTCCCTGCTTGGGGCGGAAAAAGGTGGACGAAGGCCTGCAACTACAGGAGCACCTGCAGTCTCTCCTCCACTCTGGAACCCGATGGTTCTCTTTCGCAACCCTCCCTTCACCAACAAAACCACCCCACTGGTGTTCCCTAGTGGGATGTTTCTCCTTCCTAGAGTGGGAGGCTCTAGCCTCAGGCTTGTAATTCCCTTGGACCACTCTCTTCTCTCCAAACTGCCACTGGTCCACCCACCTGGGGTCTACACCCTCAGACTGACCAGCCCTTAGGGGCGAGGCTCTCCTCCCCCTACTTCTCCTCCTAGGGTTCCTCCATCTCCTACGCTGGGGGACACCCTCACACAACTCTCTCCCCAACCTGGAGCCAAAACCCACAGGCTGAACTGGTGACAGGGGCGAGTCCTCCCTCTCCCTGCACCCCCTCCCAGAATTCTGCACCCTCCTACCCGGAGAAGTACCCCTGGGAGTCACTTCCGGGGGGACTCTGATTACAGATGTCCCTCCCACCAGGGCAGGCAACTCCTGTCCCTGGCCACCCAACCCGGGATCTATGCCCTGTGGCTGAGCCGGTGACAGAGAGGAGACCTTCCTCCCTCTGCACCCCCTCCCAGAGTTCCGCACCCTCCCACTGGAAGTGGTACCCCTGGGAGTCAATTTGGTAGAGATCTGCTTTACAGGAACCCCACCTTCCAGGTCAGGCAACCCCTGAACCTGAAACCCCAGTCCAGGATCTAAACCCTGTGACTGGTCAGTCCCCCGAACCACTGGAGCTCTGATTAATGATGCTCCGGGTTCTCCTGACATGAGGGGATCCTTTCCACGAGAAGGCACACCGGGACAGCCTAGACTCCCAACCTGGGGTTCCCTAAAAGAACTCTCCAGTCCCTGTGACTGCAGTTGGGGCATCTCGGGACACCTCCCCGTCTCACTCCCTCCTTTAGATGGGATGTGAGGCCCTACAACCCGCCCACTATCCTGGGACCTAGCTGGGCTTCTCACCTCTCCCGCCACGCTGGGTCGGAAGATCCCTGCACCTCTCCTTTCTGGATCACTCCCCAATGTCTTCCCAGACGCTCTGGCACTTACCCAGAGGTCTGCCTCCCGTGCAAGTTCCCTGGGGTCTGAGAACCCGCACTGCAACAGATGGTGACGCAGTCTTGGGACACAACTCCTTAGCATGTGCTCCCGGATAACGGCATGGCACAGCCCTTCCCAATCCTCCACTGCTCTCCTCACCACCCAATCCTCCAGTACAGTCCAACACTCCTCCTCGAACTCTTCCCAGGACTGATGGGACAGCTTTCCCCTGCCCCTAAACACTAACCCGTCCTCCTCTTCCGGGGAATCAGGCACAGTCTCTTGGGCTTCGGGAGTGGGACTCCTTGCACTGGACCTACACTCGCTGCCACCACTGGATCCCACCCACCTCGGTGAATCCAGACTCCTGAAACCACTCTCAGGGGACAACCTACCCACCTGAGCTGATCTCTCTCTGGCGAAGGCCCTCTCCGCCTCCGCCATCCTCTCCTGCGCTAGGACTTTTTCAGTCTCTAGTCGCTGCTCTTCTACCCTCAGCTGCGCTAAGCCCTCGGCATGCCTGAGCTTTGCCAGCGACAGCTGATACTCCCTTTCCTCCCTCCTATCTACCCACTCTTCTGGGGACAGGGAAAGGGATGGGGCAGTGCCCCCGGGACTGGACCCAGTGCGAGACTCCCTATCTCCGGTGTCCTCCACAGCTACTGGCGTCTCTGCCCTGCTAGACTCTTCCTCCTCCTCATCGGAGCAACTACCTCCCTGGGTTCTGGATGGGGAGCCCTCACTCTGGTCTCTAACCCACTGACCCTTCAACACTTCGGGGGGGTAGTCAGACAAGTCCCCATTAACCTCTAAGGCCTCTCCCCTCTTGAGGGCCTCATAGAGAAACAAATTCCTCCTAATGTTCCCTACTGGGGGTATCCCTCTCTCCAGGAGGAAGTCTATCACCTCCTGTTCGGTGTACTCCATCAGTTCCACTTCCTGGTAAATCAACCCCATCGTGGCGAGGTACACCCGGGACACACCCTCCCAGTGGAACAAGGGGACACAATTCAAAATACTCTTCAGGAGGAAGCAATCAAAAAACAATATTCAGCCAAACAGCAATAATCCCCACAACAAGGCTCTACCTGTGGTGTAACCTGTGGCCGCTGTGGTACTGCGCAAACACAAGTCCTATCCCACCGCTCTGCCACCAAATGTTGGAAATGGGGGTTGCCCAAGTCTCAAAGGGGGTAGCATGGCATCAAGCGGGCAGGCCAAACTTGGAGGACATGTGAAGCACTCACGCAGTACCCACAAACGACACACCAGGCACACCACAAAAGAGACGCAACTCCACCTTTAGTTGGAAAAGAATAATTTTAGTATTATCTCCAACCTGCAAGGTAAAAAGGAAAAATACACTGGTAATCATAACATGGCGCCAACTGGCACCCAAGCCAAGTATTTCAGTGGGGGATTATTTACATGGGACAAAAAGGGTTTAGTCCATAGTCCATAGTGTCTAGCTGAAATATAAAAGGGTTAGCATTTGGCATGTAACATCAGTGACACCTATATAAGGGAAAAATGCACTTGGCGTATTTGCCCATTAAACATGCAATCAAACATTAGGGGTAAGAACCCAAAATAGCTGGCATTGGCGACTCCTGCAAAAAGAATAGGAATCACCTGGCATTAACATTAGGCAGGAACACCTGTAATAAAACATCAGGTTTCTTCCCCCCCTCCACCTAAGGAACTATGCGTCAGGCAGGGCCAACTCAGGCCTTCATCCTCGGTAGCGGCTGTAATTACAACAGGCAGCATCCTGCATAACCCCTGTAAGGAAAGACATCATGGCATACCAGCATCCACTAGCAGGTGGGCATAACCATAGGACTCTTAAGCCACTTTCGCAAGCTCTACAGGGCATACAGAACCCCGGTGCTATAGCCTTAGGGAAAAGACCTGGGGAACATGACTCCTTAGCCCCCAACCTGCAACACAAACATCAGGTAGTGCATTGGCATTAATAACATTTGAACCAGGCTTGAATCCCACTGCACTTGGGCATCGATCCCCTAGCTTAGGCGTAACACTGGGCATTTCATCACAATGCAGCTTAGTCTACTAATCCTCCCACCGCAGGAGCAAAGGGGGGTAGTCAACCTCTCCCTACCTTCCCCTATTAAAACATTTCACAGGGGTGCAAGTCTATGACCCTGGTAGCTTCACCATAAACATTCCACCAAGCCCGCCCCTGCAAGAAAGGCAATAAAAAGGAGCTCAATTAGCATTTCCTGGAACCAGCACCTGCACATCATTTCAATAGTCACGGATCAACCAACAGGCAGGAAACATCAGGTAAGTAGGCACCTTTCCTTAGGAATTTACAATCACCAGCACCCCCAGCGCGGGGTTAATCCTTAATAGGCATCCGGCCCAGTTCTGGTACCTTAAGGGGGCCAGTCTCTAGTCCTTCTGAGGGGAGGGGCAGTTCTGGGTCCCCCTACTTGCTTCAGGAAGGCCCCGTTTCTGTGCCGGTTCTCCGCCCTCCCCGGGGCTTTACCTGCTATCTTCGGGCCTTCAGGCCCCTTGCGTGGACTTCTGGCGCCTACCTACAGGCATGCGGTTCCCTCAGTCGCGGGGCTCCTCTCAGCTCACTGGGGGCCCCGTAGCCTTTCCGTTGCCTCCGCCCAGGCCTCTCCTTACTCCCGAGCCGGGCGGGGGACTCACCGGCAGTGTGGGCACCCGCTCCGGCTGGCCTCCTTCGCCGGCCACCAATCCCTGCGCGGCCTTCTCGGGGGCTCGGCCGCGCAGCCAATCCGTGCGCGGCGTGGCGGGGGCGTGGCCAATGACGCCACCAGGCGCCCCCGTCACATGACACGGGCCTGGACGGCTTCCAGGCCTAGCGCGGCCCTCACTCTACTTCGGCGGCCCCCTCCTGGCATCGGGGGCTGCCGCGACGATGCACACCCCAGCAGGGGGGTCTCCTCACGGCGGCGCCGGGCGGCAGCGGTGATTTTCGGCGCTGCCACACAGCGCGAGGACCGGACAAGGGGTAGGCTCCCTTTCTGGATATTAAGTCCCTTCACAGTCTCCTCAGCACCCGGGCTGCGACGGTGATCTCCGGCTGCGACAAGGGGTAGGCTCCCTTCTTAATTAATTAATGATGCGGCAGACAGCGCGCTGAAACGAGGGTAGGCTCCTCCAGCGTGATTCTCCTCAGGAGAATGGCGCCATTCACAGCGCACTACTCCCTCCTCTGCCCACACAGTCCTCAGGGCCAACAGCACTTCGGGGGCCACATCATTCACAGGGCACAGTCCCTTGGGGGCACAATCCTCCCCAGGCAGCTCCACAGGCAGCAACAGTCTTTAGACATCCAGCGCTTATGGGGTGATACGGCAGTTTACGCCTGTCAGCTGTCCACAGCCCTTCACCATAGGCACCTCACAGCCCAGCGCTTCCAAATTATAGCGCTTCTCACGGAGGGGGGCGAACAGCTCCACAGCCAGTCCCAGGGGCACACTCCTCACCTCCTGGGGGGTTCAAGCCCACAGTATTCCTCCTCTTCTGGGCACCTTTTTCCCTCAGCGCTGGCGTAGTTCAAGGTCCCACGGCGTCAGGGACCTATGAAGAGTCCTCCCTTGTCAGGGGCCCATGGGGACAGCAGTGGGGGGGGTTTATAGGGGTGCAGGGCCCAGCTCACAGGCCCATGTGGCGGTCGCACCTCACAGCAGGTCCCCCTCCCTTCCTTGTCCCAGCGCTGACTGACTCTCTGGTGACACTTCACCCTCTTTATACCCTCCTCCCAGGCAGTGCCAGGACCTTCTAGAATGTTGGCACATCTAGCCTAAACTGGTTCTAGGGGAGGGGGTGAGCACCCTGGGTGCCAGGCTTTCCCTCCAAAACTAGGGGTAGCTGGGTAATATTATCTAGACCGCTGACCTATGTCAGTCCAGTGGCAAAACCCATGGCCATGGCATCCATTTTAAAAACAATACATTTCAGCCAGGTACATTTCCAAAATGGGGGTGCAGTTTTAAAATGGGGGATTTTACAAGTGCTCACATTATGTCAGGTAATAACATTTTTCAAAAGATGTCTCACACCACTCATGGCCTATACAGGTTTAATCCCATGGGGGAGACAATCTAGATGAGGGGGTCAAAAGCGAAAAATTTTGGGGGGAAAAGGCCAAGTCCAACACCGCCCCTGCAAGAAAGGCAATAAAAAGGAGCTCAATTAGCATTTCCTGGAACCAGCACCTGCACATCATTTCAATAGTCACGGATCAACCAACAGGCAGGAAACATCAGGTAAGTAGGCACCTTTCCTTAGGAATTTACAATCACCAGCACCCCCAGCGCGGGGTTAATCCTTAATAGGCATCCGGCCCAGTTCTGGTACCTTAAGGGGGCCAGTCTCTAGTCCTTCTGAGGGGAGGGGCAGTTCTGGGTCCCCCTACTTGCTTCAGGAAGGCCCCGTTTCTGTGCCGGTTCTCCGCCCTCCCCGGGGCTTTACCTGCTATCTTCGGGCCTTCAGGCCCCTTGCGTGGACTTCTGGCGCCTACCTACAGGCATGCGGTTCCCTCAGTCGCGGGGCTCCTCTCAGCTCACTGGGGGCCCCGTAGCCTTTCCGTTGCCTCCGCCCAGGCCTCTCCTTACTCCCGAGCCGGGCGGGGGACTCACCGGCAGTGTGGGCACCCGCTCCGGCTGGCCTCCTTCGCCGGCCACCAATCCCTGCGCGGCCTTCTCGGGGGCTCGGCCGCGCAGCCAATCCGTGCGCGGCGTGGCGGGGGCGTGGCCAATGACGCCACCAGGCGCCCCCGTCACATGACACGGGCCTGGACGGCTTCCAGGCCTAGCGCGGCCCTCACTCTACTTCGGCGGCCCCCTCCTGGCATCGGGGGCTGCCGCGACGATGCACACCCCAGCAGGGGGGTCTCCTCACGGCGGCGCCGGGCGGCAGCGGTGATTTTCGGCGCTGCCACACAGCGCGAGGACCGGACAAGGGGTAGGCTCCCTTTCTGGATATTAAGTCCCTTCACAGTCTCCTCAGCACCCGGGCTGCGACGGTGATCTCCGGCTGCGACAAGGGGTAGGCTCCCTTCTTAATTAATTAATAATGCGGCAGACAGCGCGCTGAAACGAGGGTAGGCTCCTCCAGCGTGATTCTCCTCAGGAGAATGGCGCCATTCACAGCGCACTACTCCCTCCTCTGCCCACACAGTCCTCAGGGCCAACAGCACTTCGGGGGCCACATCATTCACAGGGCACAGTCCCTTGGGGGCACAATCCTCCCCAGGCAGCTCCACAGGCAGCAACAGTCTTTAGACATCCAGCGCTTATGGGGTGATACGGCAGTTTACGCCTGTCAGCTGTCCACAGCCCTTCACCATAGGCACCTCACAGCTCAGCGCTTCCAAATTATAGCGCTTCTCACGGAGGGGGGCGAACAGCTCCACAGCCAGTCCCAGGGGCACACTCCTCACCTCCTGGGGGGTTCAAGCCCACAGTATTCCTCCTCTTCTGGGCACCTTTTTCCCTCAGCGCTGGCGTAGTTCAAGGTCCCACGGCGTCAGGGACCTATGAAGAGTCCTCCCTTGTCAGGGGCCCATGGGGACAGCAGTGGGGGGGGTTTATAGGGGTGCAGGGCCCAGCTCACAGGTCCATGTGGCGGTAGCACCTCACAGCAGGTCCCCCTCCCTTCCTTGTCCCAGCGCTGACTGACTCTCTGGTGACACTTCACCCTCTTTATACCCTCCTCCCAGGCAGTGCCAGGACCTTCTAGAATGTTGGCACATCTAGCCTAAACTGGTTCTAGGGGAGGGGGTGAGCACCCTGGGTGCCAGGCTTTCCCTCCAAAACTAGGGGTAGCTGGGTAATATTATCTAGACCGCTGACCTATGTCAGTCCAGTGGCAAAACCCATGGCCATGGCATCCATTTTAAAAACAATACATTTCAGCCAGGTACATTTCCAAAATGGGGGTGCAGTTTTAAAATGGGGGATTTTACAAGTGCTCACATTATGTCAGGTAATAACATTTTTCAAAAGATGTCTCACACCACTCATGGCCTATACAGGTTTAATCCCATGGGGGAGACAATCTAGATGAGGGGGTCAAAAGCGAAAAATTTTGGGGGGAAAAGGCCAAGTCCAACACGACTCCCCCCCAGCCAAAAGCCAGGGTAGACATATCAATGCCTTGATGGGCTTCCCTGCTTGGGGCGGAAAAAGGTGGACGAAGGCCTGCAACTACAGGAGCACCTGCAGTCTCTCCTCCACTCTGGAACCCGATGGTTCTCTTTCGCAACCCTCCCTTCACCAACAAAACCACCCCACTGGTGTTCCCTAGTGGGATGTTTCTCCTTCCTAGAGTGGGAGGCTCTAGCCTCAGGCTTGTAATTCCCTTGGACCACTCTCTTCTCTCCAAACTGCCACTGGTCCACCCACCTGGGGTCTACACCCTCAGACTGACCAGCCCTTAGGGGCGAGGCTCTCCTCCCCCTACTTCTCCTCCTAGGGTTCCTCCATCTCCTACGCTGGGGGACACCCTCACACAACTCTCTCCCCAACCTGGAGCCAAAACCCACAGGCTGAACTGGTGACAGGGGCGAGTCCTCCCTCTCCCTGCACCCCCTCCCAGAATTCTGCACCCTCCTACCCGGAGAAGTACCCCTGGGAGTCACTTCCGGGGGGACTCTGATTACAGATGTCCCTCCCACCAGGGCAGGCAACTCCTGTCCCTGGCCACCCAACCCGGGATCTATGCCCTGTGGCTGAGCCGGTGACAGAGAGGAGACCTTCCTCCCTCTGCACCCCCTCCCAGAGTTCCGCACCCTCCCACTGGAAGTGGTACCCCTGGGAGTCAATTTGGTAGAGATCTGCTTTACAGGAACCCCACCTTCCAGGTCAGGCAACCCCTGAACCTGAAACCCCAGTCCAGGATCTAAACCCTGTGACTGGTCAGTCCCCCGAACCACTGGAGCTCTGATTAATGATGCTCCGGGTTCTCCTGACATGAGGGGATCCTTTCCACGAGAAGGCACACCGGGACAGCCTAGACTCCCAACCTGGGGTTCCCTAAAAGAACTCTCCAGTCCCTGTGACTGCAGTTGGGGCATCTCGGGACACCTCCCCGTCTCACTCCCTCCTTTAGATGGGATGTGAGGCCCTACAACCCGCCCACTATCCTGGGACCTAGCTGGGCTTCTCACCTCTCCCGCCACGCTGGGTCGGAAGATCCCTGCACCTCTCCTTTCTGGATCACTCCCCAATGTCTTCCCAGACGCTCTGGCACTTACCCAGAGGTCTGCCTCCCGTGCAAGTTCCCTGGGGTCTGAGAACCCGCACTGCAACAGATGGTGACGCAGTCTTGGGACACAACTCCTTAGCATGTGCTCCCGGATAACGGCATGGCACAGCCCTTCCCAATCCTCCACTGCTCTCCTCACCACCCAATCCTCCAGTACAGTCCAACACTCCTCCTCGAACTCTTCCCAGGACTGATGGGACAGCTTTCCCCTGCCCCTAAACACTAACCCGTCCTCCTCTTCCGGGGAATCAGGCACAGTCTCTTGGGCTTCGGGAGTGGGACTCCTTGCACTGGACCTACACTCGCTGCCACCACTGGATCCCACCCACCTCGGTGAATCCAGACTCCTGAAACCACTCTCAGGGGACAACCTACCCACCTGAGCTGATCTCTCTCTGGCGAAGGCCCTCTCCGCCTCCGCCATCCTCTCCTGCGCTAGGACTTTTTCAGTCTCTAGTCGCTGCTCTTCTACCCTCAGCTGCGCTAAGCCCTCGGCATGCCTGAGCTTTGCCAGCGACAGCTGATACTCCCTTTCCTCCCTCCTATCTACCCACTCTTCTGGGGACAGGGAAAGGGATGGGGCAGTGCCCCCGGGACTGGACCCAGTGCGAGACTCCCTATCTCCGGTGTCCTCCACAGCTACTGGCGTCTCTGCCCTGCTAGACTCTTCCTCCTCCTCATCGGAGCAACTACCTCCCTGGGTTCTGGATGGGGAGCCCTCACTCTGGTCTCTAACCCACTGACCCTTCAACACTTCGGGGGGGTAGTCAGACAAGTCCCCATTAACCTCTAAGGCCTCTCCCCTCTTGAGGGCCTCATAGAGAAACAAATTCCTCCTAATGTTCCCTACTGGGGGTATCCCTCTCTCCAGGAGGAAGTCTATCACCTCCTGTTCGGTGTACTCCATCAGTTCCACTTCCTGGTAAATCAACCCCATCGTGGCGAGGTACACCCGGGACACACCCTCCCAGTGGAACAAGGGGACACAATTCAAAATACTCTTCAGGAGGAAGCAATCAAAAAACAATATTCAGCCAAACAGCAATAATCCCCACAACAAGGCTCTACCTGTGGTGTAACCTGTGGCCGCTGTGGTACTGCGCAAACACAAGTCCTATCCCACCGCTCTGCCACCAAATGTTGGAAATGGGGGTTGCCCACGTCTCAAAGGGGGTAGCATGGCATCAAGCGGGCAGGCCAAACTTGGAGGACATGTGAAGCACTCACGCAGTACCCACAAACGACACACCAGGCACACTACAAAAGAGACGCAACTCCACCTTTAGTTGGAAAAGAATAATTTTAGTATTATCTCCAACCTGCAAGGTAAAAAGGAAAAATACACTGGTAATCATAACATGGCGCCAACTGGCACCCAAGCCAAGTATTTCAGTGGGGGATTATTTACATGGGACAAAAAGGGTTTAGTCCATAGTCCATAGTGTCTAGCTGAAATATAAAAGGGTTAGCATTTGGCATGTAACATCAGTGACACCTATATAAGGGAAAAATGCACTTGGCGTATTTGCCCATTAAACATGCAATCAAACATTAGGGGTAAGAACCCAAAATAGCTGGCATTGGCGACTCCTGCAAAAAGAATAGGAATCACCTGGCATTAACATTAGGCAGGAACACCTGTAATAAAACATCAGGTTTCTTCCCCCCCTCCACCTAAGGAACTATGCGTCAGGCAGGGCCAACTCAGGCCTTCATCCTCGGTAGCGGCTGTAATTACAACAGGCAGCATCCTGCATAACCCCTGTAAGGAAAGACATCATGGCATACCAGCATCCACTAGCAGGTGGGCATAACCATAGGACTCTTAAGCCACTTTCGCAAGCTCTACAGGGCATACAGAACCCCGGTGCTATAGCCTTAGGGAAAAGACCTGGGGAACATGACTCCTTAGCCCCCAACCTGCAACACAAACATCAGGTAGTGCATTGGCATTAATAACATTTGAACCAGGCTTGAATCCCACTGCACTTGGGCATCGATCCCCTAGCTTAGGCGTAACACTGGGCATTTCATCACAATGCAGCTTAGTCTACTAATCCTCCCACCGCAGGAGCAAAGGGGGGTAGTCAACCTCTCCCTACCTTCCCCTATTAAAACATTTCACAGGGGTGCAAGTCTATGACCCTGGTAGCTTCACCATAAACATTCCACCAAGCCCGCCCCTGCAAGAAAGGCAATAAAAAGGAGCTCAATTAGCATTTCCTGGAACCAGCACCTGCACATCATTTCAATAGTCACGGATCAACCAACAGGCAGGAAACATCAGGTAAGTAGGCACCTTTCCTTAGGAATTTACAATCACCAGCACCCCCAGCGCGGGGTTAATCCTTAATAGGCATCCGGCCCAGTTCTGGTACCTTAAGGGGGCCAGTCTCTAGTCCTTCTGAGGGGAGGGGCAGTTCTGGGTCCCCCTACTTGCTTCAGGAAGGCCCCGTTTCTGTGCCGGTTCTCCGCCCTCCCCGGGGCTTTACCTGCTATCTTCGGGCCTTCAGGCCCCTTGCGTGGACTTCTGGCGCCTACCTACAGGCATGCGGTTCCCTCAGTCGCGGGGCTCCTCTCAGCTCACTGGGGGCCCCGTAGCCTTTCCGTTGCCTCCGCCCAGGCCTCTCCTTACTCCCGAGCCGGGCGGGGGACTCACCGGCAGTGTGGGCACCCGCTCCGGCTGGCCTCCTTCGCCGGCCACCAATCCCTGCGCGGCCTTCTCGGGGGCTCGGCCGCGCAGCCAATCCGTGCGCGGCGTGGCGGGGGCGTGGCCAATGACGCCACCAGGCGCCCCCGTCACATGACACGGGCCTGGACGGCTTCCAGGCCTGGCGCGGCCCTCACTCTACTTCGGCGGCCCCCTCCTGGCATCGGGGGCTGCCGCGACGATGCACACCCCAGCAGGGGGGTCTCCTCACGGCGGCGCCGGGCGGCAGCGGTGATTTTCGGCGCTGCCACACAGCGCGAGGACCGGACAAGGGGTAGGCTCCCTTTCTGGATATTAAGTCCCTTCACAGTCTCCTCAGCACCCGGGCTGCGACGGTGATCTCCGGCTGCGACAAGGGGTAGGCTCCCTTCTTAATTAATTAATAATGCGGCAGACAGCGCGCTGAAACGAGGGTAGGCTCCTCCAGCGTGATTCTCCTCAGGAGAATGGCGCCATTCACAGCGCACTACTCCCTCCTCTGCCCACACAGTCCTCAGGGCCAACAGCACTTCGGGGGCCACATCATTCACAGGGCACAGTCCCTTGGGGGCACAATCCTCCCCAGGCAGCTCCACAGGCAGCAACAGTCTTTAGACATCCAGCGCTTATGGGGTGATACGGCAGTTTACGCCTGTCAGCTGTCCACAGCCCTTCACCATAGGCACCTCACAGCTCAGCGCTTCCAAATTATAGCGCTTCTCACGGAGGGGGGCGAACAGCTCCACAGCCAGTCCCAGGGGCACACTCCTCACCTCCTGGGGGGTTCAAGCCCACAGTATTCCTCCTCTTCTGGGCACCTTTTTCCCTCAGCGCTGGCGTAGTTCAAGGTCCCACGGCGTCAGGGACCTATGAAGAGTCCTCCCTTGTCAGGGGCCCATGGGGACAGCAGTGGGGGGGGTTTATAGGGGTGCAGGGCCCAGCTCACAGGTCCATGTGGCGGTAGCACCTCACAGCAGGTCCCCCTCCCTTCCTTGTCCCAGCGCTGACTGACTCTCTGGTGACACTTCACCCTCTTTATACCCTCCTCCCAGGCAGTGCCAGGACCTTCTAGAATGTTGGCACATCTAGCCTAAACTGGTTCTAGGGGAGGGGGTGAGCACCCTGGGTGCCAGGCTTTCCCTCCAAAACTAGGGGTAGCTGGGTAATATTATCTAGACCGCTGACCTATGTCAGTCCAGTGGCAAAACCCATGGCCATGGCATCCATTTTAAAAACAATACATTTCAGCCAGGTACATTTCCAAAATGGGGGTGCAGTTTTAAAATGGGGGATTTTACAAGTGCTCACATTATGTCAGGTAATAACATTTTTCAAAAGATGTCTCACACCACTCATGGCCTATACAGGTTTAATCCCATGGGGGAGACAATCTAGATGAGGGGGTCAAAAGCGAAAAATTTTGGGGGGAAAAGGCCAAGTCCAACAACCCCTAATTACATTATGGTATCTTACACAACCACTAGCTAACCTAAGACAATTTGCATCCACATTTTCGGCACGATCTCTCACTATTTAGCTAGTTACCAAAGTTGCTTAACAGCAATAGCATTTATGGTGGTATGGTGACCAAACGTCCATCTCTTGAATCACTGCCAAAATCATCTTTCTAATAAGAAGTCAAATGAGCGAACCTCCTTTCACAACATCCATCTCTTCAGGAAGTGACATAACAAGTTTTCTGCGAAAAATATATTTATAAGAAGAAGCCAGACAACCAGAAGTAACATCACTACAGTTCCCAACATTCATCTCTACAAAAAGTGCCATCACGTGTTTTCCACGAAATCCATCTTTATTAGCAGAAGTTAGACATGTGAACCTCATTCCACATCATTCATCTTTACAGTAAGGGACAACATGGCAGTTCATACCATTGTTCTCTAGAGGAACAGAGTCCACTGTTTCTCACCCAACTTTATGCACATCTATTTAATTATATAGCAAACCCTTCAACTAATGCTTATTAATGCAGGCGATGTAGCACTCCATGCTGCAGTCATCACTCACCTCATCACCTATCACATGATTGACACTCTTCATTAAAGAAACTTAGCTCATCCCCACATCCTGTAGGAAACTGGGCTTTTGTTGCAGTTGTCCCCAAACTTTTTGCCTCCTTTTTAGATACTAGATCCTGATTTGTGACTCTGACAGTGCACTGAGGCATGCTAACCAGCCCTTAGGGCCAGTGCCCCTTCCCCAATAAAATGTGTTGTCAAATTGTGCTACAATCGGCTAAAGACTTTAGCACCCCTGGAAGATCCTAGTAAATGGTACTCCAGGTACCTAGGGCATGGGTACTAAAGAGGGTCCCTAAGAGCTGCAGCATATCTTAAGCCACCCTAAAGGACCCCCATACAAATTCCACACAGACTGCCTTTGCAGGCTGCGTGACATGGTGCTAACCATGATTGAAAAAAGCAAATGAAACACTCCTGTGTGCCATGCCAAAGTCCCTGCATCTAATATATGTAAGTAACCACTACAGCAGGCCTTTGAGCCCTAGGCAGGGTGCATTATATTTAATGTGAGGACATATCTGCATGAGTAGATATACCCCTGTGATGTCTAGTTCTATTACTAGATATTGCAAGTGAGCAGTGAGGCCATCCTAAGGTATCTACTGGGCACTGGTCAAAAACGAGTTCCCCATCTACATAATGGCTTATAATGGCTTCACTGAAACACATGGTGTTTCCAGTGATAGATGTATTAATACATGCTCCCAGATGGTACCGTAGAGGTACATCTTGAGCCCAACTAGTCCTCTAGTGTGCTGGCTGACTGGTCCAGTCCAGTCTGCCACCACAGATGAGTTTCTGCCCCCCTGGGAGGCGAGAGCCCCACTCTAAGAGACCAGAAACAATGCCTGCTCTGTCAGGAAGTGTTTACACCTCCTCCAATTAGGATGACTGGTGATCTGCATATCAAGGTAGGAGGCTTCAAAGGCTTTGCTGCCTGTGATATTTGACCCAAGGCTTCTCCAGACAGGGGTGATGACACCCACTGCTCAGGACCCACTCCCCCTAACGCCCCTAAATTGAGTATTCTGGGGACCTCTGAAACCAGGATTTAAAATTTCCACGGATACAAAAGAAGGAGTTGGCAAAGAAGACAACAGACCCGAGAACCGAGGATTAGGGCCAGACTGGCTGTACCAGGCATTGGGTGTTTCTCCTGGATGCTGGAAGGGTGGGCCTGTTTTTATAGTGGTGGGGTCCGCTTTTGTTATTGGGGGCCCGTTTTGCAGTGGTGCTGCAATATCAGCCCCCTGTAACAAAAGCAGCATGCAAGCATTTCCAGCCTCCTGGGGCTAGGCAGTTCTTCTTCGGGACTGTTCTGATAATATTGCCAGGGCTGCTTTCGGTTCCCAGTCTGGCCCTGCCGAGGAGTATGACTGACTTATCACCACGCCTGCCCCTGCACCCGAGCCTTGTGGGCCAATCAACTCGTCCTACCACTGTGCAGACTCCAAGAAACTCAGAGCTCCCAGGAAGAGGTAGCCATGCTCCTACTGGTCGAATCCATCCTCCCTCCAGGTGTGAGACGCCATTACCAACTGGGGCCGCACAACCAATACCTGGGGCACTAGACCCCTTGCAGCAGTCAAGGCTTGATGTGTCCACATTAGACACCAACTACGAGGAAGACCGACCTGCACATCTAGAGACTTCAAGGACACTGAGACCCACATTTGAGTGGCCCAGCTGCTCTGCTTGCCCTAATGCAGCAGAAACCAAGACACTGAGAGAGCCTCTGATCGTCACCTCCCGACACCTCAAAGTGCCTCTTAACCCACACCACAGTCTGAGGGAGGAGACAGTGCTAACTGAGTCCCAAGACCCTCAAAGGCTAAGCCCATTCTTGGGTTTACCAAGACTGGACTTCCGTACGCCACCAGCAGCCTATTTCTGCAGGGTTCCCTCCAACCGGAAATGATTTCATCACCAAACCCGACGCCAGAAGACTCCATTGCACCTGAGCCCCACAGCCCAAGGAGAAGTGGACCAAGGGTATCCCTACATGTATGAGCATCTTATGGGTCCAGCCCCCCTGTGGGTTCTCCCAGACTGGTCCCTCAATCCGAGCTTGAAGCCTCTTTCTGAGCAGACCGTACCCCATTGAAGTGAATGGGGTACCCGATGCTGTAACACACCTCTGCACTCGGACACACCAAAGCCTCTCAAAGTGACCTATTATTGTGGCCTTAGACCTTGCCCCATACTCACCTTAAGTCCAGAAGAACAGTCCCATAAGTCGCTGTTAAGGGCCCGAATGCAGTACATGTTTTACACCCACAGGATAACATAACCTCTCCTAAAATTTGCAGTCAACTTTTGAAAACTATAACAATTCATAACTCGATATGTACTTACCTGATTCTGAAGATCTTGTATCTAAATTCATATAAAAGTATGTGTTACTTTTATAAATTGGTATTGGATTTCTTTATTGAGTGAGTGTCTTACGTACTTCCCTCATGTGTGCAATAAATGCTTTGTACTACTCTTTGATATGCCTAACTGCTCGCCCACACTACCACAACAGAGAGCATTTGGGGTGCCATTTGTGCCTCTGTCATTTATTTGAGGTTTTCCTGGAAAATTACAGTGTATCCTAGGTATCTTTGTTCTCATAGTCTGCAGCATTCAGCATGCAGGCGAAGTACAATAGAAAAGAGGAGATCTTGCTGTTAGCCACAAGTCCACCTAGTCATGCATCCTAGTCAAGCAAGAGACGTTCAGCTCCATGATGCTCCTAACATCACACAATTGAATCCACTACCTTCCACCTCACCTAGAAGCTTTCTAGACAGGTTAGGACATCATAGGTGAAGTCTGGTGCCTCTTCACTACCCCATTCTTCCAACATGCCAATGCAAACATACCATACTGCTGAAAAGACCAAACCCCTCACCATCCTCATTCCAACCACCCTGTTCAGCATCCAGCCAACATACCAATGTCAACCCAAAAGAGTACAGCAAACCTCAGACAGTTCAAAGAGTTCTTCCTTGACAACATATAGTTTGATCTCATCTCTCACCTTTTTACCTCCATTTCCACAGTCAGTATGTGAATGCAAATCAAACCCTTTTATGCCCTGGTACTCACACACAACCATCTGCTGCCCTTGTTATTCTGGATTTACTAAGCCAATCAGGGACACACAGGTGGACTTGTGTAGCTTAATACACCTTTTTATGTGTTACGTTTTCCTGTGTGCCCTCTTACATGGAGCAAGGGTGGCGTAAAACCATTGATAAATATGCCCTCCAGTTGCCATCCTCAACTTCTTCAAAGCTACAGCCTCTGAAGATGATGTCTTACCCTGAAGCTCTCTAGGGTGAAGCTTCTCACCTCTGCTCACCATTGACAATGCCTTCCTCAATCAAGATATCTTTCCTGAAGCTCTCAAGACAGGCCAGATCCTCCCGATAGACTGTGATGAAATGTCAACTAATAGCCCATCATTCACAGACCATTCATCATCAAGACCATTTAAAAAGCACTCTACATGCAACTGCCAACCATCTCCTGCATGACTATCAATCAAGCTTCAGAACAAGCTGCAATACGGAGCCAGCTATTTGAAAAACCCAAGATGATGGATTTTTCACTCCAGGCAAAGGTCACCCCCTGCTTCCTGATATTGTTAGACCTGTCAGCCATCTTCAGCTCTATTGATCATCCCATCCTTATCCATAGTTTGAAGTTGCAACTGGAATGCACAGGAAACATCCTGCACTGGTTCCCCCTAACAAGCCAACACCAGTTTGCTATTAATCTCACCAGGAGGGATGGGAGTTTTGGAGGCCCAGCATACAGACCCCAGATAGCTATGAGAGAAAGCAAGGTATGCCATTCCTAAGTGGGAGGGGCAGGGAAGGGGGTCTATTTGATAAAACCAGGTGTTTGTAAGGAGAAGGGAGGGTGAAAAAGGAATACGTCCAATAATGAGCAAGGGCCCTCACACACCCTGTCATGCTCCTCGTTGGGCTGGTAATGCAATGCCCAACTGGCCCCGCAGGGGGGCTCTTTGCCGGAGGTTCTTCTCTGGTTGCCGACATGAAGCTAAAAGGTAATATTGAGGTGTATGTATAGTGAGTAGAAATGGGAGAATGTGAGTGTGTTTTAAAAATAGCTACCTGAATCTCCAAAACTCATATTATTCTATGCGTTCCTGTGCTATGAGTAAAAAACAACCGACCAAAGAGTCGTGGCTGAAGAGGGGAAATTATACCCGCTTGGTTGATGTATAAGGTATGCAGGAGGTCGACATGTTTCATGCCCTATGTCATCCAGGCGGATCTAGGCATTTCATCAGGACCGTGAGCTTCTCATCTACTCTAAAGGTGATGGAGTGGGTATGTGTGATTGAGGTCTCGTCTCCTACAGTCTAGACTCGTGCTGTAGTCCTGTGTGAAGGTGAATTTTCTTTCAATTTAAAACGAGGTAAAATGATGTATAGCTTCTGGAAAAACATCTAGAAAGGGGGTCAATTGGTCCCAACTGTGCCGTTCAGGGTACTCGCTGAATGGCACGAGGAGAGGTACTCGATTCGTGGTTCTCCGAGGGGAATCGGCTGCAAACGGATTACCTTTGAGAAAGCAGACGGGGGTCACGACAAGGCGGAGATTCACGCCCCCCATCTCTATTGACACCGGATTACATCTCGCGTTTCCCGCTCCGCGGGAAACGCTCGCTCTTGGGGGTGCCTGCAATTGTGAGGGAGCTTGGACTGCACTGCCCACAAACCATCGGGGCTGGAAAACAATTCCTCACCACGCCCTCCACAGGTGGTTTAAAACCACCACCAGCACCGCGGGAATCGGCTGCAAACGGATTACCTTTGAGAAAGCAGACGGGGGTCACGACAAGGTGGAGATTCACGCTCCCCATCTCTATTGACACGGATTACATCTCGCGTTTCCCACTCCGCGGGAAACGCTCGCACTTGGGGGTACCTGCAATTGTGAGGGAGCTTGGACTGCACTGCCCACAAGCCATCAGGGCTGGAAAACAACTCCCCACCACGCCCTCCACAGGTGGTTTAAAACCCCCACCAGCAGTGCGGGACGCGCGCGGGCTGCGCTGGGCTAAGCCTGGGCCAAGGGCGGGCCCGGTTTATCCTGGGAGAGACCGGACTGGGCTAAACCATTTTGCTTTCTACTGTTTCAACGTGGGAGAGGTAAGAAGATCGCCATTTTCAAGAAATTCATTTAGCCAGCGCATATTATACTAATATGGCAGGGCGCGAGCTAAGGAGTAAAACTGTAACTGGGAGCGCCCACACTGTAGGAACAATGGACAATTTTATCATTAGAGCCAGCTCGCTTTTATCTAATGAAATAACTTTGTTGGAAAGGCGCATCTCACAGGAATTGTCAAATGATAAAAGATCGTCCTTGGGCCTCATCATGAATGCTAAGACGCCGGAGAGAGGGGCTCTTACAAACATTCTTGGTCGTGTGGAAATGAAGGACAATCTAGCACAGAAAGGGGCAGATCTGTTGGAAGGGACATGTTCACGCCATAACCACACTACTGAATCAAGTGTATTAGTAACTGATCCTGTGTCTATTGTTAATGTTGAAATTGTTAATGACAATCAGGAAAAACAGAATGGTAGTAATCGAAGGGGGAATATAGAGGGGGCTATACCCAAAAGGAAGCGCGACACCCATAAATCTGGTGGGCGTAAGGCCAAGCTCGCTAAACATACGAGAGATTTAGTGCCCCACGGCTTACTAAGGGTATCACCAGTGGTCGCCCCAACAGAAGTATATCCAGCTATCCCCAATGTGGTTGACCTAAATAACAGCAACCCTGTATCCATGCAAGATGACCATATGGTTGCTAAATTAAGTATGGTTTGAAGGGCTCTGCTTAGCCCACTGGAAGCCAGACTAGCGCAGATAGAGGAGAGGCTGTCTAGCATAGAGAGGGCCACCGTCTTGGCCGGCGATGGCTTGGACAGGGTCAAAATGATGTTGAGGGAGGGCGCAAAGGGGGCCAAGAAGGATCAGGGGGGTTGCCAATCTGAAATTTCTAATTTCCCAGTTGATGCAGGAACCTTAGTTCATAGGCCTCCTACCATTACTATCACTAATACCCCGATGCAATCACTGGCAGAGATCCCAAGGATAGAGACCAATTCTGACCAAATCCTACAAAGGCAAACCCAAGCAGCTCGCTGTTTGCCAACCAA
This sequence comes from Lissotriton helveticus, assembly GCF_964261635.1. NCBI lineage: Eukaryota > Metazoa > Chordata > Amphibia > Caudata > Salamandridae > Lissotriton > Lissotriton helveticus. The sequence continues at coordinate 970,237,503 of NC_136072.1, forward strand.
GCTGTCAATGAATTTGCTGCTTGAAGCAGGTCCCCTCGTGGTCGTACTAACTGGGGTCCCAGTGTTGGAGGCCTAGGCCAGGGAATCGTTCCAGTCACTAAAAAATAAGGTAATTAGCTGGCTGAGCAAGAACAGGCCTCTCCCCCCCCCCCAAATAACTAGTGAGATTTTGATGGTCCGTAGGGTACAGTGGATAGGCAACACTATTAAAAACATCAATGGGGACTGTGTTGTGGTAAATTTTCGAGATCCGAGAACAGTCACACATATTTGCTCCTGGCCATACCGAGATTTCAACACTACTATTCAGTCCCTCCCACTGTCCTTTTTCTATCGACCTGGTTCATGGAGTCCTAGTGGGGAGGGGGAGGATGGCTGGATGAGAGTGGGTTCTGGGGGAGGGAGATGCGGGACCAGGGTTGGGAATGCCAATATTTATCCACCAGGGCCCCCTTTGAGTCCTAATCGCTTTAGCCCCCTGGAAATGGTCGACTGACTCCCCCTTCATGTGGTGCAGGAGGTTGGCTGGGAACTAACAGGCCGTAGTAATACAACAAAACATAGGGGGCCCTCTATAACGAACCCTGATGGGGATTGTTGCAGCACCAACGGAGTCCCCAGGCAGGCTGAGAGTAAAAGTAATAAAACTGTTACGAACAGCACGGAATTCCATCCCTGTATTGTTCCTCTTCAGCCTACTCAGTCGGAAGACCCACTTTCTATAGACGTGGTACAGGAGAGCGCAGAGCCCATTATGGGAAAAACCAACGGGGACAGGAGGGGCTCTGCTGTACACGTCAATCAAGGCCCACTAACAATATTATCATGGAACCTGGCAGGCCTCTGTAATAAGATTGATTGTCCAGAGTGGGGTGCATTTATAGATGGGAATGATGTGTGTCTTTTTCAAGAAACATGGGCCAGAGAAGACAAGACACACACTGGTTATGCCTCCTTCTCCACACTAGCGAGATGGGGGGAGGGGACGCTCCTCGGGGGGCCTCACAGTATGGGTGGGTTCCCATCTAGGCTGCAGGGCTAAGACCGTGAACACACTATCTGATGATGTGCAGTGTGTACTTTTGGAATGGCCCAATGGTGCCAAGCTTGCACTGGTCAATGTATACTCTAGACCAAGGGGTGTTACTATGGAGTCTAAAACAGTCGAGGAACTGTCCACATTTATAAGTTCCATTCCCATCGGTGCCCAGCTCGTGGTTGGTGGTGACCTTACCTGTCACTTTGAGCCACTGGCAGGACTGGTAGATGGAGCCCTGCTGGAAGAGGACGCACGCTGGGGAATACCGCCATTGGAGGCTACGTTTCCTAGGCCATGGACACCACTTGCGGTCCAAATTATGTCATTAACACTCAAGCACTCCATCAGGGCGTGTAATGGGCGTGTTAACTCAGACCTTCCCCCAAAATGTACATTCAATAAACCGGTCCATGAGTCTAGGTTGGATTACCTTTTTGTGGAAACTCGATCCTGTCCCACAATAAGAGATTTCCTTGTAATCCAAAGAAATGATAGCGACCATAATGCTCTAAGTCTAAAAATTATAATTCCTGGAGACGCAGGGGAGACTTTGGATGGCAGTGGTGCCCCGGACCCGAGAATGTTCCTAGCTAATGGCAGGAGAATCAATCAATCAATCAAAGCATTTATATAGCGCGCTACTCACCCGGAGGGTCTCAAGGCGCTAGGGGGGGGGGGGGGGGTCTGCTACTGCTCGAACAGCCAGGTCTTGAGCTGCTTCCTGAAGGCGAGGTGGTCTTGGGTCAGGCGGAGGTGGATCGGGAGGGAGTTCCACGTCTTGGCGGCCAGGTAGGAGAAGGACCTTCCTCCTGCTGTGGCTCTTCGGATGCGGGGGACGGCGGCGAGGGTGTGGCTGGTTGATCGAAGCTGGCGGGTAGGAGTGTAGAAGTTGAGGCGGCTGTTGAGGTATCTTGGTCCTTGGTTGTGTAGGGCTTTGGGTGAGGAGGCGGAAGGTGATTCTCTTGTTGACCGGGAGCCAGTGCAGGTCTCTCAGGTGTCCGGAGATGCGGCTGTGTCGGGGGATGTCGAGGATGAGTCTTGCTGAGGCGTTCTGGATCCGCTGAAGTCTCTTCTGGAGCTTGGCGGTGGTTCCGGCGTAGAGGGCGTTGCCGTAGTCCAGTCGGCTGGTGACGAGGGCCTGGGTGACCGTCTTCCTGGTCTCGGTGGGGATCCACCGGAAGATCTTATGTAGCATGCGCAGGATATTGAAGCAGGACGAGGAGACGGCGTTGACTTGTCTGGTCATGGAGAGGGAGGAGTCCAGGATGAAGCCCAGGTTGCGTGCGTGGTCTGTCGGTTTGGGTGCACTGCCCAGGGCGGGGGGCCACCAGGAGTCGTCCCAGGCGGAGGGCGAGGAGCCCAGGATGAGAACTTCCGTCTTGTCTGAGTTCAGTTTCAGGCGGCTGGTCATCATCCACTCGGCAACGTCTGTCATCCCTTCGTGTAGGTTAGCTCTGGCGGTGGCTGGGTCGTTGGTGAGGGAGAGGATCAGCTGAGTATCGTCGGCGTAGGAGATGATGTTGAGGTTGTGTTGGCGTGCGATGGCTGTGAGGGGGCTCATGTAGACGTTGAAGAGGGTGGGGCTGAGCGATGATCCCTGTGGTACGCCGCAGATGACTTTGGTGGCTTCTGATCTGAACGGTGGAAGGCGGACTCGCTGAGTCCTTCCGGCGAGGAAGGAGATGATCCACTCTCCTGGATTCCGACGTTGCTGAGGCGCTGCACTAGGGTGCGGTGGCAGACAGTGTCGAAAGCCGCGGAGAGGTCCAGGAGGATGAGGGCCGCTGTTTCTCCGTTGTCGAGCAGGGCTCGGATGTCGTCGGTGGCTGCGATGAGTGCGGTCTCGGTGCTGTGGTTGGCCCGGAAGCCAGACTGCGAGAGTTCGAGGGATCCATTCGTCTCGAGGAAGGCGGCCAGCTGCTTGTTGACGGTCTTCTCGATGACTTTGGCCGCAAACGGGACAAGCGAGATGGGGCGGTAGTTTTTGAGTTCGGTGGGGTCCGCTGATGGTTTCTTCAGTAGAGCGCTGAGTTCGGCGTGCTTCCAGCTCTCCGGGAAGGTGGCGGTGTCGAAGGAGGTGTTGATGATGTCTCGTAGGTGGGGGCGATGACAGCGCCGGCCTTGTTGAAGACGTGGTGAGGGCAGGGGTCGGTTGGAGATCCGGAGTGGATGGAGTTCATCGTACGGATGGTGTCGTCGGTGGTGATCGGGGTCCAGGCGCGGATGGAGGTGGTGGGGGTCGTTGGTGCGGTCGTGAGGAGCGTTGGTGGGGAGCGTTGGTTGCGTGCTGAATAAAGTGGGCGAAAATAGTGGAAAAGCCGTAGCGACTTTCTGAGCTTTACGCTCTAACCATTCCTATTTTGGAGGAGATTAGTGCTGCAATTAATGATGAACATACTGCTGACTTGTATTGTAAGTTGGGGTCCTTACATGAGCAGTTAATAAATAAACTGGAAGGTGTGCTCTATCCGCGCAGCACTAAGCAGCCACTAAAGGGAAATAGGGCTACATGGTATAATTCAACCTGTAGAAGAGCAAAGACTAAATTGGTTTCTACCATAAAACATAAATCCCCCAAGCTAGTAGTACAGGCTATGAGAGCAAATTATAAGCATACAATGAAGAACGCAAGAGAGGAATGGGACCACGACAATTGGACTGACCTATCTAATGCGCTTGCAGCCAGAGACCTCCGTAGATTCTGGTCCATAGTGAATACAGGCTCGACAGAACCAGTTGCAGCCGTGGAGGCTAAAATAGCTGAAAGTGTATGGGAGGAACATTTCCGAACACTTTATGCAGTGGAACTCACTAACCTGGAGGGAGATCAAGGGGCGGCGCTGCCAGAACAAACACAGTATTCAGATGTAACTGACTTCACGGTGTAGGAGGTCAGTGATGCAATTTCTAAACTGGCAGCGGGGAAGACCCCGGGGCTAGATAAGCTCCCGGGTGATCTGTTTAAACATCAACCCATAGTATGGGCCCCATACCTCTTAGTCATTTTTAATGCAGTCCTGAGAGGGATGCCAATACCTGGTACTTGGCTGGGCGCAGAGATTGTCCCTATCTTCAAGAAGGGCTCCCAGCCAACTACAGGCCGATCAGTTTGATCGATGTTACTCAAAAGATCTTTGGCAGGTTAATATTGGACCGCCTCCAGGACTGGATGGAGGAAAATTCCATACTAAGCCCCCTCCAAGCTGGGTTCAGAAATAATGTGTCTACAATGGACCAGATCCTCCGGCTGAACATGTTGCTCTGGAAGTCTGTTAAGATCGAGGGAGGAAGCCTCTATACGGTCTTTGTTGACCTGCGAGCAGCCTTCGACCTAGTCCCAAGATGTAAGTTATGGGCTGTACTTGCTGAACTGGGCATCCCCCATCAAATTTTGCATATTCTAATATGGCTCCATCACGACAACTTTGCACGGGTTAGGTGTGGAAGAAATGGTCTCCAACAGCAAAATTCCCCGTTGGCAGAGGGGTAAGACAGGGTTGCGTTTTGGCGCCTAACCTGTTTTGCCTTTATGTCAACGGGGTAATCTCCCACCTAAACAGGAGAGAATACACTGATGCCCCCAAATTAGCTGGCAGCAGGGTACCGGCGATAATGTTTGCAGATGATACCCTGCTGCTTTCAAAATCACCAATGGGGTTACAGACGGTTTTGGATTGCTTTGTGAGATTTTGTGAGGATAGGGGCTTGGAAATCAATGCTGCAAAAACCAAATTTATGATTTTCACCCCCCCTGTAACCACGAGACCGAACCCCGTAGTTGGAACAATTAAGCTGGAAAGAGTCCAAACTTTTATCTATCTAGGGGTAACCCTCAATGAAAATATGACGTGGTCCCCGCACCAAATCAAGTCCCAACTTAGGCAGGGTATTTTAAGGCTCTCTAATACCTCTACTATAAAACCTATTCGGACAGTTGTGGAGATTTATAAAACACAAGTGAGAGGGGCGGTCACCCATGGGGCGAATTGTGGGGATACGCCTGTAGGCCCGAGATGGTCGTTACAGAAAATAAATTCCTCAGGCAACTACTGACGTTGCCCCCCAGCACTCCCCTGGTATCTATTAGATTGGATATTGGATTAAGGCCAATTGACAAGGTTGTGGGCTTGAAGCCTCTAGCGTTTTGGCGGAGATTATGGAGCACTCCGGAGCTTTCTGCTGATAGACAGGAACTACTAGAAATCCTAAGCACACCAAATGCGTGGAAAATCCCATGGCTCGCTTATATTAAAAATGAATTTATTAAGTTAGGGCTCCCGCAAATGTGGTATAATCCTGAAACTGCTTGTCCCAGGTACCCAAGGAAAAGCTTGTCTAAACTTTTCTATGAAAACAAACGAATTGCAACAATATGCAGTGCACGCAGTGGCACTCTAACAGATTGTTTTTTAAAGCAAAAGGATTTTTATTACTCTGAAAGTGTTATGGATGATATCTTTCCTGTTTTTACGCGGAAGCTGTATCTACAGTGGAGGTATGGCACACTACCAATTAGAGCTTTTACATGTAATTGGCTTTTATCTGCCCCGAAAAATTGTCCCAACTGCAGTTGTGATCTGGAAACTGAAATACACGTTATGTTTTTTTGTCCAGCTTATCGACAAATGAGGAGGCACTGGTTGGTGCCCTTGTGTAAAAACATGCGAATCACACACTGCTTGCAAGCCTATCGTATTCTTAAAACGGACTTGTCACCTATAGTTGTTTTTGTTGTTGGAAAATTTCTAGCGGCGATATGGATTAAACGAAGGGGTGTGCTGAATACTGCTTAACTTTCTTAATACACTTGCACTTTACAAAGAATGTTTTAACTTATGATGCAGAGATTATTGACTGTCTTGAATCATCTACTATGTAGATTTTGTAGCATCATGAATTTGTTTTTAACCCACTGTTTTTATAATGAAAATGTTGTTTTTATGATTGTATCTATGTTTTTTAGGGCATGTATTGCCGAAATAAAGATAAAAATGATGATGGTTCTCCAAGGCACGGGATCTAACCGCATCTGGCCAACTTCTGGTGACGGCCAGACACGGGTAGGTCTATGATGCAAGGGTGCCTGCGTTGGCGTTAGGCTGCAAAGTTTTGCACCAACACAGGGGGAAACGCAGGGCTGCACCATGTTCTTGTAAATATGGTGCAGCCCTTCGTTTCTGAAGTGGCAGAGAGAGACGTTAAGCCAGGAATGCTAACACATCACTTCCCCACTTCTCTTGTAAATATGCCCCATAGTGTGAGCCAAAATTTAGGAGGTACCATCAGTTACAGTGACCAGCAGCACTACCGTACCAGATAGTACTTTAAATTTGTACTCACTCTATGGTGAATATGTTCCGAATGACTATGACAACTCTTACCCGGGGTATTTCCATCTTTATGTGGCTTTCAAACCCAGTGAGGATTGGATTATTTAACTAACGCCAGTCCCTTTATTTGCCTCGCGTATAAAATGCAGCTGCCGGCATGTCATTTAAACTCCATTATGCTCTAAAGTATCAAGATGTTTATCATCTCATTTCCTTGTTTGTGGCCACTCCCTACGACCGTTAACACCTAACTGCCAGATCGGCCACGCCAGGTTCGCACGTGCAATCAGAACGAACTTCAGAGTTCTCGGTACTCTACATGCTGACCTGACTAACTCAATGAACCAGAAGACCAAGTTCCTTTATCAGGTGATCTGTATTAAACACCAGTGGGAAGAAACATTCCGAGGGCCTCTTTAAATGAAGAGCAAAGTATCGGCCCCAACTGATGAGGTAACAGCTGCAGTCCATTTTTAAAGATTGTGTGCGCTGGGTGGGGCAGGGGTAATCAGTGTTTGAGCTGGGACCCGACCGCAGAAATGTACACAGTAAAACATTTTGGGACCCATCAAACTTTCAACAGACTATATCACTCTTTACGCGTTATATTTATGATTCATGCGTATACATTTATTGCCCTCTTTTAATGGGAGGCGAAGATTATTGTTCGGATTAATTATTTTTATGATGTAGATTGTTTCCTTTAATTTTTCTCTAATAAGTTTTCCTTATCAACTTTTGTTGAAGGATCCAAGCAACGTATGGAATGTGTGTTTTGGTTCTTGCTCCAACGGTCGAAGGCCATTTAAGGAGGTGCCTGGAAGGCTCTGTAGTCGGCAGACTTATTGAAAGATATTGTACAACGCATCTTACATTCAGATATGACCTAGTCATTCTTGGCTAAAGCAAGGCGTGTCCAGCATGGTGTTACTACTTACCATCTAGAGTCACCGTATACAATTTTCTATTGTCAACATCCTTACAGTCTTCTACAGCACCAGCCCTCTTGGGCCAATGTTGGGGACCCATGGACTATATTGTTACTGAAGTAAAGGCATTACTGTGTGCCATTCATTTTGTTATTCTATGTGGAAAGAGTTTGAGGCGATAGCCAGGTGCAGTCCTAAACTGTCTCAAACTAATACTAAATAACTATCTTTTGGAAGATTAAATGCCTTCTTTTTCTGCCCTTTGAAGCACATTGATTGTGCCGCGTGGAGACATTTTCATTGACAGCATGAGAGTTGGTAATCAAAACTTGAAGGAATTGCTTGTTGAAATGTTATTTCTGGTCTTACTAGAACAATGCAAATTAAAGCATTAAGTAACGACTGTCATTTTCTACTAAACAAAAACGCATGTGAATAAAGGAAACACCTAAATTTTCACTCCTTCCACAGTCCCAGCTTTTCATCCAAGAACGTAATCATCAACTGTGCAACAGGAGCATCGGCACCAGAGCCCAGGAGTGTGAGGGGCCTACTACTCCCCAATTATGCCTGTTATTTACTACCCAAAAAGACAGGAAGGTCCATTTCTTTGCGCGCGTTAGAGACCATTGCAGTGTAAGACCACTGGCTGCAGACTTTAGGATACCTGCCATGTTGTGTGTGCCAGACAGAGAAAATCCTGGCTTTTCAATTCCAGGGCTGCAGCAATATTTAGTGCAGTAAGGGCACTAGCCTACTGCTTCCCAATTATGAGTCTCATTTCTTGTTATATAGGTAGGTGTATATGCTTTATAGGTTGAGCCAACTAGATACCACAAACAGTATGGTTACAAAAGGACTGCTGAGGCCTTATCAAGAACTTACAGGCACATACGGTTCGTTCATTGCTTACCATTGGTTGACTTCAGGGCTTTAAGTGGGCCGGGTCTCACCAGTGCTGAGCACCAGGAGTTTTTTTAAAGGAGGCCTCGAAACAGATCTCGATCGGGCTCTGTTTTGTGCCCTGGCATAGGAGGTCAATTTTTTCCGGACTGCAGTGACAGCAGGCACATTGATGTGTGCATGCTGACACTCCTCACTTCTCACTAGTGGAGAAGTTACGGCATGATGTCATGCCAGGTGAGCATTGTAGGAGAAGGGAAATCCTTTGAAGAGTCATTTTCTCTCTGGATTTCCCTTCTCTTTTTGAAACCCAGGAGCATCAACATCGTCCTGGTGTCTGTCACCAGGGCTTTAAGTGGAAGCTTTTTCAATATTGTATACGAGCCATAGTTGCTGCTTATTTATCTTATGCAACTAACAACTATTGACAAAGCCAATAGGACTGACTTGTTGTAGGTATGATGTTACTTGTTGTATCATATATCTGGATGCAATAACAGAAACAGCAAAATGCAAGTTGGGTGGTACACTAAGCTAAGCACAGATTTTTAGCTTATGTGTTTTTAACCCACGCCCTTAATTACATTGGCCACGCCCCTTTGAGAGACTCCCCAGTTTTTCCATCCCATTTAAAGCCCTGGATGACTTTATTGTCACTCTTCTGTGCTTGTTTCTTATTCAATGATTTTTCTTTGTCCCCGTGTGTCCATCTTGTGTTTGTCCCTCCCCTGGAGTATGACCTCTTTACAATCTCTCTTATTGACTGGTTTGTTTAAGCATTCCATGAGAGTACATATGTTTTCCAGCTCTCTCTCTTGTGTGCTTCTCCCCCTGCCAATTACCCCCTGCACTGTGTTGCTGTATCCCTTGTGCTGCAAGCTCCCTCTCATGTGCTTTTCCTCCTTACTAAACACCCTAATCTGTGCTCTGTGTTGCTTTCTCACTTGTGTGCTTCTACCCTGCCTCTGTGTTGCTTTCCCTGATGTGCTGTTTTCCCCTCTCCTGGTCAGTTCCGTTGCTTTCCCCCCACCGGCTCCTCCATTGTCCACCATCTTTTTGTAAATAAATTAGATAACTATTTTATTGGCACAGAAGGACCAGGTAGTAATCTGCTCATCCACCTTAAAAAAAGCACTTTGGTGCTGCTTCTTTTTCATTTTTTAAATGTAATTATCCATTTAGAATCGGTAAATTTGAAAAATGTCAGCCGTGTCATTTTGTAGGCACACATGCATAATGACACACATACTCTCATACAAAATGTCACGGCCACATCATCACTTCATTGGTTTCTTTTGGCCTTGCTGCACAGCATTGCACCGATGCTGAGGCTGTACTGCATCACTAAAGGCACTGGTAAAGCCAGTAGGCCCCAAAAGCGAGACCTATTGGCTTTGCTAATGCTTTTTTCTTACTGACATTGCATTAGGCCCACTCCTCAAGACCCTGACTCTGCATAAACACAGGAAAGGCAGAAGATACTTCTTGAGCCGACCGGTCAGATTCTTGAACTAGTTAGCAACAAACATTACTAAACCCATAATTCCTCTTGTTTCATTACAAACAAAGATCCAGTGATATTGCAATTATGGGTGTTATTGAAACTGTGGTTTACTAATATGGGCACCCTGGCATTCTATTCAGATTACAATTATCTCTTGAAATCCCTGGTGGTAGTTGATTGCATTCCCTGCAAGTTGCACGGGTTATGGGACGATCAGATGCCTCTGTTGTTGGGACAAAATTCAAGGAAAACTTTTCAAATGCAGGAGCTTGTAGGAACATGAGACATTGGTTTCGTTTCCTCTCTGGATTCCCTCGACTCTGACGAACTCTAGGAGTGGTCATTTATCTCATGTTAATGCTTGCCCAAGTAGCCCTTCCCAAGACGCTTGTTGCTAACTGCAAAGTCATTCAACTTTCTAAATGCGTGATTTGGTTTTACAAGAGGCTTTAATTACTTATGCATGGCATACGTTTGCAAACTCATCACTGCTAATTCTCTCCCAGAACAGGTTTACTTTAAAAGAAAACATTTTGAAATAACCAACTCTTGTTTCTATTCTTAGGTCTATCTTCTGTTTCTGTCTGCAAGATGTAAACCTCATAAGAACCCATGCAGGCGTACCAAATGCCATTGTCATCTATATTTGTTAGTACTTCTAAAGCACATGGTTACCAAATTGTGTCCTGGCACTAGAACGTGTACACTTACATTCAGAGTAGGAGAGTCCATTACAGTTTAACACTGCCTCTTTTGGGATGTTTCCTAAATACCGGAAACTATAGATACATCTACTTTACAAACGTAGTAGGGTTAGAGGCCTCTACTACCCAAAAGGCGGACTAACTGCCCTTCTGCCAACGTTTCTGATCTGATGTGGAAAAGAAAGGTGGAAGTGGAAGCAAGGAACGATTTGGGAGTTTACCAAGAAAACAACTGTCGAATCAACAGAAGACCTTAATCATGTCGGACAGATGTACTGACCGCCAATCAAGCCTCTACAGGTGGCTTGACTTAGGCTCCTGTTGCAGGAGTTAAAGTAGGCACCGTGCTGTAGCTTTCTGTACCAGCTGCAGGTGCTGAATAGAGTAGGCAGGGAGCCTTAGATACACAGCATTTGCCTGATCTTGCAGAGAACACAGCACCGCAGGCAGGATGGGGTACTGTGTTCTATCTGGTGCAAAAGGAGGTTTGTTTCATAGAATCGTTAGATGACGAAAAAAGGATGAGGTGACTTTGTCTCTGTGTTTTAAAGGAAAGTTCAAAACAGAATGTTAGCAATTGAGGTTTCCGGTTTACAGAGTATGCACCCTGTCCAAGGAGGAGCCACAATCCTAGTCAAGGTAAGTCAGGTACACAACCTAAATTAACATGTTTTCAACTTAGTTGGCACAGAGCAATCAGGCTTAACTTAAGAGGGAATGTGTAAAGTATTTCTGCACACATTAATTACAATAACACAGTGAAAGCACTGAAAATACTCCACACCAGTTTAGAAAATGAGAGAATATTTATCTGACTAAAACAAGAACAAAACAACAAAAATCCAATCAGTAGAAGTCCAGATATGAATTTTTTAATTAAATCCAAAAACAGTTCTTATAAGTAAATAGAGCTAAAAGGTTATTTGATGTTGCACGAGACCAAATTTCAGGCTGACCATGATGGTGGGCAGGCTGGCTACAGGACCCATGTAGGTGCCGCTGAAAAAGTAGCTTGCGCGGAGCAAGCGTTGGTGTTGAGGACTAGATGCGTTAGAACCAATTCATGCAGTCAGGTCGCTGCGTGGGGGTCGAGCCTTGCAGTCGGTATTGAAGGACGGACGCTGCCGCAAAGTCGAGACTCACAGCAGCGTCTTTGGATTGGTACTGCATTGTCGTCATACCTAACAGTCAGGACCCGTGTCGTCGTCGAATCGGCACTGCATCAACGTCAAAGGGCACTGCGTCAGTTCCCATCGGTGCAATGGGGTCACTGCATCGATTTTTGCAGAAAACAGCGGCAGAATCTACCTCTGAGGAAATCCCAATGTTAATCTGTGGGAGAGATAGGCCTTGCTGTAGTGAAAAATAAATGTAGCAGTTTTTTACTACCAGGGCATGTAAAACTCAAATCTGAATGTCCTATAGTTTAAATACACTGTACCCTGCCCATAACGCTGCCTAGGGCCTACCTTAGTGGTGACTTATATGTAATAAAAGGGGAGGTTTGGGCCTGGCAAGTAGGCAGTGGTGAACAGCATGGCTCACTGGTGGTGGTCGGGTGCAGGGAGAGGGGTGGCGCACGGACGGGGGGTTGTGGTTAATGTAAAAATAAAATAAAAATACTTACCTGGCTGCTGGGTCCTGTGTCTCTGCTCCTGCTCTCCTTTTCTTGATTCGAGGAACAGGAAGCACAGCCAGACTCCCCTGACCAATCACAATACTGCAATGCTGATTGGTAAGCACTCAGCCTCCCCTGACCAATCACAACTCAACACTATGATTGGTTTTGAGCGTTCTGGTTCGACGCTCAACCAGGGATTGGGGGACTGTGCATGTTCTCCACGCAGGCTGTAATGCAGCCTGCATGGAGAACGGGAAAAGTATGCATAAATGGTTTGGGCTGCCTGAGAGGGCTGACCAAACAGTCATTGCGCACTTAGGAGTTGGAAAACCACTCCTTCCCTGCCCTGCTCCAAGAACAGACCAGCACCCGCCTGCCCTCAAGCTAAGTAGCACAGAAACATAAAAGGATAATAACAAAGTTATTATCATTTTATGTTTTCTTTACGATAACATTGCACTGCTTAAAAGCAGTGAGGCGACACTCCTCTACCATAGTGGAGGAGCCACCACTGCAAGTAGGTTAATTTGCATGGTTGAAATGGCAGTTTCAAACTGCAGACACAGGCTCTGCAGTGGCAGGCCTGAGACATGTTTAATGGGTTACTGAAGTGGGTGGCACAATCAGTGCTTCTGGCCCACTAGTATCATTTGATTTACAGGCCCTGGGCACATATAGTGCAATTTACTAGGGACTTATAAGTAAATTAAATGTGCCATTTGTGGATAAGCCAATATTACCATGTTTTGAGTAAAGAGCATAAGCACTTTAGCACTGGTTAGTAGTCGCAAAGTGCCCAGAGTTCTAGAGCCAACAAAAACAAATTCAGCAAAAAGGGGAGGAGGAAGGCAGAATGTTTGGGGGTGTCCCTACAGAAAAGGCCATTTCCAACACAACCCCCCTCCAGCCTAAAGCCAGGGTAGGTTAATTAATACCTTGATGGACTTTCCTGCTGAGGGTGATAGAACATGGACCATGACCCTCTAATGTTGGGGCATTTGCCAGTTCTACGCATCTCTGAACCCAATTGAACCCCTCTGTCTAAACTCTCAGGATCCCTAAACTGACCCACAGGGAACCCTTCTCTTCACCTATGGACACCATCTGTGCAGCATCTAACTTTACTTTGCTCACAGATGCATCCCAGTAGGCAGGCAGTACCACCATGACCAACAGTGTGATGTGGCCCAATCCACCCCTTGGGTCTGACTTCTGTCCGCAATCCAGGGAAATCTCTCACCACAAGGACAACAACCAGCAGAGACCACTGACAGCTGTATGCTGATCCCGACATCTTGATTCTGCTCGGCTGAGCTTCACTAGCGGAAACGCTTGACTGTTTGCCTTCACCTAGCAACGAGGTGCTGGACTCGCCCCTCCCTCCCGCCTCGTTCTGACGCCGGTGACTAGCACTGTTCGAGCAGAGGGCGTGGAGGGTCCGAGCCAGCACTTCCGGAAGCTGCCTGCAGCGCTCTAGCTGTTGGGCGCTGGGGGGGATATAAGGCACTGGAACCTGCTCCCTCGCGTGGTAAGTGGGCAGTGGCAGTGTCCCTACCGCTTTATTGCTATAGCGCTCGCCGGTGCGTGGGTGACTGCTACCTGTGCGCTGCGCGCTTAACTTTGGTGTGTGAACTTTAAAAACTGTATTTTTAATAGCCACATTAGTCCAGACCAGGCAGTGTTCCTACCGCTTTACTGTAGCGTGGTCAGTGTGTGGGTGATTGCTACCTGTGCGCTGCGCGCTTAACCTGGCGTGTGTTCTTTTAAACTTTTAGCTGTAAAATTGTATTGTCCTGACCTGGCATAGCGCTCGGACAGCTCGCACAAGCCTCGCTGTGCTCTTGCTGATCCCGACATCTTGATTCTGCTCGGCTGAGCTTCACTAGCGGAAACGCTTGACTGTTTGCCTTCACCTAGCAACGAGTTGCTGGACTCGCCCCTCCCTCCCGCCTCGTTCTGACGCCGGTGACTAGCACCGTTCGAGCAGAGGGCGTGGAGGGTCCGAGCCAGCACTTCCGGAAGCTGCCTGCAGCGCTCTAGCTGTTGGGCGCTGGGGGGGATATAAGGCGGATGTGTTGCAGGCAGCGCAGCGGACGAGCGCAGCGGGCGCGACGTAGGCGCGCCGGAGTTGCGCCTGAGTTAAGCCCGTCTGCGCCCGTCCGCGGCCGATTGCGGCCCAGGGCCAGATCCCCTGGTCCTCCTGCAGCACATATTCACTGGAGCCGAGAGGAACTACTTCTCTTCCGCCATGGCCACCTGACACCTTGCTCACATGGCATGGAGGCGGACAAGAGCGTGGACTGCAACTACTGCGGCTACACCTTTTGCGCAGGGCAAACCCAAACCAGTGCCCACCATCCTTTGATGTGTGGTCTGCTAAATGTCCGCTCCCTACCAAAGCATTGTCTTGACATCCATGATCTCCTTGCTGAAAAGCGATGGGACCTACTCTTTCTCACAGAGACGTGGCTGGACTCGGATTCCATGCCAGAAATTATCGAGGCCATCCCAGAGGGTTACTGTCTTCAAAGATTAGACAGACTCAGAGGGAGAGGTGGGGGTATCGCCATTGTGGCGAAACAGGAATACCAATGCCAGCTTGAACGCACCACTATTGAAGGTAGTGAAGCGGGTGTCTTTTCCATCTCTCTGAATGGCAAGTCCACCTTAAAGGGTTTCCTGATCTACCGCCCACCGGGCTCCCCCACAGCTTTCGTTGAGAAACTTGTGGAAGCTGTTACTGATGCTGCTCTGAACACTGATAGGTATCTAGTTTTAGGTGATTTGAACCTACATCTGGACACTCTATCAGATAAGACAGCTATGGACCTCTGTCTTACAATGGCGAATTTACAATTTGAGCAGAAGGTGCAGCATCCTACCCATAACCTGGGTCATCTTCTTGACCCAATTTTTGCTAATTGGAGTCAAGTGGAAGCATGCACACCGGTCCCCATTCCATGGACTGACCAGCATCTTGTCCCCTTTACCATAGGGAATCAAGAACCTGCACTGATTGACCCTCCAGCTGATAAACATCCTAGGCGGAGATGGGCAGCATTCTCCCAATCCGCATTCAATTTGGCTCTTACGGCCAAAGGTCATCCTGGCGGAATAGGTGTGGCAGAGATCAACTCCAACCTAGACCAACGCATTACAGAGGCCTTGGATCTGGTTGCTCCACTTGGTGCGGCCAAATCGGGGGGCCGAGCAAAGAGATCTGCCCTCTGGTTCAATGCTGATATGCGGGTGGCAAAAGCAGCATGCAAAAGGGCTGAAAGGCTATGGAGAGTAGCATACTCCGCCTCCGCTAAAGCAGAATACACCAACCGCAGGCGTAGTTACCACAAACTACTACGGAAGGGCAAATCGGCGTACTTTTGCACTAGGATTGAAGGAGCTGAGCAGTCCACCAAAGAACTCTTCTCAATCTATAAATCCATCACCATAAGCAAGTCTGCTGTATGCCCCTCGAAACTCTGCACGGTGGAGGGCTGTGACCGTGTTGCAGAGTTTTTTACTAACAAAGTCACTCACCTCTACAATTCCTTTCCTCGACAGGCAACTAACGTTCCTACATGGGGGAAGGGTGTGGAAAAGACGGGAGTACAGCAGCTTACCTCCTTCCTTACCCCGCCCACAGAAGAGCTGATTCGCATCTGCGGGTCAATTAAATCTGGCTCCCCAAGAGACCCGACGACCCCCAGTCGGCTTAAGGGCAGCTTGCAGGTTCTCGAACCTTATGTTCGTAACCTTCTGGACTCCTCTTTCCTGTCCCAGAATGTCCCCAAGGCCTGGAAACGGGCGGTTGTCCTCCCCCTGCAAAAAAAGGCCAATGTGAGCTTCGAGAAATTCGACAATCTCCGCCCCATTTCCCTTCTACCTTACATGGCCAAAATAGCGGAGAAAATTGCTAATATGCAATTGATGCAGTTCGTGGAGGAGGCCTCGCTACTCCACGACTCACAATTTGGCTTCCGCCCCCGCCACTCAACGGAATCTGCACTTTTGGTGGCGGTGGAGGCACTCCGACAGGGTGTGGATGAGGGCCAGACTATGGCCCTGATCCTACTCGACTTGAGTGCAGCATTCGACACTGTAGCACATACCATCTTGCTACAGTGTCTGAGTGAAGGAGGGGTCACAGGTGCTGCGCTTGGTTGGATTAAGTCCTTCCTGTCTGATAGGTGCTTCCAGGTCAGGATGGGAGAATGCTACTCGAGGGAGATCGAGTTGGGCCAGGGCGTACCACAGGGTTCGTCCCTGAGCCCGACTTTATTCAATATCTACGTCTCCCCGTTAGCAGCCATCGCGGAGGGCCACGGTATTCACCTGGTGTCCTACGCCGACGACACGCAGTTGGTCGTCTCCCTATCTCGCTCCCCCGGCCTTGCGGCGGACATCTTCAGGAATTGCATGCAAGATCTTGCAGCCTGGATGTCCGCACACTGTTTAAAATTGAACGGCAGCAAGACCGAGGTGATCGTGGTGGGGGGCGGGCCTTCTGCGTGGTCGCCTGCGTGGTGGCCATCCTGCCTAGGTGAGGCCCCCACGCCCAGCCTGGAGGCCAAGAATCTTGGCATGTGGCTTGATAATGACCTTGCCTTTGGCCCGCAGGTTGGCCGGGTGACGGGGGTGTGTTTCGGTGTCTTGAGAACTCTGAGGAAGGTTTTAGATCTACTTCCCATCTCGGCTCGTAGGACGCTGGTGCACGCCCTGGTCACCTCGCGCCTGGACTATGGTAACCTGCTTTATCTGGGGGCTTCAGGCAAGGTCATGGGGCGCCTTCAGGTGCTCCAAAATGCCGCAGCCCGGCTCGTGCTAAAACTCCCGAGAAGGTCTCCCTCTAAACCCGCTCTCCAAGCTCTCCATTGGCTTCCGGTGGAGAAGAGAGTTGAGTTTAAGGCCCTCTCTACGTGCCATCGCATTCTGAGCGGCAAAGCCCCTGTGCCACTTCAGAGTCTGGTGTCCCACTATGAGCCTACCCGCAATTTACGGTCCTCTCAGACGGGACTACTTGTGGTGCCCAGAGTTAGGAAGGCACGGATGGGTGGGAGGTCTTTCAGATACCTTGCTCCCAAGTGCTGGAACGTCCTGCCCCTAGACCTCCGTCTTGAGCCATCAGAGGCCCTGTTCAGAAAAAAATTAAAAACTTACCTTTTTAGCAGGTAGATCCTCGGGAAGGGGGGGATGGCAACTGATCACTTACCATAGCGCGGGGACACGCCTTCTGGCGTCACCAGGCGCTTTAAAAATGTCCAAATAAATAAATAAATATGTCAACAGCTAGGCCAAAGGCCATCCAGGGTTCAATGACTTCTGTGGTTTCCCAAAGTGAGGGCAGTAGCCCGAGGTGCCTTGCACCCTTTTTTTACTTCACCTCCCACCAGTTCTGGGGTGGTATTCTGAGACTGGTCACTCAGCCCGGTGCCTGTACCCTGAGGCTGAACAGGAGACAGGGGTGGGCTCTCCCTCACCCTGTTCCTCCCTCTGGGATCCTGTAACCTCTGCTTCGAAGTGGTACCTCCAGAGAACGGAACTGTTAGGGGGCATGTCACAGCCATCCCCACCAGTTCTCCTGAGACACCAGGGGCAACTCATTCCCCAGAATGCAGTCTATGGGCATCCGGTGACTAACTATGACCCTCCTCTGTTCACCTCCCCATCCTACTCTAACGATACCAGGGCATTGAGTGAAAAAAGTCCTGCCCATGTGCTAGAGTTACCCTACACACCTGGCTGTTGTTCCGCTCTGGAGAAACTAGCCTTTCCACAAACATGTTCTGGCTAACCCGGAGTCCCTCAGAGCAGTGACTAGGACCCCATCCTCTGTCACCTGGTGAAAGGTATGACTCCCACCATCCGGGATCAGTAACTCACCCTCTGATTCACCTACCAACAAAGGGAGATCACGGCATGGTCTATGACCTGCCCCTAGGGACTACTTACCCCTAAGGCCACATTGGCCAGGTACCACCAGTGGGTGGTTTCTTAGAACAGACACAGTCCCCCTGCTTGTGTCCTCGCTGGAAACATTCAAAGTAGAGGGATTGGAAATGGGATGCCCCGGGCCACCGCCAAATAGAACCTCCTCCCTATTTCTCAAAAGGGACATGGAAACTCTTTTCTCCCCCCTTACCCTGGGTCCTGTCTGTGTCTCTTTTGACCTCCCCCTCACTCTACTGGGGGGAGCATTAACTAGCCTTCTTGGGGTACCTTGGGGGGAGCCTTAACCAGCCTTCTTGGGGTACCTTCCTTTGGACCCTGGTGCTGATCAAGAGGCCAACCTCCTGAGCAAGCTTCCTGGGGTCTATGAGCGTACTATCAACAAGTTGTTGGCGCAGATCAAAAAAACCAAAGACTGAACATATGCTCTGTTGGAAACAAATTATACAGCACCTGATTATCTTTCACCTCGCTGCCCTTCACCCAACTATTGAGTGCCTTGCAAAAAGAATCCATACAGTCCACCAATGTCTGTGGTGAAATACTCTGACTATCCCTGAATTTCTGTCTATATTTCTCTTGGGCCAGACCAAACTTCGTGATTAGGGCCTCCTTCATGGAGGCTATCTCATCCTGTCACTCCCTTCTAGGGCCAGTAGAGTGTCCCTCCCCTTACTAGGGATATGCCTCCAAAGACTAGCCCTCTAATCTGTCTCAGTGACCTTGTGCATTTGGAGTGCAATTTCGTTAGGCCTCAAACATCTGTCTATGTCATCTCCCACCCCCAAAACAGACACCAGGCCCTTGGGTATATGGACCCTCCTTTCAGAGGGCACAGAATAAATGCTGCCACCATTACTGCTGGACTCTACCTGTCTGTCTTTAATGTCCTGCTTTCTCAGGATCAATTCCTGAGCCAACATGATATTTTTCTCCTCTATAATCATTCTCTTTTAGCTCTCCTCCATTTCCATTGCTAGCCTTTTCTCCTCTAAGGTGTGTTTCTTTTCTCCCAGGGTCTTCTCCCTCTCCAGTTTGAGCTTAGCCAGCTCCAATTTGAACTTTCTTCCATCCCTACTGCCCTCCAGCTCCTCTTGTGACAGGCCTGTGGATGACAAATCTGCTCCCTCCTCTGGAAGGAACCCCCATTACTGGAAGTAATTTGTCTTCCTGCCCCACAGACAGCAGGCCAAGGTCTTCTTTTAGACCCTGGTCCAAAGCATCCTCCTCAACCAGCTGTTCTTTAGCCTCACCCTCCTCTGGGGTCAAATTCAATGCAGCATGGGTTTCTGACCAGGCTCTCAGAGTCTTTTGCATCTCCACCTTCCTGGTGGTGCTCTTTACGAAAACCCAAAATCCTTTCAGAAATCCTTGAGCCGAGCCACAGTGTAACCCTCAATGTTGACCTCCTCAAACTCCATTTTTTCAGATGCAGATGCAGAATCTACAATCAGAGACATGATTTAGAGTAAAAAGCAAACTTGCCAATCAGGGAGAATTGAAAAACTTAAAAATGCCAACAGAAGAGATTAGGAAAAAACGGCAATAGGAATCAGAGACAATGATTCAAATTGGTCCAGATGTGGGTAGTAATGTACTGTAGGATACTGCACAAACACAACTCCTATCCTCACCACTGATCACCTATGTTAGAAGTTAAGGTTTCTGGTTGGCAGAGTGTGTACCCTGTCCAAGCAGGAGCCACAATACTAGTTAGGGTAGGTCAGATACACAACCTAAATTAACCTATGCTCACCCTCTGGTAGCTTGGCACAGAGCAGTCAGGTCTAACTTAAGAGGCAAAGTGTAAAGTATATGTGCACACCGTAAAAATACCACAAAAAGACTCCACACCAGTTTAGAAAAATAGAAAATATCTATCTAAGTAAAACAAGACCAAAATGACAAAAACCCAATCAGTAGAAGTCGACATACGATTCTTTAAAGATTGAATCCAAAAGCAGTGCTTAGAAGTCAATAGCGATAAAAGGTTACTTGAGGTCGCACCAGACTGGGGTAAATCCAAAGTTCATGCTGACCCCAAAGGAGGGCGGCTGCCCACAGGACCCAGACAGGGCCCACTCAAAAAGCACCTTGTATTGAGTAAGAGTCGGTGTCAAGGACTCGATGTGTTGGTTCTGATTCATACATTCATGTCGATGCATCGGGGTTGAGCCTCACAGTCAGTGTCGAAAGATCAGCGCTGCGCCGAACATTGCAGCGGCGTCTTCAGATCGACGCTGTATCATTGTCAAACCCTGCAGTTAGGACCCTCTTATCGTAGATTCAGTACTGCGTCAGCAGGCACAGCATCGGTTTCAATCGGCGCAAAGGGGTCATCACTGCATCGATTTTTGCAGAAAGAAAACAGCCGCAGAACCCACTTCTGAGGCCCATGACTGGAGGGGGCACTTCAGGCAAGGTTAGGACTCAAAGATGCCAAAGTCCAGCTGCACCAGGAGAGTTACAAGAAATTCTTTGGAACCCTGAGCTCCTCCTTTCCAATCTACCTCAGGGAGTGCCATCAGCCTGGTGATGGGCCATCAGGATGCAAATGTCACAACCCTTCTCCCTTTGTGTGCAGAGATATACAGAAGCACAGAATGGTTAAAGTAAGAAAAGGGCAACTTTCTAAAAGTGGCATTTTCAGACTTACCATTTAAAATCCGACTGCACCATCAGTTGTGATTTTAAATTGTGAGTTCAGAGACACCAAACTCCAAATCGCAATCTTTTTCCAGTTGGAAATTACACTTGAAAGATGTTTTAAGGCAATCCCAATGTTAACCTATGGGAGAGATAGGCCTTGCAGTAGTGAAAAATGAAATTAGAAGTTTTTCAATACCAGGACATGTAAAACTCAAGACTACATGTCCTACCTTTTACATACACAGCACCCTGCCTGTAGGGCTGCCTAGACTACCTTAGGGGTGACTTATATGCAATAAAAGGGAAGGTTTGGACCTGTCAAGTGGGTTAACTTCCCAGGTCGAAATGGCAGTCTAAAACCGCACACACAGCTCTGCAATGGTAGGCCTGATACATGTTTAAAGGACCACTGAAGTTGGGGCACAGTCGGTGCTGTAGGCCCACTAGTAGCATTTAATTTACAGGCCCTGGGCGCAACTAGGGGACTTTACTAAGGACTTATAAGTAAATTAAATAAGGCAATTGAGGATAAGCCATTGTTACCATGTTTTGAATACAGAGCATATGCACTTTAGTACTGGTCAGCAGTGGTATAGTGCCCAGTGTCCTAGAACAAACAAAAACGAATTTAGCAAAAAGGGGAAGAGGAAGGCAAAAACTTTGGAGGTGATCCTGCAGAAAGGGCTATTTCCAGCACAGAAATTCATGATTTTTAGCAGTGTTGACAGGCGATGGGCATTACCCTAGGGAATGTGGCCACTGTCTTGAGGTCCAGCTAATAGTGAACTCCCAGCACCTCGGTCTTCATATGAACTCATCTATGGACAGTTTCTTGACATCCAGTCAGCCTCGACACTCAGTCCATAATGAAAGGTGTTGTGAGCCACACTGTCAATCGTACCCAGCCTAAGAGTTATTTGTGTATAATCTGCTTAGCACATGCAGGAAAGAAGATACTTCTTAATCAGCTATTCAAGAGGAGCTGTAGAAAGGTTATTGAACAGAGGGCTCAGTGAGGAACCATGAGGTACTCTGCATTAAACCGGACTAGCTGAAGGAGGTAAAAGAACGGTTCATCTGCAGTCTAAAAATTGACCTAGTGCAGGTAATGACCTGGCATCTCACGTCAACTCCTACCAAGCATTGGTGTCTGCAGAAAGATTTTCAGGGGGTGGCATAGTTTACAAAAATTCAAGATTGCCCTGCCGGTATTATTTAGGCAGCGCCATCTTGAAATTTGTTTGAAGCACAAGTAAACAATCCAGGATCAGGGGAGGGGGAGTCGGCAAGCAACCCCCTTGACCCCCCTTGCAGACGAAGGCCCACGCTACCAAGCACTGTGGTAAGACACACAGTGCCAAAGGCTTCAGAGAGGTCTAGGAGGATAAGGGCAGCAACACCGCCTTTATCCAAGATCATCTGTAGTTAATTTTGGATGGTGGCCAGTGCCACACCAGGACCACGAGAGGCATGAAAACCAGCTTGTGCTGTGTTGAGAAAGGAGTTTGCAGTGATAAACTTCATTGACTAAAGTTTGTCAACCTTCTCTCTCAACTTCCCACGTAAGTGTATTAGTGACATAGGGAAGTAATTACTCACATCTGAAAGGTCAAAGATAGACTTATTCAAAAGACTCTTTTCCAGTCTGCAGGAAGAAAGAAGCAAATAATTCACCAATCTGGTTACTGGTGGAGCCATGAAAGTCCTTCCTAAATAAAATTTTAAACTGCACAGGGATCACTCAGAGAGCCTGTCTTATTGGCACTCACAATATTAGCCACCTCCTTAGGAGAAACATGACTGAATTCAGAGTCTGTGCATGAAATAGGGTCACATCGCTCTCTGCATGGGGGCTGAAGATGCTTCCCTGGAGGAGCTTTGATAAATGGAGCCTGGGAGGGAGCAGTTTGTTGTTGAGGATTACTAGACTTGAGAATTCTCTGAAGGTTTCACATATTCCGCACATTACTGTTAATCAGCAGTTTGTGAGCCATAGCGCCCCGACGGAGCTTGCTTGCCTGACCTAAGATTTATAGGTTCTGAGAGCACTCTTGTAAACCATTTTAGCGTCAGGAGGATACTCACTGCACGAGTTTCTGTCATGAAATGTACAGGCTCATTTAGTGGCAGACAAGGGTGGGGCATACTCCAGAGCCGATGGTCTTCTCTGGCAATACGAATTGGCTCGCATCGGAGTTCTCTTATGTAGCTGAAATTCACAAATTGCAATTAGCATTGTAAGTTTCGGCATCCTCCCCTAATCTACATTGAGAGGCTTCTAACATTAATCAGGTTGCACTTAGGTTGAAGAAGGGTGTAGGAAGACGTGGGCTGGGAGGGGAATGTCTCAAATGTCAAAAACAATAATAAGACAGAGTGGTCAGACTAGAATACTGGTTGAGTCACAAGATCAATTACAAACTAAGTCAACAGATGATTAATAGAGCTTAGGCGATAGTTGTTTGAAACTGAGCGCATCTCAAGCTGACAATTATTGGAGGCCGAGGAAGCCAGCTGAGCCAAAATCCCTAAAGCAGCAGTTTTTAAACTGGAGTCTGGGACGTCTACTTAGGGATCTGCAACTGTTTAGTAATTAAAAAATATTAACACGTTAATAAGGCATATATACACACAAGAATGCAAAATTGAAAACGATTAATGGTCTCAATTGAAGCACTAGTCTGCACTGACAATAAGAGCATGCATAAAGCAAAACAGACAACATGATATGCTAGAGCCTAGCATCTTGCTTCATCTTGTAGAAATACAATTAAAACCTGAAAAGCTCATTACTGACACTCCTTACCCGCAGGGCTTGTTCGACACAATGACTCAAATATATTAAAATAATCAGTGGTGCTGGAACAATTTTCAGAATGGAGGTGCTGCCGTCAATGTTACCTCACTGAAATCAAAGGGCATCACACAAAGAAAAATGGTGCAAATGAGCCACGGCCATTCAACAGGAGCATGGTAAGGGTATGGCACGTAGCTGGTGCAGCATTCTGGAGCACAGTGTTGCAAATACATTACGAAAGAATGATATGGTAGCACACTGTAATGTACAGACAGAACATTTTCAATTAAATATCCATTAAATTTGCACAGATACACAGTTGTTTAGGCAAAACTATGTAATGTTAAAAATACTAAGATAGGGTGCCTTGAGGCACCACTACACCAGATTTTTTTTTAAGTTGCTTGTTTGAATTTGGGGGGATTTGTTGGGGGTCCGGGGCCTTTTTGTTCTGTTCGGACAATTCTTAATTTTTATGTTCAAGCATGGTGCACTTGTGTTGGATGCCCATACCTGAATAGCAGCCATCTTGCGTGGCCCACTATTTCGGAGCGGTTAGCACTCCAGACACATTTCCTCCTGCTCCCAACCTGTATTTAAGTGGTGTGGACGTGCCGCTGGAGTGCCAAAGGTAAGCTTGTCTGCGCCCATCCGCACCTGGGCACGCCCAGAGGCCAGAAATGCTGCCCCTCTAACATTCAGCAAAGATTTCTTCTCTGCAAGCCAGCTCAAGTAGTTTCACCCTGTCTGTCCAGAGGTCTGTTTGCCTTCTTAAGACCTGTGCAGATTCTTATGAAATGTAACCATTTAAACTTTTTGATCCCTACTACTCACTATTCCCATACTCCCCCCTTGGAAAGATAATGCATTGTCTCCTAGGGTCTCTAAGGAAAAGGCCATAGGCCCATGCAATGTTAACAGTTGCGGCCATCGTGGCTCGCAGGTGGTGGCTGGGCGGGGGGTAGCAGTGGTAAGAGGGGTTGCAAGGGGTTGCAAATTAAAAAATAACGTACCTTTAGGCCGGGTCCCGCGTCTTCTCTGCTCCTGCTCTCCTGCTTCCGCCGGGAACAGGAAGCAGGCAGCCAGGCTCCCTCCCCATTGCCAATCAAAACGCTGCAATGCAGCGTTGAGATTTGTCTGAGCGCCGTGACACAGCGCTGAGTAAGGGGCTGGAGGGGTGGGCATGTTCTCCATGCAAGCTGTAATGCAGCCTGCATGGAGAAGGGGAAAGTGAGCATTACTGGTTTGTGTGGCCCGAGAGGGCTGAACAAGCGTTCATTGAGCACTCAGGAGTGGGCAAACCACTCCTGCCCTTCTCCATAAGCAAAGCAGAGAAGCCCCGCACACCCACCCACCCACACTGAGAGAAAGCAGTGGGGCGATGCTCCTCCGCCAAAGCGGAGGAGGTGTCCCTGAATGCTAAAGGCACTAATTTTTCCTGTTACAACATCAATTGCCAGTCTTCTGCTGAAAACCTCAACTTCACGTTTATAACTTTCTAATTTATAATGCTCTAGACGCATTGTTCCTCACTGAAACATGGCTCCATGATGTCTCTGCACCTGAAATCATTGCTGCTCTCCCCTCTAATTACTGCATGGTCAGGTGTGACCGTGCGGACAAGAAAGGAAGTGGCATTGCTATTATATTTAAAGAGAACTATTATGTATGATACAAGATCTTCCTATCCCTGATTGAGAAGCTTCATTCTTCTGCATTTGTCTCTCACACAGCTTTAATTTATCTGGCGCTTTGATGTAACGCCCTCCAGGCTATGCGGGCAACTGGTGCTGTATGATACCAAACATTATATCTCCTTATAATCTCAAATGTGCCAACTTTATTGTGCTAGGGAATCTAAACATACACTTGGAGAATCCCAAATTGTAGCTTTGGGTCCTCCTTCATAGAGGACCTTAAAGTCATGAACCTCTATTTAATTAACAAAGTCCATACCATAAGACCGGACATCTACTTGACCCATTATTTTCTAATCTTAAAGGTCAAGCAACTGATTGTCCGAGCACGCTATTCTGGTTGGACCATGGTGCTATTCCCTTTATCCAGCCCTCTGCTGTCATTTCAAAGTCTTTCACTCTGTCCGGAATGTGGTCTAAGTTTGACTTTTTCCTACCCTCAACTCCCAACTCTTAGACACTTTACCCAGTCAAGCTCAGTCCATGGATCTTGATCAACCTAAGGTTGATGCCTGGATTCGGGACTCCCTTGATCTGGCCTTGCATGTCAAATCCACCACCTCAGCTAGACTACACCTGCCTGCCCCCTAGTTTAATGAGATCCACTGAGAGGAAAAAAGTGGAGCAAACTTCTGGAAAGTTGCTGGAGGAAATCTTCCATGGGGAAGAGAAGCTTAAGTATAGAACAGCACTGAAAGATTATTATACTCCATGCAGAGCTGCTCATGCTGTATTCTACTTCGATAAACTATCAAAAAAGCACAACCATGAGATAAAGCTCAGTGGTTTTCTCAGGAATTAAAGCAATTTAAAAGAGAATGTAAAAAATGGAGTCAACTATGATGATGCAAGCCAACAGATATATAAAGCCTCCCTTAAAAAATATCAGCATGTTATCAGCAGAGCCCGGATGAACGACTTTGCTGAGAGTATTAAGCAATCAAATCTCTAAAGTACCATACACTTTTCTTGCAGTCTTGCAATGGTTAAAGAAAATCCTTTGGATGCTCCCTTTTCCGGATCAAAGGACAGTTATCCAGGCCTTGATTTGGACAAACACATTCAGTTTAAAGCCCTATTCTATGTGCATAAACCTAGGTCAAATGTTGGTCCTCTCTACCTACAACAGCTTGTGGAACATTACCTCCCTAATCGCTCGCTTCGTTTGAACATTCAACACCTCTGTAAGATTCCCAGAGTCAAAAAAGCCTGCATGGGTGGTCACTCACTTAGGCCTCAAGCTTTGCAACACACTTCCTGATTCACTAAGAAGCTGCCATTCTCCAACCATCTTTCGCAAAAACCTCTAAACTTGGATGTTTTGATTCTGTTTTCTTTCTCTGGCTAGTTCCCTCCTTTTGTCCAACACTGGGAAATCATTTTGGGTAATATACAAGACTTTTATAATAATAATAAAGCATGAAAGATAAACTGAGGAAATTGGGTTTCAGGGAATATGTGTAATTTACACACCACCAAGTTAAGTGTCTTGATTTGTTTTTATCCTATTAAAATCTTTGTTTCCATCACACTTCAGTTCATTTACAGATATTTAAATTTTGTTGTGTGTTAAAAAATGTCATCCTACAGGTTTTTTTTTCACACTCCCTGTACCCCTGCAAGATTGTCAGATACTTCAGTTTACAAAAACCTCTCAATTTGCAGTCAGAAAAAAAAGTAAACACCAATCTCCATGCTAAAAGAATAAGCACCAAATTGTCCTAACATGTGACCTTTACCTTTGAACGCACAGGAAATGAACCAAGATAAAATGGCATCTTTATTGCTAATTCACATTTTAAACCTCAGTAAGGTTATTTTTTGGGGGGAGAGGGGTGTTACAGTACCTCAAACCTACTTTCTGCACCTGTGAAAATAGATAAGCTCTGGGTTAAAACCTGTTTAACTCATGCACATCTTCAATCAGTAACTAAAGGATCATTTGAGAAAGCTCAAGCATAGCTACTGAATACACTTTATCAAAAAAAATATGTTGTAGAAATAGCAACCAGCAGTACTGTGGCTGATAAATACGTCGGGCCTCATTTACAAGTCCATTGCGCCGCCAGTGTTTCACTTTTTTTGACTCACTGGTAGCGCAATGGGTTTGCCCATAGTTACAAGGCCACGTAAAGTCACCCTGCATGACTTTTCATTGCCTTGTAAATATGGGCACTTTTCATGCATTACTCTGCGTGAAAGAGGCATTCCATGGATGTTGCTGTGGGTGTTCATTTGCAACATCCATGGAACCTGACACATTCCCAGATTTACAACGTTTTGTAAAGCTGGGAATGCATTAGGAGTGGCACAGCTTTTTTTCTCTCTCTTTTTCTTTTCTATATCTCCTTCTCTATTTTGTTTGATGTTTAGCTATTCTATAGGGAGTTTAAAATCATCTTTTGATTATTTTGTCATGAATATCAGTGGTGTTTTTATCTAATGATATGATCAAATATAGCGTTCAATTGATTACTTTTTGTTTATGATGTATGGAATCTGTTTTTAAATAACTGTGATGATTATATTCTTATTTTTGAACTGCTGCATTCTGAAGCATGCATAGAAAGAGGAAAATGCCTTAAATGATTGTTTTTGTGCAGGAAGGTGTCCCAAGGGTGTCTGTGTTGGTGCATGACTGCTGTTTGTGTACCGGAGCAGGGGAGACGGAGAAGAATGCACTGTAACTTGTTGATACGGCTCATTCCGGCTCTGCAGCATAATAGGAGGGCTTGCTGCACTGCCATGCGCCAAATATAGTAAATAAGGCCCTTTGATATTAAATCTACTTGGTGCTTGGAGGAATATGTATCCCTTAATTTTCTCCCCAAAAATTATTGCAGTTGTCAATGCCAAGTGGGCTTTTCCCTTTAAGGCAGTCATGACAAATGGCCAGGCCGGGGATACATTATTCTTTGGACCTGATAAATACTGATACACTCAGGATTGAAATTAATTGTGGCTGATAACTCAAATCAAACGTTTTCTCAAATGGGGAACAACGTGTGAATTTTGATGACTTTCATATTTGATGCTTCTTACACATATGTAATACACAATTCAATTCAGAACTTCATGATGGAAAACTCGGGTAGCAGTTCCACTACAAGTTTTAATGTGTATTTTGTCCTTGGGTCAAGTAGGCCCAAACCCCTGCAGCACAAACCCTTTGGCTGCCAGTTTGCAGTAACACATGGGCCAGGGAAGGGCACTGTCTCCAATTAAGGTAATATTTTTGGCCATATGTTAATGGTGTTCAAACTTGTATTAATGGTTCATTCATTGAAAGCCTTTATTATTAGGGTGAGCACTCTAAGTAAATGTTATGAGCTCTGACTGCACTTCTAACAGTGGTTCCAGTATAAAAATGTGTACACCCGTTTCCAAAGTTTAGCAATATGAGGCTATGTATAATGCTCTGAGAATGCTCTCTTATTTGATGCAACTATTTGCAGAAGCTTAAAAGCAAGATTTTTTTTGAGAACCTTTATTATCACTTCACAGAAATACAAGCATGGGCCTACAACCCTTCCGGCCGGCCGCTAGTCTATTCGGAAATTCAGCAAAGCAATACAGAAAAATACAGCAACCCGTAATTCGGGGTCAGATACGTTTCCAGGATATAACTCGTATTCAAGCATACAGCGCGATAACCAGGATTCAATAGGGTTCATTTTACAGTGAAGAAAAATAAAAAGGAAAAAATAGCAGGATAATTGCCATACGGTCATACATGGTCCTACAATAGCAACATGAAACAGAAATCTGCAAAGCGTGCGAACAACCTTAAAGACATGGGGGCAAGGCATACGAGTCTGGATAAATGTAAACAACACATACAGGACGTGTCAAACTGCACCCCATGTCAAGGCAGGTTTCTCAACGGAGAGTCACCAGAAGGCTAAAAACCGCCGCTCCCTGGGGGCCACACGCTGACACCGGGAAAAGTCGTTAGTGTGCCCGGATACAACACCGGAGTGGGGGCCAAGTATCATGCACACCCCTCGACCCAGCTGTATCGCACTCCCAACATGGGTCTCCGCAAGTTGGGCTGGGTCGGCACTGTCGCCATCGGCCAGCAGGTCGTCAGTTCCCTCCGGCCGACTCCTCACCAGAGGCCGCTGTTGTTACAGTCGCGGCCGGCCACTCTTCGCACTCGAGGCCCCGGTCCCAGCTCCGTGAAGGCCGCAAAACATTCGGGGACATTTCAACGGGTCCGCAGCAAGCAGAAGCCTCAGGAGCAAACGGTAAGTGAAGACTGTCCTTCGCCTACATAAATATGCCGTTACGGCCCAGGATAAGTGCCAGGATGTATGCGCGGGGTGAGAAGGCTCACGGAGCCGAGCGTTTACGCAGCCATCTCGGTCGCCATCTTGGCTCCTCCCCCCTTGAAAGCAAGATTGACCATTCTTTGCTTTCAAAATAAAATTTTCATAAAAAAATGAAAGCAGGAACATTGTTTTTAGCTAAACTACTGTTTAGTTACCATTTCTTTGCAGCATAATTTAGTAACATGTGTTGTTGTCATGCTAGTGTTTCCCAAAAATACTCATAATGGAAAATCAGTGTAAGCAGCTTCAATAAGATTATGGGAAACAAAATTAAACAAGCACTGGCAAAGAAAGTAGGTCTGGAATTGGTGGTCAGCTTTTTAGTTTTGTCAATGTGTGAATTGTTTGGGCATGGTTTTTGTAAAACCTTTCTGGTGTGGGAGCTGCCAGGCCCTCGCCATTATAACAAATATTGGCAAAAGCAAAAATTGTTGTTGGTCTCAAAAAGCAGACACTGCCACAGTAGTTACTGGCACTGAACACAACTACTTTGTGTGCCAATATGCTCCTTGTGAAAGAGCAGAATGCCGTCACTCACAGTGAAGTCAGCCGATACAGAGAGAGAAAGCCAGAATTTTAGTAAATGCTAAAGGTCTTGGTCACGCCAGACCAAATTAGGATCCCAATTATTAAAGAAAGTCTTAAAAGTGCACCCATGATATATGTCCTTGCACTAAGTGCAACTATACGGTTTTCGCTAATTCCCAAGAATGTACAGAAGTAGGACAAGAAATAGTACTCCTAAAACATATCTGTGAACTGCATTTAAGCATGTGCAACATTCATGTGTAGATTTTTTCATGCAAAATCTGAGTGTTTGCAAGTTCACTTTCCCTCCAACTGCTTTTTTCCCAACTTTGGAAGAAGGTTTACATCTGTCATTGTCAGGAGTGAATTTCCAACATTTCTCAGTATGGAAAAACGTAAGAGAAGAGTTGTTGAAAACCCTTAAAACATGCAAGTTAGTAGGTTTGCAGAGACTCAAAAGGGCATTCTAGCCCTGGTACTATTGCTTACCACTACCTGCAGCCCCAGTATGTAGATGTGCAGAAACGTGGCAACATAAGGGAATTGCAAGTATTCAAACATTACTATGGTATGAGCCCTGGCATAATCAGAGAGGCTATATCAGAGCTTTTATATAATGAGATTGCTGCCATAATTTGTCGTCGCACTACATGGCACCAAAGGGACAAGTGGATTTTGTTACAGGACAAGTAGATTTATGAAGCCACCTGTCCCAGAGACAAGTAGATATTTTATTAATTTCCACACCCCTGCCTGGGATGCATTTAAATTTAGACTGAGTGGTCAGATTCTGAGCTATGCTATTGACAGAGAGGGTACGATACACTCACAGAATGACGAGGTCTTTATGCAACTTGCAAGTTTAGAATATTGCCACATCCAAGCTATTTAAAAAAAAGACCCCACTGAAGCAGTAATGCTTGAATGGCCCTCAACAGTCAAAGCTACAATCTGGCATACACATCATGATAAAATGCCTAGGAAATTCAAAGCAAATATGGATATGGCGAGTCAGTAGAAACAATTCTTGCTGCTAGGGCAAAGAAAAATATCACAAGCAGTTATGTTGAGAAAATGAAGGATTCACAGGGGGACCGTGCTATTAGGGCTGAAGAAATCATTGAGGTATTTCAATATTTCTAATATCTCGCGTCTGAAAACATGAATACATGTCTTATATCAATAGATTTAGAGGAGCTTCTGATGGAAGATAGGGAATACCTTACTTCTTCAATATCTAGTGAAGAAATTGAAAGAATGAAATGCCAGTGGTAGCATTACCAACTAGAAAGGCAACCAGTGAAGATGAAATCACACACAGAATTAATAAAATAATTGTACATACCCTGATGCCTTTTCATTAATTTTATTTTTAAATAACTCAACAAGGCCATGTTAAGACTGATTCTTTCTCACAAACAATTGTGATATCGCTTCTTTAAAAAAAAAATCAAACTCCCACGTGGCTCGGGCTCCTAAAAGCCAATCTCACTGATTATTTCCTATGCTAAAATATATTCAAAGGTCTTGGCCACACGGGTGAGCGGAGTCATCCCAAAATTGGTCTGACCATTGCAACATGATTTTATAATACCAAGAGGTACGTCACATCACGTTAAACAATCAACCGCTCTTTTTAATGTAGCCAGGAATTTAGGGGACCAATGGTAATAATTCTACTTGATATCGATAAGTATTTGATAGATTACATGGACATATCTTTGGCTAGCCCTGGCCAAAATGGACCTAGGTGGTACTTTGGTTGCTGTTACTGAGCTATTGTATCAACCACCAATGGCTAGAATACACATGATGAACCACCTTTTTGATCAGCTAACTATAAGTAAGGGTACTGGCACTAATACCCTGCTCTCCACTCCTCTTTGTATTATACTTAGAACCATACCTATGTACACATATAAATGCAACTGCAATTAACCCAATAATCTTCAATGATGTGATTACAAATGCTTTAGCCTATGCAGACGATGTGTCAGTCATTACGTCCAATCCAGACAATGCCATACTTGAAATAGAGAACCAGGTTATGATGTTTGGGGCTATTACAGGCTACTACCTAAATAAGCTAAAAAATCAAATACTTGCATACTTTATTTGAATGGTCATGAAAAAAGATTCGCGCAATACAGATACAGTCACATATCTAGGAGTCATATTTCATGTAGATAAAAATAAAAGTATGAATACAAATTATTGCACCATGCCGGAGAAGGTTAAAAAGGATCTTAAAATGTGGAATTATTTGTATCTCATCCCTAAAAGGTTGTGTTAATCTGATAGAAATTATAATTTTCTCCAAAATGTTTAGATTTATTAAGATGAATTCCACTCTCTGTCTCCTATTTTTAGCTCAATAAGATTGACTTGTATCTCTCATGTTTTATGTGGGAGAATAAAAGACTGAGAAGAACTCTAAAATCACTAAACTATATAAAGCTACCTAAATAGAGAGAATTATGTAGGCCTTCCCAAAATGAAATGTTATTATCTCCAACCGCTTATCCACTCCTTGAAGAGGTGGGACATCACCGTCTTCAACTATGCGGACGATCTGCAAATTATCTTCCCCCTCAACACTCCCAATGCAGCTCTCGATTTTCAAGCGGTTATGTTACACATCCAGCAATGGATGAATCATAACCAGCTCAAGCTGAACCCGGGGAAAACAGAGCTAATCCTCCCGGGTAACAGCCCCATTCACTGGGGCCCACAGTTTTGGCCGGTGGAGCTTGGCTCCCCGCCTGTTCCGGCTAAGTCAGCAAAAAGTCTTGGGGTTATCATTGACACAGAGCTCTCCCTTAAGCCCCAGGTGGGTGCCACTGTGTCATCATGTATGTTCCAGGTAAGAAAAATCAGGAAAGTCGCCCACCTCCTTACATCTGAGGCTCTGATACAAGTCCTGATCGCCCTGGTGCTTTCCCGCCTGGACTTCACAAATTCCCTGTACTTTGGCCTGCCTAAATTCCTTCTCCACAGGCTCCAAATTGTGCAGAACCAGGCGGCTAGACTGGCTTATAAAATCCCGAAGTGGCAGTCTGCGAAACCGTTACTTCGCAAACTCCACTGGCTGCCGGTTGAACAGAGGGCTGCCTTTAAGATCGGCTGCCTGACATTTAAAGCTATGTCCGGGACTTCTCCCGTCTTCCTTAAAACCCTGATTTCCCTCTATTGTCCGGCACGCAACCTACGGTCTTCTTATCGTCAGCTTTTAGTCGCTCCCCCAATCAAGCTCAAAAAATTTGGCGGCCGTAGATTTGCTCACTAGGCCCCTAAACTCTGAAACCCGCTGTCCCCCCTGCTTAAATCTTCTAACTCCCTTCTTGAATTCTGAAAACTCCTGAAAACTAGTCTTTTCACACAGTCTGGCTAGACTCCCTCCTTCGCACCTCTCAGCACCCAATCAGCGCCAGGAAACTTATGGTGTCAGAGCGCTATAGAAATCCCCCTTAAGATAAGATAAGTTATCATTCAGCAATGATAATAAAGATGAGCAATTTTTATCAATCCTGATTTTATAAGCCTTTCAGCTGTAGTTGGTTTGCCCTAGATTTACCATGTAATATTGGGTATTAGGGAAACAGTTTTTTAATAAAAATCTATGACTCTAGTAACTACAAAAAATATGGTTCAAGGTAATCAACACTGTAATTTTACTGTGGAAGCAGTGGGCACGTCTTTTTCACTTAACCACATAGAATTTTTTTTAACTCCTGTCTCCTCCATGTCTACCTGGAATCTTTCATGATGAATATTGCAAGAGATGGCAAGTGGCAGGTATTATTCAAGTCGGCCAGTTACTGAAACCAATTCATCTATCACTTTCACACAGTTACAAGCATAATTAACTATCTAATCATAATCATTTTTTAAATTTTTACAGAACAGCCATTTTCTATTGAAACTACATCATACTCAAATTAATCTTGAACAAATCACTTTACTTCAGGTAATATCTCAAGAATCCCCACAGAGGATCAGAGCATTATATTTGATCTTCTGCTATAGATCGGAGGAAGTTCTTCTCCAACAGACTAACCACTGGAAAATACAACTTAATCTTGGTTGCAAGTTAGTTTGCTGCCAAAAATGTTTGCAATATCGGCATACATTATTTCTATTATCTAAACTCAGGGGCAGATTTACAAGAACTGTCGCATCTCTGCATATTAGCAGAGATGCGTCAGCTAAATTGCGTGACAGAAAAAACCCTTGCGCCACCATGGATGTGTCACATTTACAATACGGCGCACAGTGGCGCAAGGATAGACAGATGCGTGATGTATCTTTTGGCGGAAAGGCAGTGTGTTGCTGGAGTTGTGTCGTAAGCATGACACAACTCCAGCAATGGTCAGGAATGCCTATTCCCATAATATTGCATCTCTCCTTACGCCTGCTGCAAGCAGGAGCAAGGTTTTGACGCAGTAGCGTCGTAAAAGTGACTCCATGAAATCTTGTAGATTTCACTGCATCCCTTTTACGAGTCTTCCTTGCGACGGAATGTCCACCCTGTATACATTATACCTGACACCTGCATATTGATAATAAAAGTGTTACTGTTGTTTTAGCACTAGTGCTTGTTTAAGGTATCAACATTTCCTCTTGCACTTGCTTTGCAATTACACTTTCTACAGCTTTTAGTTTGTGATTACTCCCAGCACAACCCAGGAAAATAATAAAAGTAGCACGTGTAAATGTATCACAAACAACAATTGTGCACATTATTGCCGATTTTGCACAGAGGAAGTGGAGGCTAAAACAAGCTTGTGACATCTTGTGTGCAAATGCGCAAAACCTATGATGACTGATAAAATCAAATTTAAACGAGGGATGCTTTTGTATTGAAAACTTTCAATTCAAATAAAGACTACTAAATACTCAACTAAAATCTGCAAGACTCAAAACCCTCAAGTAGAAGTGTTTAGATTGAATAATGTATGACTTCTCTGCCATTAATAAGGTCACCAAATGTGTGCAGCCAACCAAGACCGCTGCAATAAACTCAATTTATTTTGTTATTGATAAAATAAACACCATTAGAGATTTGATTGCAATGAGCCGAGATATTGCTACCAAGGACACAGAGAGTAACTATAACCAGTTCTGCTTAATTTAACTATGTTTAAGCCTTTCGAACATGATGTCCTATGGAAACACATGAATAAGATCAAATCTGAATCTCCTAATGATATTTGTCCCAATGAGAACATGAAATGGGCTGCCTCATTATTTCAGATCCTCTGTTTTCAGTACTAAACTCTGCTCGTGCCTCTGGTGTGGTCCTTGAAAATTATAAAAAGGCAGTTGTACCCTCTTTAAAAATAAGTTAAGGAGGACACGGCAA
Source organism: Lissotriton helveticus (assembly GCF_964261635.1). Taxonomy (NCBI): domain Eukaryota; kingdom Metazoa; phylum Chordata; class Amphibia; order Caudata; family Salamandridae; genus Lissotriton; species Lissotriton helveticus. The sequence continues at coordinate 970,272,843 of NC_136072.1, forward strand.
TTAAAAAAAAAATGCGCCTTATTTCCCTACTGCCATATTGTTCTAAAACCCTGGAAGGGCACGTGGCACCTGCACCATACTAATTACTTAAATCCATTACAAGCTGTTCATAACTGACAATCTGAGCGGACCTCGATATAGGCTTAACAATGACCCTAATATAATTTATTAGATTTATCTGCAGTATTTGACACGGTGGACCATAACATTCTGCTACAATAGGTCAAAGCTGCAGGTATTGTGGGGGCTCCCATGTCGTGGTTTGAGTCATTGGTGAAAAACGGGATGCAAGTGGTACAACTGTTCCCTTACATGGGGAACAGGATAGAGATTAAATAAGGAGTCCCACAAGTTTCTGCCTTATCCCTCACTTTTTATTAGTTTGGCTTGACAGCGCCGCTGTCGCCAGACAATTATGTCGGAATCATCAGGAGAGCAGCTTTCAGTTCCCCCCCATGTTGGGAGCTAGGAGTACATGTTTTGATTGGGCAGAAGTTGTGGACTTCCACTAAAATGTGCTTTCCCTCCACACATTTGTGCTCATTTTGTTCATTTATTAAGTTGTCTGAGCTTGAACATTCAGGGACATACATGACATTCTAATGCTACTGAAGAGTCTTAAATAATTAGTTAGTTTATGGTGTTTTCCTCTGGCAGCAGCACAGATGGGAAGAGGGAAATCATTAACCTACATGGATGTTTAGGACTGGCTTTACATTGTAACTGTCAACTTACCTTTTAACCTACACCAATATTATTCTACAGTTCTTTGTTCCCACACAAATATATATCCTTTCCCATGCTATCTACTTGTAATGTGTCACAGTACCATACAATATTCCTTTAAATCCATACCTATTGGCATTGCCAATGCTGGTTAATATACACATCAGACCTCTCATAAAACAGTTGGAAAAGAGTGGCTGTAGCATTCTTAACTATGCGGAGAGCTCTCAAATTTTACTGTGCCTGGACGATAACATCTTGATTCAACGTACCTTCTAGGATACCTAGGTTTTATCAGCAGATGCATGATTCGATTCTCAACCATCTGAAACTTGACGCAGATAAAACAGAAATAGTGGTCATGAAACAAATTCAGGGCTTTTCATGAACAGTATTGGCCTTATAGAATAGACCCTTGTAAGAAAAGGCCTATTTTTGTATGGTCACCCACATTTTTTCTGGAATGATGCTGCTGGTTTCTTGGCTCTGTGCACTGAAACGGCTAAATAGGCCACAGTGTATGTGCCCTGCCCCCTCAAACATATTGAAATTGGCTGTATTCCTGATTGGCATGTTTACTTACCTATAAACTCGAGCCATCCATTGGCGTGAGGATTGACACGGTGCCAAACTCGACAAAGGAACTATTTAAAATCGTAAATTTGCTTATGAAACCTGCCATGAAAAACTCGGGGATCTCGCCATCTGAATTTTGATGTAACATGATGGCAAACTACTTTCTATAAAAAGTTAATACCATCTATGCTACCTTGGCAGAGAATCCTGAGCATAATGACCAGGTCAATGGTACTTCCCAGAACTCCATGGTCACTGTTATTGGTCTCCCTCAGGACTGTATGGCCAAAAAGGAATGTGCAGCTGTCCCTGACGTCAGGAACGAAGATATTGAAGTCATTATGAAAATTGTAAAATCTGGCTCCCCGCTCCTCCTGTCATATTAATGAAAAGAGAAATTATAAGTTACCCTTTATTAATTGACATTTTCAATCTATCACTTAAGAGCGCCACTAGTCCGCCGTCCTGGAAACACGCTGTTGTAAGACCCCTATAAAAATAAGGCGTCACTAGATCCTGTTTCAACAGAAAATTATAGATGAATATTCCTACTTCAAGGCATGAGTAAAATAATGGGAAAATGTGTTGATAGATATCTTTCATTATTTCTGGAAAATAATAAATTATTACATCCCATATAAACAGAATTACGTCCAGGATGCAGTATGAAACTGCACTTCTAGGGCTATGAACACTCCCTAAGATCAGGAAATTAAGGAGCGGAGGATGATCTTTCTCCTATTTAGCCCCTACATTATGGAAGGCGCTACCTGTAACTTTAAGGATGAACAAAGAGGAGTTAAGCTTCAGGAAAGAGTTGAAGACTGTGTTATTCGCCTAAGTGCTTAAGTTTCTTTCTGAGTCTGGTTCAGGCGGCCTGGTGCCGGGAGGCCTAAATAGTGGCCAGGTATTTTAGAACTGGCAAGAATAGAATAGAATAGACCGTATATGGTATAAAAGTACCCTTGCCAGCAATTTAAATGTCATTACTGTACTGTAGCTAGCACATATTTAGCCACCACTAAAGTGACAAGGCAAAGGATTCTCCTAGACATTTCCCTGCAGCCTGGGTATGCAGATTTAAATCTACCAAATCTACCTGGAACAATAAAACGTTTGCAAGTCCTAAAAACGTATACATCACCCCTAAGGTCATCCCTAAATGTCCATTGGGCAGGGTGCATGGGATCTAAAAGGAAGTACATGCCCTGTGTAGTGTCTTGTGTACTCGAGAGCGCAGGACCCCTGTTGTCCCTAACTGACTCCAGAGTCTAGTGACGTAAGTGATTGGATATGGTCAGTAAAATTCATGACACAGTACGTTTCAGTTAACGGTTACACTCTAGAGAATAAAGACTTGTAATTCCAAGCTCCCTGTATGGTGTGATTTATTTACATACTATTGGGCCGGTGAGGATGCTACAACTGGCGACGAGATAGGGGATACGTAAACCCATCACCCCGAAGAGTCAAGAGTGCTCTCCCCGAGTGTTTGCCGAGGTCCAGAAAACTGCTCAAGCATGCCAAGTGTGCCACAGTCAAAGTGAAGAATCAACCGTTGGTGTATGTGGAGTCAAAGCACAACTCCAGCAGGTTCAAAACCTTTGAAGACAGTGAAGGCCCATCGAAAGTTTCATTTATCTTCGGGCAGAAAATTGCTAATACGACTGAGATAAGAAGTGTAACGCCACAACTTAACACTGAGCCGCCATTTATACAGTACAGTAACGTGAAAGGCAGTGACCGTGTGTGAAGGAAGGATGGAAATATGGCTAAGCACGCTTGGTAGTACGGTAAATTTATCCTTTTTATTGAGTACTAGCAGCCCGTCCCGACGTTGTCCGGGTATGAATTGCTGCCGGCTAGTAGTATATTGTTTTGTAGGATTTCGTTTTGATAGCATTTCTTATCTGTGACAGGCCTGTGAAACGCTCCGATTCACAGTGCACTGCTGATGGACTTAAGAGTGCGCGTTCAGTAGTGTGTGAACTCGAGTTTCCCTACTTTATTTTTCCTTACAATATTATATAGCGCAAACTCGACAACATGGCATGAGCACAATTCACATTGCAGAAGAACACATTCATTTGTGGTAGGCACGGGGATACAAAGCGATTTGCCTGGAATCACAGGATGTTGAGCTGATGCAGAGATTCGAACGTAGCTCCCCAGCTCTAAAGTTTGCAATTCTAGAAATTGTGGCGGGAGGTGTGTCTAAAAGTGTATGTCGGTGCTGGCCATCAATGAGAGAGACTTGTGCATTTTTCAAATCGGTGGTGAAAAAATATGAGTATGTTGCTGGAGATGTGGGCCTCCGTGCCACCAATATACTTACCGGGGGAGGGTAAACACCCATTATTTCGCAACTTTCTTTCCGCATACCATCACTCCGCATATTACGAAAGTACCATGACTCCGCAATGCCATTATAACGCATGGCATTACATTTTATATGTTTTTACCACGCATACATTTACAACGAAATTCGTTGTAAATGCATGAATGTTAAAGCATGTTTTTTTTTTGATGTTTGGATAAGGTAAGTATGGGTATAGGGGTATATGTTTTGGGGTACTGAGGTATATGTTTTGGGGTGTTTGGGTATTTTAAGGGTTCAGATATAATTTTGGGTTATGGGGTACAGGGGTAGTTTTAGGGTTTAGGGATAGGTACGGGTTTTGGGGTAAAGGTGTATTTTAGGGTTCAGGGCTAGGTTTGGGTTTTGGGGTATAGGGGTATTTTTAGGGTTCAGGGGTAGGTTTGGGTTTTGGGGTACAGGGGTATTTTAAGGGTTCAGGGCTAGGTTTGGGTTTTGGGGTACAGGGGTATTTTTAGGGTTCAGGGCTAGGTTTGGGTTTTGGAGTACAGGGGTATTTTAGGGTAGATTTGGGTTTTGGGGTACAGGGTGTATTTTAGGGTTCAGGGCTAGGTTTGGGTTTTGGGGTATAGGGGTATTTTTAGGGTTCAGGGGTAGGTTTGGGTTTTGGGGTACAGGGGTATTTTAAGGGTTCAGGGCTAGGTTTGGGTTTTGGGGTACAGGGGTATTTTTAGGGTTAAGGGCTAGGTTTGGGTTTTGGAGTACAGGGGTATTTTAGGGTAGATTTGGGTTTTGGGGTACAGGGTTATTTTTATGGTTCAGGGCTAGGTTTGGGTTTTGGGGTACAGGGGTATTTTTAGGGTTCTGGGGTAGGTTTGGGTTTTGGGGTACAGGGGTATTTTAAGGGTTCAGGGCTAGGTTTGGGTTTGGGGTACAGGGGTATTTTAGGGTTCAGGGGTAGGGTTGGGTTTTGGGGTACAGGGTTATTTTTAGGGTTCAGGGCTAGGTTTGGGTTTGGGGGTACAGGGGTATTTTTAGGGTTGAGGGGTATGTTTGGGTTTTGAGGTACAGGGTTATTTATATGGTTCAGGGCTAGGTGTGGATTTTGGGGGTACAGGGGTATTTTTAGGGTTTAGGGATAGGTTTGGGTTTTGGGGTACAGGGTATATTCATAGGGTTAAGATGGGTTAGTGTTTAAGGGTGTTGGGGTATTTTAAGGAGTAAGGGTGGCTTATGATTATGGGGTGCAGGGGTATTTAAAGGGAGCAGGGTGGACACCTGTAGCTGGAATGTACAGAACCTGGGAAGAAAAAACAATGAAATATTGGGCACAACGCTCGCTTTTTTTCCCCCGTATTCCCGCCCACGCCCGAGCACACGCCCACAGCACACGATATGAGACATGGCATGAAGGGCGGAACGTACCACACGCCCCCAGTGTTTGTCACGCCCCCAGCACACACCCACAGCACAACGCAGGAAAATAATAAAAGTAGCACGTGTAAATGTATCACAAACAACAATTGTGCACATTATTGCCGATTTTGCACAGAGGAAGTGGAGGCTAAAACAAGCTTGTGACATCTTGTGTGCAAATGCGCAAAACCTATGATGACTGATAAAATCAAATTTAAACGAGGGATGCTTTTGTATTGAAAACTTTCAATTCAAATAAAGACTACTAAATACTCAACTAAAATCTGCAAGACTCAAAACCCTCAAGTAGAAGTGTTTAGATTGAATAATGTATGACTTCTCTGCCATTAATAAGGTCACCAAATGTGTGCAGCCAACCAAGACCGCTGCAATAAACTCAATTTATTTTGTTATTGATAAAATAAACACCATTAGAGATTTGATTGCAATGAGCCGAGATATTGCTACCAAGGACACAGAGAGTAACTGTAACCAGTTCTGCTTAATTTAACTATGTTTAAGCCTTTCGATCATGATGTCCTATGGAAACACATGAATAAGATCAAATCTGAATCTCCTAATGATATTTGTCCCAATGAGAACATGAAATGGGCTGCCTCATTATTTCAGATCCTCTGTTTTCAGTACTAAACTCTGCTCGTGCCTCTGGTGTGGTCCTTGAAAATTATAAAAAGGCAGTTGTACCCTCTTTAAAAATAAGTTAAGGAGGACACGGCAATTAAAAAAAAAATGCGCCTTATTTCCCTACTGCCATATTGTTCTAAAACCCTGGAAGGGCACGTGGCACCTGCACCATACTAATTACTTAAATCCATTACAAGCTGTTCATAACTGACAATCTGAGCGGACCTTGATATAGGCTTAACAATGACCCTAATATAATTTATTAGATTTATCTGCAGTATTTGACACGGTGGACCATAACATTCTGCTACAATAGGTCAAAGCTGCAGGTATTGTGGGGGCTCCCATGTCGTGGTTTGAGTCATTGGTGAAAAACGGGATGCAAGTGGTACAACTGTTCCCTTACATGGGGAACAGGATAGAGATTAAATAAGGAGTCCCACAAGTTTCTGCCTTATCCCTCACTTTTTATTAGTTTGGCTTGACAGCGCCGCTGTCGCCAGACAATTATGTCGGAATCATCAGGAGAGCAGCTTTCAGTTCCCCCCCATGTTGGGAGCTAGGAGTACATGTTTTGATTGGGCAGAAGTTGTGGACTTCCACTAAAATGTGCTTTCCCTCCACACATTTGTGCTCATTTTGTTCATTTATTAAGTTGTCTGAGCTTGAACATTCAGGGACATACATGACATTCTAATGCTACTGAAGAGTCTTAAATAACTAGTTAGTTTATGGTGTTTTCCTCTGGCAGCAGCACAGATGGGAAGAGGGAAATCATTAACCTACATGGATGTTTAGGACTGGCTTTACATTGTAACTGTCAACTTACCTTTTAACCTACACCAATATTATTCTACAGTTCTTTGTTCCCACACAAATATATATCCTTTCCCATGCTATCTACTTGTAATGTGTCACAGTACCATACAATATTCCTTTAAATCCATACCTATTGGCATTGCCAATGCTGGTTAATATACACATCAGACCTCTCATAAAACAGTTGGAAAAGAGTGGCTGTAGCATTCTTAACTATGCGGAGAGCTCTCAAATTTTACTGTGCCTGGACGATAACATCTTGATTCAACGTACCTTCTAGGATACCTAGGTTTTATCAGCAGATGCATGATTCGATTCTCAACCATCTGAAACTTGACGCAGATAAAACAGAAATAGTGGTCATGAAACAAATTCAGGGCTTTTCATGAACAGTATTGGCCTTATAGAATAGACCCTTGTAAGAAAAGGCCTATTTTTGTATGGTCACCCACATTTTTTCTGGAATGATGCTGCTGGTTTCTTGGCTCTGTGCACTGAAACGGCTAAATAGGCCACAGTGTATGTGCCCTGCCCCCTCAAACATATTGAAATTGGCTGTATTCCTGATTGGCATGTTTACTTACCTATAAACTCGAGCCATCCATTGGCGTGAGGATTGACACGGTGCCAAACTCGACAAAGGAACTATTTAAAATCGTAAATTTGCTTATGAAACCTGCCATGAAAAACTCGGGGATCTCGCCATCTGAATTTTGATGTAACATGATGGCAAACTACTTTCTATAAAAAGTTAATACCATCTATGCTACCTTGGCAGAGAATCCTGAGCATAATGACCAGGTCAATGGTACTTCCCAGAACTCCATGGTCACTGTTATTGGTCTCCCTCAGGACTGTATGGCCAAAAAGGAATGTGCAGCTGTCCCTGACGTCAGGAACGAAGATATTGAAGTCATTATGAAAATTGTAAAATCTGGCTCCCCGCTCCTCCTGTCATATTAATGAAAAGAGAAATTATAAGTTACCCTTTATTAATTGACATTTTCAATCTATCACTTAAGAGCGCCACTAGTCCGCCGTCCTGGAAACACGCTGTTGTAAGACCCCTATAAAAATAAGGCGTCACTAGATCCTGTTTCAACAGAAAATTATAGATGAATATTCCTACTTCAAGGCATGAGTAAAATAATGGGAAAATGTGTTGATAGATATCTTTCATTATTTCTGGAAAATAATAAATTATTACATCCCATATAAACAGAATTACGTCCAGGATGCAGTATGAAACTGCACTTCTAGGGCTATGAACACTCCCTAAGATCAGGAAATTAAGGAGCGGAGGATGATCTTTCTCCTATTTAGCCCCTACATTATGGAAGGCGCTACCTGTAACTTTAAGGATGAACAAAGAGGAGTTAAGCTTCAGGAAAGAGTTGAAGACTGTGTTATTCGCCTAAGTGCTTAAGTTTCTTTCTGAGTCTGGTTCAGGCGGCCTGGTGCCGGGAGGCCTAAATAGTGGCCAGGTATTTTAGAACTGGCAAGAATAGAATAGAATAGACCGTATATGGTATAAAAGTACCCTTGCCAGCAATTTAAATGTCATTACTGTACTGTAGCTAGCACATATTTAGCCACCACTAAAGTGACAAGGCAAAGGATTCTCCTAGACATTTCCCTGCAGCCTGGGTATGCAGATTTAAATCTACCAAATCTACCTGGAACAATAAAACGTTTGCAAGTCCTAAAAACGTATACATCACCCCTAAGGTCATCCCTAAATGTCCATTGGGCAGGGTGCATGGGATCTAAAAGGAAGTACATGCCCTGTGTAGTGTCTTGTGTACTCGAGAGCGCAGGACCCCTGTTGTCCCTAACTGACTCCAGAGTCTAGTGACGTAAGTGATTGGATATGGTCAGTAAAATTCATGACACAGTACGTTTCAGTTAACGGTTACACTCTAGAGAATAAAGACTTGTAATTCCAAGCTCCCTGTATGGTGTGATTTATTTACATACTATTGGGCCGGTGAGGATGCTACAACTGGCGACGAGATAGGGGATACGTAAACCCATCACCCCGAAGAGTCAAGAGTGCTCTCCCCGAGTGTTTGCCGAGGTCCAGAAAACTGCTCAAGCATGCCAAGTGTGCCACAGTCAAAGTGAAGAATCAACCGTTGGTGTATGTGGAGTCAAAGCACAACTCCAGCAGGTTCAAAACCTTTGAAGACAGTGAAGGCCCATCGAAAGTTTCATTTATCTTCGGGCAGAAAATTGCTAATACGACTGAGATAAGAAGTGTAACGCCACAACTTAACACTGAGCCGCCATTTATACAGTACAGTAACGTGAAAGGCAGTGACCGTGTGTGAAGGAAGGATGGAAATATGGCTAAGCACGCTTGGTAGTACGGTAAATTTATCCTTTTTATTGAGTACTAGCAGCCCGTCCCGACGTTGTCCGGGTATGAATTGCTGCCGGCTAGTAGTATATTGTTTTGTAGGATTTCGTTTTGATAGCATTTCTTATCTGTGACAGGCCTGTGAAACGCTCCGATTCACAGTGCACTGCTGATGGACTTAAGAGTGCGCGTTCAGTAGTGTGTGAACTCGAGTTTCCCTACTTTATTTTTCCTTACAATATTATATAGCGCAAACTCGACAACATGGCATGAGCACAATTCACATTGCAGAAGAACACATTCATTTGTGGTAGGCACGGGGATACAAAGCGATTTGCCTGGAATCACAGGATGTTGAGCTGATGCAGAGATTCGAACGTAGCTCCCCAGCTCTAAAGTTTGCAATTCTAGAAATTGTGGCGGGAGGTGTGTCTAAAAGTGTATGTCGGTGCTGGCCATCAATGAGAGAGACTTGTGCATTTTTCAAATCGGTGGTGAAAAAATATGAGTATGTTGCTGGAGATGTGGGCCTCCGTGCCACCAATATACTTACCGGGGGAGGGTAAACACCCATTATTTCGCAACTTTCTTTCCGCATACCATCACTCCGCATATTACGAAAGTACCATGACTCCGCAATGCCATTATAACGCATGGCATTACATTTTATATGTTTTTACCACGCATACATTTACAACGAAATTCGTTGTAAATGCATGAATGTTAAAGCATGTTTTTTTTTTGATGTTTGGATAAGGTAAGTATGGGTATAGGGGTATATGTTTTGGGGTACTGAGGTATATGTTTTGGGGTGTTTGGGTATTTTAAGGGTTCAGATATAATTTTGGGTTATGGGGTACAGGGGTAGTTTTAGGGTTTAGGGATAGGTACGGGTTTTGGGGTAAAGGTGTATTTTAGGGTTCAGGGCTAGGTTTGGGTTTTGGGGTATAGGGGTATTTTTAGGGTTCAGGGGTAGGTTTGGGTTTTGGGGTACAGGGGTATTTTAAGGGTTCAGGGCTAGGTTTGGGTTTTGGGGTACAGGGGTATTTTTAGGGTTCAGGGCTAGGTTTGGGTTTTGGAGTACAGGGGTATTTTAGGGTAGATTTGGGTTTTGGGGTACAGGGTGTATTTTAGGGTTCAAGGCTAGGTTTGGGTTTTGGGGTATAGGGGTATTTTTAGGGTTCAGGGGTAGGTTTGGGTTTTGGGGTACAGGGGTATTTTAAGGGTTCAGGGCTAGGTTTGGGTTTTGGGGTACAGGGGTATTTTTAGGGTTCAGGGCTAGGTTTGGGTTTTGGAGTACAGGGGTATTTTAGGGTAGATTTGGGTTTTGGGGTACAGGGTTATTTTTATGGTTCAGGGCTAGGTTTGGGTTTTGGGGTACAGGGGTATTTTTAGGGTTCTGGGGTAGGTTTGGGTTTTGGGGTACAGGGGTATTTTAAGGGTTCAGGGCTAGGTTTGGGTTTGGGGTACAGGGGTATTTTAGGGTTCAGGGGTAGGGTTGGGTTTTGGGGTACAGGGTTATTTTTAGGGTTCAGGGCTAGGTTTGGGTTTGGGGGTACAGGGGTATTTTTAGGGTTGAGGGGTATGTTTGGGTTTTGAGGTACAGGGTTATTTATATGGTTCAGGGCTAGGTGTGGATTTTGGGGGTACAGGGGTATTTTTAGGGTTTAGGGATAGGTTTGGGTTTTGGGGTACAGGGTATATTCATAGGGTTAAGATGGGTTAGTGTTTAAGGGTGTTGGGGTATTTTAAGGAGTAAGGGTGGCTTATGATTATGGGGTGCAGGGGTATTTAAAGGGAGCAGGGTGGACACCTGTAGCTGGAATGTACAGAACCTGGGAAGAAAAAACAATGAAATATTGGGCACAACGCTCGCTTTTTTTCCCCCGTATTCCCGCCCACGCCCGAGCACACGCCCACAGCACGCGATATGAGACATGGCATGAAGGGCGGAACGTACCACACGCCCCCAGTGTTTGTCACGCCCCCAGCACACACCCACAGCACAACGCAGACACGCCCACAAGGGACTACTTTGCTGGCACAGTTCTTTTAGCTTTTAAATGTATATGGTGGGCGTCTGCATAGCCTATGTCCTTCTGCTGCAACTGCCCTTTCCAACGCTGTATTGGGTGTTGTGATTGATGCTCTGGTTCCTGAGATTACCCGCCTCAAAGGTTTGGGCTCTCTCTTTATTATATTAGTATAGATGTGTATGGTAATGAAATGACAAGCCAGTCAAAAAGTATACAAGGAATTACAATCCAGGGAGGGAGCAAAGGTGGCATTATTTCCCGTCTTGACAGGTGCAGAATTAACTTCTTTCTATCTGTTCCTCTTTTACAGTGTCCTGAGATGGGATCACTGCCAGAGTCCTCAAAAATAAAATATGAATAGTATGGTAAGAATGAAAATATCTTTTCTTTCCTATTGTTTCTCTATCACCAGATCACTTGAGGTGTATGATTCTTATTTTCTCTATGCTTCTCTTTTCTTAAAGGGATGTCGAGATAGAGGAGGGACACAGCTCTTACTTTGAGTATTCAGGTAAGTAAATAAAATGAAGAAAGAAAAAAGTTAGTGTACAAAAATAGAAGGGAAAAGAAAAATATTTTAGTCTCTCAGATTTGGTACTGAGGTTAAAAAGGGGCTTCCTTAGAATACGTCTGTTATGGAGACCGTTTTGTCTATTGCTGGTCTCTCTAGTGCTCCCTATTATGTTTTAGGCTTTTGCCTTCCCCACTCAGCTCCTCGCACTCATCGCACTAGCCAAAGCGGCCACATGGCGGGCTGCTTGCAGTGTCTATGGCAGTATTCCCCAGGCTGCATCAAACCACTCCTCTGCTTGTTTCTCTTCTTTGGTGTCCTAATAACTTTCTCCTTCCTCCTCCTCTTCAGGAATGTGCTCATCTGCTTTTCTTTCTCTCTCTCTCTCTCTCTTCTTGCGCTGTTGATATCAGAGTGTTTTTTCTCATCCTCCTTCCTGCTCCACCTCACTTCTGTTTTTCTCTTCCCCGGTCCAATCGGTCGGGCTTGTTGGGCTATATATCACTACCATCATTCTTTGCTGGGATAAGTCTGTCTTTAGTTTTAATGTATTTTAATTTTAATGTATTTTTCATGTATGGTTTCTGCCCTCCTCTCTTGTAATTCATTTCTAGGTCTTGCTGCCTTCCCCACCTGCCATGACGAAAAGTCAGACGTCACGCCCTCAAAATGGTAAGGAGACAGGTTGGGTAGGGGTTCTATCACATATTTCCTCCCCTTATTTTTT